>NW_022106084.1:10616156-10637904 GCF_000313985.2 Echinops telfairi
TCCATGAACCGCTCATTTGCAAGTTCAAGTTGAAGCTGAAGAAAATTAGTACAAACCCACAAGAGCAGAATCACGACTTGATCATATCATACCTGAATTTACATGCCACCTCAAGAACAGATTCAGCACACTGAGTCGTAATGACTGAAAATCAGAGGAGTTGTACGATATAAAGAACATCATACATGAAGAACACAAAATGTCATTAGAAAGAAAAGTACAAAGTGTATGTTGGAAGAGAATCTGAAACTTGCTCTTGAACACAGTAGCCAAGGCACATGGAAGACTTGTATATAGGTACATATATATACATACATATATATATATAGTGTGTGTGTGTGTGTGGGTGTGTGTGGGTGTGTGTGTAGAGAAAGAGGGGTGTGTGTAATGAGTTATGTGGTGGGCTACTAACTGCAAGGTCTGAAGTTCCAAACTGCCAGACACTTGTTGGAAACCACAGGGGGCAGTTCTACCCTGTGTCATAGAGTCACTGTGAGCTGGAATTGGCAGGATGGCAGTGAGGTTATTACATACACTCACACCCATGAAGGCAATTTAAAAACTAGTGCAACACAATTGTAGAAATTTTTATTAAGCAAAAATATTAAAAATATGAAGCTATTGTTTCCCAACATGTCCGACAACTAGGTCTATACACTTCTGAAAGCAGTTTTGGCCTCCTTAAGGAACTTAAACTGTGTTTCTTTTAACTAATTTTTTTAGTTTAGTGAACAAAAGTCTGAAGATAAAATGAAGGCTGTATTGTGGATAGGGTAAGATTTTTTTCAACAAAATTCTCATAGGACAGCTCTTGTTCTCCTCAAAGAATGAGCAGGTGTGTACTGTCATTATTTATAATTTTAAAAATTCCTTGGAGCAAATTTCCTAGCCATTTTCTCACCAATGTTGATGTCAATTTTCTTAAAGCTTATTCATTATGAGCCCTTGTGATTGCCCTGTGTTCTTCAAGAAATTCTAGCTAGATTGCCTCTTTGGGATTCCAGTCACAGTGACCATAACCTGAGTCTACTGAATGTACTTCTCTGCTTTAAGTCGAACTAGCCCAGCAGATTCTGTCTGAGGTCCATGCTTTGATTGGATCTTGCTCTCTGAACTGTATTGGTAAGTTCAAAATCTAACCCTGGTTAAACTTTGTTCCATAAAATCCTCATTAGCGTTGATCTTACTTAAAAGACTGATGAAAAGAGAAGCTCTCATACCTAGTTGATCATCTTGCACTGCTTTGGGCCCCCATGCAGCCCCCGGCGTGCTAAAATTGAAAATGCTGAACCACGTGAGATTCCCAACTTCAGTAGCTGTTAAATCAATGGCAATTCTAGGTCTCCTTTCATCAGTTTCTAAACATCAGTCCTAATCTCGTCATTTGGGGAGGTCAGTAGACTTCCCTCCCTTACGACATCTTTGAGTTCTTCCTGGCCTTCTTTAAACTACACAAAAAACTGTTGTTTTATGTGTGGCAGCAATTCTGTCAACTTGTTGCAAGACTTCAATGATTTAGGCAGACTCCACTTGAGTATTGTTAAATCTTTGATATTAGCCCTAACTTCAAAATCGTTTTCACCTATAGCACAGAAATTATCAGTTTTTTTGAAGACACCTAAGGAGATTTTTTTTTAAGTGTATTACTAACATTATCTCTCTGTGGCCATCCATGGGTGGCAGTGACCTGGTTAAGTGTGTTTGGTATGGAACAAATCCATGTGCATATAAAGTGGAACCCTAGTAGCTATACATTTTAACTCACCCTCACGATGTGTATACATATACATAGAGCAGTGTGTTAAAAAAGCACTGCTAGTAGTTTGATTTCACACCTGCACTAGTTTATTTATTCCAAACAAAATGTTTTTAAACACATCTCTATGAGTGGATGGCTGCAGACAAGGCTCAGGCATGGATTTATCAGACTCTCCTTATGGTACATACAAAATAAAAAAAGTCTAATCAAAACCATGGCAATAGATAAGACCTGCTACACCAGTTAAATGGATGGCAGAGAAGTCAGCTCAGAGGTCATGGCATGTTTGAGGGGATTCTGAATGAGGGATCTTGATAGAATTTTGTCAAAGGACACAGTGCAACACAGAGGCTTATAAGAAAAGTTTAAAGGAAATTGAAAGGGCATAGGTGAGAAAGAAAAAAAAAAAAGCAGGCAAGTTGTGCCAAGGACTTGTGTTCCACTAGTATAATGAACTTGGGATCCTGCTGGTGTACGGGGCTCTGTGTTGGGCTCCTAAATGGAAGGCTAGCAGTTTCAACGCACCAGCTCCTCTGAGGGAGAAAGATGAGGCTGTTTGCTCCTGTGAAGATTTCCAGCCCCCAAACCCCAAAGGGCAGGCAGTTCTACTCGGTTCTACAGTCTCTGTGAACTGATATGGTGACAAAATTCAACCCTAGCACAAACCTCTCTTGATTTTAATCTATGGAGTATCCCTTGTCCTACTCAGAGAATGACACCTTGTCAATGTAAATTTCCATATGAACCCATTTAAATATTTGGGAATAATGTTATATGTGATTTATTAATAGTCATAATCCAAATACAATGTTTACCAAACACAAGTAAATCCACAATCCAAACACTTTTAGTGGTGCGTTTGGTACGGGATTTTCTAATACACTTGCTATTCTTCCAAGGTAGCACAGGCTACCTGTGAACATTTTGTTGGGAACCCGTATGCCATCCATAATAGAGATCTGATCTTTTCCCTCCTGACTTCCTTTCATTCCCCAAACTAATAGAACATTTGAAAAGAAATACAATTTGAGTCCCTCAAAGATGTCAAAACACCTGCTTTGATGTGATATAAAACAAGAGTGTGGCATTCTCTGGGGAAGACTTAGACAGATGAAAATACCCATTTCAGAAGTGTATAGACTTATATTATCCAGATGATATTACAGGAAGCAACAGCTTCATATTTTGATAGTTCAATAAAGGTCTCTATTTTGTAGCAATATTTTTTCGTCATCTTTTTATACATAAATCCAATCAAAATAAAATTGCTGCATATCAAAATAATCTGGGAGCGGAATTAATATAATGAACTACTGATATGAGGAAGAAGATTTCAAAAATCAATGATCTAATAGTGATGAATATAAGAACATCACATAACTAGCACAACTGATTAAATTGAGTTGTGATTGTACATTTCAAGTGTAATATATTTATATATTTAATTTTTTAAATCACTGAAAATTCATATTTCATAGAAAACTGTTAATACCTTTAAACTTTCTAAGGCCATTAACAATTGAACTGGAGTTTCATGAGCCACTTAGTTTCAGTGTACTTTAAAATATGTATATATGGATAATTATATTATGCTAATTTCATACTTTTCTGAAGATTTCATATCATGGATAAAACAATAATCTAGGTTTTCAGATACAACTAGAAAAATACAAACATAAGACAAGCAAATGAAAGAAAACAATCTGTATAATACACATAACTAATGAAGATTTAGTTTATAAAATATATTTAAAATGTTTGCAAATCAATGTAAAAGGTAAAACAACAGAAAAAAATATAAAAAGACGTAAATAGGCAATTCAAAAATACTAAACACAAATTTCTAAGAAGCATTAAAGGAGTCTCATCTTCACTAGTAATCAGGGAAATGTGAATGAAAAATCAATGAGGCATAATTATATAACAATAAACAAAAATGTTTAAGTCTCAAAAAAATCAAACATCAGTATCAAAATCAATTACTTTTATACAATGCTGACTGTAAAACACAACAGAATATAATTTGGTTGCATCAAATAAAACTGAAATTTAAGTGATAGGACATATCATAGTAAAGGCATATGGAGAATGAGTAGCTGAAAGAGAGTAGTGTTCGTTGTCAATGGAGCCAATAAGTCAAATTACATGTTCAGGTTATTAAACGGACTTCCCCATGAAAAGTCCCCAGGATCAAAGAATGGATAACCTTGGGGCTAAGGAGCAGTTATGTAGAGAAATGTCAAAGGGTTGGCGTTTGGCCAAAGAACCTGATGAAGAGGGGTAAAGGTGTAGTACAATCAAGTAGATATCAGATAATTTTTAATGAGGTTATTATAGCCAAGGTGTCTCCTTATAATTCTGGGAAAATAGTGACTCTTTCTGACTCTTGATAACACATAGACAGGTCATTGCTGTAGAAGCTCACACCTTGAGAGAATGCCAGTTTCCATTAAGACAAAGAGACAAATGAGAACATTCTGGGAAGAGGTAGGAAGAGGAGGAGACTTTATTTTTCCTAGAAAGAGGATCTAGGTGAGTATTGTGTAAAACTTTAAGACGAGAGCAGAAAGGAATGGAAGCATGGCCACCTAAGCCCATAGCCTAACAAGGATGATGCTATGATGACAAGAAGTACGTGTGGTTTAGAGAGACAGACATGATGACAAGGATGTGACAAGTGGTAGGACAAACTAGACTCAAGTTCTAACTAGGCCTCCAGTTAAAGGTATTTCCTATCCTGGGCAGGCTGAGTGACATCAGGGAGCAGTGGAGTCTTCATGATAGTATATATCTGTGGCTTTTGTTTACATATACAAAGAGCGATTTGAAGTGAAGTGCTGAATGGATTTCCGTTAAGTTCTACAGTCTCCAAACCCTTCAGAGGGTGCCTATGAGTTGAAATCCATTCAATGACAGTGGGATCTATTTGTTACACATTTAATTATGCTCTCCCCACCAAAAAAGTGCTGTAAATCATAATCTGTATGTGTGCAGTTACAATCTCAGTTAGTTATCTTTATTATGCCACTAAGGCAGGATTAGTACAGGTTGAATATAAAGGTCTTGAGTCCTCCTCTTTTGAGATATAAAATAAATAAGGAAGCATGGATAAATGGGACAAAACCAGTGTCAAGGCATGTAGATCTCGAAAGAACCAGGACTCAGAGGTTGAGGAGCCAAGGACCTTCCTCTGGAGGACACACACACACACACACACAGAGAGAGAGAGAGAGAGAGCCTTCTCCTTGAGCTATCGCTCCGATTTCTGACTTCTGGCATCCAAATTGGTCAGATAATACATTTCTGTTTATTATAGTCATCAATTTGTGGTATTTACATTATAGTAGAACTAGGTAACAAAGACACAACATCAACAAAGAAAAAGAATAACAAGTCTCTCGTGTTGTGTTCTGGTATACCACAAAACTTTTCATATCGATGTCTCAAAATTTCTGAAGTCTAGACTAGAGTCCAGCAAATCAGATATAATCCAGTATGCAAAACTACTTATATATCTGCTAAACATCTAGAATTTGTCAAATAGGCAGAGCTGTAAGGCTCCCTGGAATGTTCTGTCATATCATAAAGAAGTGAAAACAGTGATCGGAGCAAGATGCAGATTGGTGTTGCCTGCTCTGTTGTTTCTTTCTGATAGGAACTAGCAGGTACTGTCATGGTGTGAAAATGATGCTAAGAGTTCCTTTATCAGGGCCCCATTCTCAGAAAAAGTTATTTATTTTGCATCATCCAAATATAATTTATAATTATTATTACTTTACTAAAGTTTTAAGAAAAGATTCCATTTGGGAAAAACATTATGAATTGGCAAAGAAAAACCCTACCTGAAAAGAAAGAAAGCATGTACCAGGCTCAAAGTCAATGCTGATTGCTCAATAGATAAACTGACTGGGCAGAGGTAACTCTCATCGGAGCAGTAGAAGAGCTTGTGTGGGGCAATGGTTCTGCCTAGCAAAATATATTTTCTCAAGAGGCACTTGAATTCTCCAGGCCAGCATTATGGGTTTGCAACCCATATTTAACTCAATTGGGATCTGCTTTGTCACTGAATAAAGATCAGATATATCAGGGCTGCAATTTAGCTAAGGACTCTCAGCTCATCTTTACCAACAGGAAGCAACACTGATATGAGACTGGCATAGAGGACCTGTGTATTTTGCAAGATGGAAAAAATAATTATTTTAAGTGTTTGGTTTTATCTCCTCTCAAAATGTGATTGCTGCATCAGCAGATGGGCATCAACTGTGAATATGTTAGAAATGAAGGATCTTGAACCACTCCCAGAACTACTCAATTAGAATCTGCACTTATGGACAGAAGATTCCTATGTGCACTCAAGCCTGAAAAGCACCGTTTTAAGGAAGAGAAGACCACTAAGATTTAAAGCCACATATCTTTGAGAGATGAATAGGGAATTCTACCACATAAAAAGCCAATATCAGCTGAAGGTCCGTGTTGTCTAACCAGACTTTCTAAAAGGAAGGCCAGGAGTTCGCATGGATCCTAGTCTTGAATGCATTCTTCACAACCATTGGATGATGTCCTTCATGCCATCTAGGATCTCATAATCTTGGTTCTCTACCTCAGAACTTTAACACAGTGTCATGTTTGTGATGGACTCTTCCCATTGACAAGTCCTGACCCATCCTTTCTCCAGTTCTCTCTCTCTTTTTAAAAAGCATTTTATTGGGGGCTCTTATAGCCATGATCACAATCCATACATACATCCATTGTTTCAAGCACATTCGCACATATGTTGCCACCATCATTTTCAAAACATTTTCTTTCTACTTCAGCCCTTCGTATCAGCTCCTCATTTTCCCCTTCCCTCATGAACCCTTAATAATTTATATATATTTTTTATGTCGTACACCAACCACTGTCTTCCTTCACCCATTTTCTGTTGTTCATCCCCCTGGGGGGTGGGTTATATATCGATCATTGTGATCGGTTCCCCCTTTCTCTTCCAACTTTCTCCCCACCCTCCTGGTATTGCTACTCTTCCTGTGGGGTTTATCTGTCGGTGTTGCAAGCTCTTGTCTGTACCAGTATACATGCTCAGGTCTAGCCAGATTTGTGAAGTAGAATTGGGGTCATGATAGTTGGGGAGGGGAAGTATTAAAGAACTAGAGGAAAGTTGTATGTTTCATCGGTGTTGTACTGCACCCTGACTGACTAGTCTCTTCCTCGTGACCCTTCTGCGAAGGAAAAGCCAATTGTCTACAGATGGGCTTTAAGTCTCTACTCTGCCCTCTCCCTCATTCACATGGACATGATTTTTTGTTCTGGGTGTTTGATGCCCTATACCTGTTCCCAACGACACCTCCATTCCCTATTATCATCTTTACTTTTTCTAGGGTCAGATCTGCTGCTTCATTCTTGAGTATTCATTCTATCCCCAGCAAAGTCAGATCAAGGTACCTGTGGGTCCATACAGAGCTAGTTCATGAGTTGGTAAACTTTGGAAGGTGCTGGAGTTTGGTGAGGACAATTATGTGGTCATTGTTGTTGTTAGGTGCCCTCACATTTGGAATGAATCACAGCAACAGAACGAAAGACTACCGGGTCCTGCACCTTCCTGACAATTGTTCTTATGCTTGAGCTACTGTGTCCACCCATCTCGTTGAGAGTCTTCCTCTCCCTGCCCCTCAATGTTTACCAAGGATGATGTCCTTCTCCTGACAATAGAACATGAGATGAAGTTTAGCTATCCTAATCTCTGAGGAGGACACTGGCCACTGGCCGCACTTCTTCCTAGACACATCTGTGTCCTTTTAGCGGTCTAACGTACTTTCAATACTGTTTGCAAGCACCATCATTCAAACAAATGTTGTTCTTCTGTTTTTCTTATTCAATGTCCAACTTTCACATACATATGAGGCTATTGAAAACACCATAGCTTGGGCCAAGTGTACCTTAGTCCTCAAAGTAACATCCTTGCTTTTCAACATGCTAAAGAGGTCGTGTGCAGCAGGTTTACCTTCTTAGATCAATTGGCTGCTGCTTCCATGAGCATTGATTGTGAATCCAGCGCAAGACAAAATCAACAACATTGTAAGTGATAGCACACAATAACAACTAGTCATCAAAAGCAAATTCACTAAGCAATTTGCTGAACTTGTTTGAACTGTGGACATTCTAGAACACAGCAGTTTAAACTCTTGTGATAAATAAAAATAGAGAGGGAGCACGAAGTGGTGGCAAGAAAGAAAAATTAAGTCCAAAAATAATAATTGACCTTCACTTTATAATTTTCTTTCTTTCTTATAAATACCAAAGAAAAGGAGGCTCCACTAATGTCTTCCACAAATCTCCACTACTGTTTGAAATTCATTGTAACCAACAAAAGTCACAAGAAAGCCCAGAGACAATACAGCCCTCTGGGGGTCATTCTGGAAGTCAAGTAGCAATGTAAGGTCACAATGAGTCAAAATGGATGTTCTTTCTTAAAAATAGAATATCTGGAAAAATCTCTCCTCTATCAAGATAGCATTTGATATCAACATCTCATAACTCATAGGCAGAAATGAGGAAAGAGGCCATAATAGATATTTTTATAATTCTATTTATAATACCTTGTCCAATCAAGGCGCCCACCTGTGGCTCTTTAACTTAGTCCTGATGTGGCTATATTTTGAACAGACAAGCCAGCAGATCATAAGTCAAGAATAAAAATTCAAAACTATTGAAGTTGAAAATAGAATGTAATGTTTGAACATATCCAATTCTTCAGATCCAACATTCTAGTGAGTTAATAAAGGGCTATGATTTCTTTCTTGGGCTTCCCTGAATCATAGCATGCCCTTTGGGAGATCACAATCCCACTCAAGAAATAATCCCACATCACAAGGATCAAACAGCCATGAAGGCTAGCACAATGGTGCTGTTCAAAGGACAGAGCACACAGTGGCAAGACAAAGAGGGACTGCCCCTTTGGGTCCCTGAAAATCAGAAGCCACGCTGTGGCTCACGTTTAAACTTTTGATTAAAAAGAATGTTGGTTTCTGCCATGTAAAAAGTAAAAGAGAGAGTTGTTGACCCCAGGATAACTGAGATAACTCAGATGGCCTTGCCTCTGTACTGGGTCAGAATGGAACCAGAAGTTCAATGGCATACAACAGTGATCTGACACCTTCCTTGAGAGTACTTGGACCAACTTTAGGAATAAAGCTAATTAGCTTGTCTGACTTGCTGTCTTTTATACTACATCTGTCAGAAACCATGAAAATATCTGAACAAGCTTGATTTAAGTAAACTAGGAATCATCTCATTAAAACTGGGAGCACGGCAGCCCAGAGACCAAGTTTGGTTTGAAAAGATACTTTTGTTTTCTGCTGAGCTTTTTGATCTCTGTAGAGCATGGCACTCTTGATTCTTCTTATGTGCCATCCATAGGGCAGAGAAGTTCTAGAGGCTCCCCACCACCACCACCAAAAATTAAAAAAAAAGAAATTGAATGGCAAACTTGCCTAATAGTATATGACACATTGAATTTTGCTTATTAAACAGAAATTTATACATTCTGGTGTTCAGCTGCAAATAGACTCCCCACCCCCAATTGATATCACACAGAAAATGTGTTTTTAAAATGGTACGAGAGAGCAATATAGCACTTTACTAGAAGCTGAAAGATTTTGAAATGTCTTTCTGGGCCATCTTTAGGGGAAAAAACTCAGGATGTGAATCTATTGTCCATACTGAAGATGATTTTTTTCTGTTACTTCTTTACAAGGAAACGGCATATTCCAAATGTGATGACTCATAGCAGCCCCACTCAACCTATTTCAAGAAGCACAGATGTATTGGGAAAATAAATTAATTTGGTTAGTTGATTTCCTCCCCCACACACATGTTCTAAAGAAAAGAACCTGTAAAGTGCTATCTCAGCAGTGTCAGGCGTTTCCGAATCCTTATGAACACTGTCCCATAAGGAAGATGGGCCTGAGCAAAACTAAAAGCCAAGCTTTTATTATATCTGCAGGGCATTTCTAATATAGACATGAGAAATTATTAATTCACAGAACTGATTGAATTCCCTATGATGATAAGTTTCAAGTTGGAATTAGTATCGACTAAATTATCTATAGTTTCTGATGATGAATTGCTCATTTTCTTTTGAAATTCAAAATTTCAAAGTAAGCTAGATAACAAATTCAATAAAAATTGTATCCCCAGCGTTTTAGTCTGACAGGCAAGAATAAATATATATACGTGATTATGATAATTTCACTTTAGCTCCCTCGAGAGTTTCATAAAGAATGCCGGAGGTTATCTACAAAAAAATGTATTACAGCATAACTAAGTTTTCCCATTCCTACTGTCTACTGAATGCAGATAATGTGTCTTAATATCATTCACTATAAGTAGTTCCCTTATTCTCCAATATGTACGGAGCCACGAATTCCACACTAAATCATTTATTCCATAAAACTATACTACAGTGAGAGTAAGAGCTAACAGTATGTCCATGGTGCTTTTACATTTTCCTAACTAGAATGCTAGTTTTTCAACTTAATTAGCACCCACCCACCCTCATTTTTAACCCATGCCCATCCAGTCAATTCCCACTCAGCAACCCTCTGATAGAACAAAGTAGAGCTACTTCTTGGGGTTTCTGAAGCTGTGAATTCTTATGGAAGCAGGCAGCCACAACTTTTTTTTTTTTTTCCTCAGAGCTGCTGGATTTGAATCACTGACCTGTAGCTAGCAGCCTCACTATTTAGCACTTTAAAATCTTTCTCTTTAGTAAACTATTCTCAGAGTGTCGTCATTGGTTTCTGTTTCCCTGCCTGGCAAATTACTGCCCTTGCCTTTGTTTGATGGACTATTTCTTGTTCTCCTGGTCTTTCTTTCACTCTGGGACAATAATGCTGAGAAACCTCTAGTGGCTAGAGTCTAGCCAGTTTCCCACGAGGAAAAAGTGAGAAGATACAAATTATCATTTTGAAATGAAAGGATCACTCAGACCATGGATATTAAAATGATAATAAAGATATATTCTAGAAAGATGAACAGAGAAACACAGAGAAAAATGACAACTGTCTTGGATGATGTTGTGGTGTTTTTAGGGGCCATTGAGTGACCCTTTATAAAACAGAATAAAACACTACTGGGTTCTTTACCATCCTCATAATCTAAGGTAAGTTCCTCAGGAGATACCTGGACTATTCATGTAGGCTTATCACATTTGATCTATGTTTTAAGAATGTGAATGTAAGAAACACGGATGGGGGTAGATATAAGAATAAGAGGATACAGCATGGTTTAAAAATAAGAGTGTGTGTCAGGGTTGTATCCTTTCACCACCCTCCTTCAATCTGTGTGCTGGGAAAATAATTGAAGGTGCCAGACTAATGGAAAAACAATGGAGCCTCAGGGCTAAAGGAAAGCTGATTAACCACCTTCTATATATAGATGACACAGCTTTGGTGAAATTGAAGAGGACTTGAAGCACTTACTAATGAAGATCAAAGACTACGGCCTTCAGCACAGATTTCAGCATAGTGTAAAACAAAAAACCCTCATGAGAGAGTTAAGGTTTATGTGCCAACCTGCCTGATAAACACATGTGGGATTAATTGAAGGGCAGAGAGATAAATGGCTCAGTGAGCCTCGCCTTTCTAGTTCTCGGGTCTCTTGCTCTATAATGGTTGGACCAGGGTGCAGCTGGCTTAGCCATTTCACTGCTTCAGTTGGCAAGGCTCACTTCCTGTAAGACATCCCTGAGGAGAAGCCGCATGGACCTACCCCAATGCAGCCCTGGGTGCTGGAGCAGCCATGTGGAGACCCTGCCAGTGCTGAGATGCTTACATGTTCACTGATTCAGCTGTCCTCCTGCAGTCGGCATCATTGCACGAGTTTTGTGAAATGGAGGAGGACTTTGTAGATTAGTGTCGTACATATGGGCTAATGTTGGACTTAGGGCTTGGACAGCACTGGGTTTGGATGTTTTCTTAATGTGCACTTACCCTTTATATAAAACTCTCTTATACATATGAGTTTCTGTGGATTTGTTTCCCTAGCTTTCCCAGACTAACACACCACAAAACTGTACCAACAGACAACATCATGAAAAATGGAGAAAAGATTGGGGTTATCAGTAATTCATTTTCCTTGGGTCCACGGTCAGCATTCATGGATGCTGCACTTGGAATTCAAAGGACATACTGCCTCGGGTCAATCTGCTGCACAAGACCTGTTTAAAGTATTAAAGAGCAAATATGACACATGAAGGTTCAAATATGACACATGCCCCAAGTCATGATATTTTCAAGTGCCTCATATGCATGTAAAAGTTAAACAATAAATAAGGAAAACGAAATATAACATGACACCTTTGAATCTTAGAGGTGGTGAAGAATAATGAATATATCGTGGGTTGCTAAAAGAACAAAGAGATTTCTCCTGGAGAAAGTGTAGCCAGAATTCTCCTAAATAGTAACAATGATGAGACTTTATTTCATGTCCTTTAACATGTTCTAGGAGACACCACTTTCTAGAAACGGACACCATGCTTGATAAAGTAGATGGTTATCAAAAGAGAGGAAGCCCCAAGTCAGTAAAGCTGAGATGGATTTGGAATCGGTAGTGATACACAAGTTCATTTCAAACGCATGATGAGGTGGGAGGAAAGAGAAGACTCTCGATGGGATGGGTTGAAACCATGCCCCCCCCACCCCACCCCTAATGAGATCAACCACAGTAACGACTTTCGAGACAGCGTGGTGTTTCTCTCTGTGTTACACAGGATTGGTCTAAGTCAAAACTAATTAGAAGACAACTAACAACACCAACAATTGAGCATTATTATGCCAAGTGTCGAGAACTCTGTAGAATTCAAAATTAGTAGGTTACTGGGACTCCAAATGGATTTCATAATCGCCATCGATTCGGGAACTTCCATCAGAAAGATAAACATCGTTTGAGTAAAAGGATTACTGAATCTGTCTTTCCTGTCAGTCTTCCTAATCAATATGTTTGTTTCCATCGTTCGTGTTTTCAAGATTCTGGGCCAGGCATTCTCTAATCATGATCTTTTTTTTCCTTTTTCCATGTCTTCCCTCTTCATGTTTTCTTTCCTTCCTAGGACTAATATGTCCAGTGCTGCTATTATATTACACTTACCGGGTAAGTCAGGAAAGACACAAAATAGAAACCACAGAGCAAAATGGGAATTGAAAATTCCATTTTAGGAATGGATCAAATAAGATTAAGCGCAGTTAGAAAAATTGTTCCAAATCACACAGGAAACAAATTAAAGAGCTGGATCCTAACCTAAGTTTTAAAACCTTTTTTTGTTTTTACAGACTCAGTAAAATGTACCCACTCAGAAATACAGTTTGCAGAGTTAAAGACTTTTACCTGGTTGAGAAATAGATCTCAATGAGGGGACAGTAGGGTTCAGTGTGGTCCCAGGGGATGTGTTTCTCAGCAGGTATTGCTCACTCTGAAAAACTGCCATTCCTGTTTGTCTCTCTCCTTTTTGGCTTCCATGTTGATCTTTTTTAATTAATATTTTCAATTAAGAGTTTTAATTAGATTCTAAATTTGAGTTACATCTCTACTAGGAAAAAAAATCACAAAAGCTGTAATTAAAGAAAAATACTCTTATTTTTGAGGATCAAATAAGTTTTTTTAAAATAGGGGTCTGATCATGAGAATTTTATAAATCAAGGAAAATAAGTGCTTACAAAGGAATGAAATATGAGTCAGAGCATCTTGGATGCAAATAGTATATATTCTGGTTTTATTTAATCTATTTTATTTAATAGAACAAACATTTATTATGGTGATATTAAGAAGCAGTTAGTCTACTCAGTCCAGTGCTAAGGTTGTAGGGATGTCCACATGCAAAGCATCAAAAGGATTTGAAGCGATTAACCATCTAATTCAGGCCAAGAAAAATATTCTGCCTGAAAAAGCTAAACCACTGAACCAAATGGATTTTTTTCCTGACTTAGATTCTAGAAAATTGTCCTATTTTATTTAATGTTCATTGCAATGAAATAGGCCAAATTTCATAAAAGTAGTTCAGCCTTAGGAGTAAAAAGAGTTAAAAAAGGAGTAAAAATCTTTTTTTAAAGCACATTTCTAAGAAAGAAACTTTTACAGCATTTCCCAATAGAATACGGAAAAAGCGTGTAACACAGTGCATCCCCAGGGCTCCTCATTTTGAGAAATACCAAGTTAAACAGTTAAATAGAAACGTGCATGCAGAAAATCACATGCCCATTACTCTGAAGAACCTCGAACAGTCTGCAATATATTAATGTGCTCCTGAAGCTTCGCAGAATGTTACAGTATTTAGAAAGCTTGACCTCAATTTAAGGTAGAACATATTTTGAATTAATGTTCAGAGAACGGAACACACAGAATATATCTTAACAGTTGAAGCCCTGTACACTGTACTTCAGCAGGCTGGGCAAAGTTTGGGGGTAGGGCATCTCTCAGGAGTCAGGAGAAAAGATCAAATAACATCACATGAGCGAAAATGGCCAAGCCAAGGTCATCTAAAGGCACCTGGCCATGGATATTCACATCCTAGGGGATCAGGCCACGTCTCCTATGTCCAGCTTCATCTTACCATCCACATCTGTGACTGCTCCAGCCATGTGAGCCTTATTTCAGTGGTTTTCTGTTCTCAGTAATGTTTGATCTGCATGGTACTCTCTTCCTCACATTTTTCATCATGGTTTAAATATCATCTCCCAGAGGAATAGTTACTGTTTACCCAAATCAATTTATAATACTTGCAGATTTCTTCTTGTTCCTAAATATGTTCATTCATGGGCCCATGTTTTCCATTGTTACATAGTTAATCAAAGATTCTAATTACATATTCATAATTCATAGCTTCTTCTGTATTCTATGTCTCTCCCAATTGACTTCAAGCCCCTTGAGGGAGGAATGGTCCATAAGTGTTTAATTCTGTAAAATCACCTAATACCTCAAAGATGGGCGCCTCCCATCTCTATGGCCCTTCAATGACTATTTGTTGAATGGATAATACATAATTACTATTAAATCCCTTCACAGATTGGTCTAAGCCTTGCCTAGCTGAATGAAACACTCAGAAATAATTTAATATGTGCCTGGAAATGATTGTTGTATAGGATGTGATTGATCAGGTACGCTATGTCATCACCCATATTCTAAGAGACCCGATTGGCATTTTGGAACCTATTTTAAAAAAACACAAAAATACAATGGTCATAAGCTTGAATTCAGCTTTGATGTACATGAGCATTATGTGTTAACTACGGAGAATCACTTTTGTACCTGTTTGATTGCTGGATTCCTCCAACAGCACGGACCTTGATTATTGCTTTGCTGCTTTCAGAGTTCTGTAAAGCACAGAAAGACACAATGTTAGGGCTTGGTGTCACTGAGACTTTCTTTCCCTAGAGTGGCACTAGTTACAATATTTAGTAGGGTTGTCATGCCCATCACTGAAAACTTGTGAATTTATTATCACAAGATCCAAGAAACATACCTACCGCCAGTCTCGAGTCCTCATTGCTTTGCTTCATTTGCCACTGAGCTCTCGCAGGAGAAATCATGACAGCCCTTGTGTATTGACTACTCGTGCCAGAGCTAGTCTACATTGCATAGACAGGCACATTTATTCTCATAATCGTGGAGCAAGAAAGGTTAATTTGGCAGCCTTGGATTGTTCAAATCTTAAAAATTCCAAAGAGCGAGTCTGCCTTCTGGATTAGACCTTTGTCTATCAGCACCCATAAAATATACTGCACCATAAGAGTGCTTTTGTCTTCCTGCAAGTTTGACAACTGGTTTCGTATGTCTGAGGCCTGGAGCCATGAGGTAGCAGTTTAGCCAGTTGGGTTGATCCTGACCTGTCACTTAGGAGAGCACCTAATTTGCTTGGCGAGCCTGTGAGAGGTGGGAGAAGGCTGGAGTCTGAGCAGCTGCATTCAAGCACAAGGGCACTTCATACCTATGTGACAAGCCCTGCAACAACCTTGGCTGCCAAGACTCAGGTGTATGTGCTTGGCTGGCAGCATTTCACATGTGTTGTCAGGAATTGTTACTGGCAAAATTAAGAGAGTCCCCATGTGATTCCCTTAGGAGAAAACCTCAGCAAACTGTGCCTTGTTTCTCCCGGCACCTTTTCTTTTGTCTAATCTGCATCTTCTCCCTGTAACAGTGGTCCTGAGACCAGCTGTTCTGAGCCCCTGCGTCCATCTCTGCAAATCCCTGACCCTGGGGTGGTCTGGGAGAACTCTGGGGCAATTGCCGTAGGAGGTACACACTAACTCTTATGCACATTTGGTAGACAAACTAAAAAAGAAAAGTGAGATAACACAACCAAAGTCCCACAGCTAGTTTTCAGTGTCAATATTTGAATTTGAACTCTGAGGCACTTTACCACTATGTTCCCTATCAAAACAACTGTCATATCCCCCACAGAGGGCTACGAAGAAGGGGCGATTCAACGAGGGTACACTACAGCACCGAAGAAACACACATCATTCCTCTAGTTCCTGAATACCTCCTTCCCGACTACCATGACTCAGTTCTAATTTACAAATCTGGCTAGACCAGAGTACAGAGAAGAGCTCTGGGCACATGGAATTGAGGACAGATAAAACCCTCAGGAACAGTAGTGGAAGTAGCGATATCATGAGGATAAAGGGATGGTGGGGGTGGTGGGGGGTGAAAGGGAAGAAGTGGGGAGCCCATCACAAGGTTGAATATCTAGCCCACCCCCACCCCCCCACCAGGAGGATGAATAACAGAAAGCTGGGTGAAAAGAGACAACAGACAGATTAAGACACGAAAGAACAATAATAATATACAACCGATCAAGGTTTCATGAGGGGGGGTGGGAGGGGGAGAGAGGAGTTGATACCAAGGGCTCAAGTAGAAAGAAATTGTTTTGGAAATGTTGGTAGCATATGTACAAGTGTGATTAATACCATTGAATAGTGGATTGTTATAAGATTTATAAGAGGCCCCCCCAATTAAATGATTTTTAAAAAACCACAATTGTCATTATGCACTCTTTGATAACTATATCTATAAAAATGCCACATTGCTCTTTTCCCACGTTTGCTCTCAGGATAATAAGTTGCATATAGTAATCCAATGTCAGTTACAAAAATATCCTTTTATTTGTCAAAACTCAACCCAAATCAAATTCACTCCCATTGAGTTCCAGTCTGACTCATAGTGACCCTATCCAACAGGGTAGAACTGCTTCCATGGATTTCCGAGACGGAAACTCGTTGTGGGAAATGAAAATCTCATCTTTCTTCCAGGAGTGGTTTAGACATGCTGACCGTGAAATTAGCGGCCTAACTCCTACGCATCCTTATTCATGGCACTGATTATTGTCTTTACCCCTGGAGTTTGTTCAAACCAGCTTCATCACTTCACCTAGTGACTCGATTAATATATACATGCTAAAAGATTTCTCATTAATATTCCCATAGATCCCCATTCATTCTTATACATCTTTTCTTACATAGGAAAATTAAAGTATAAAGTATAACTTTTAAATCACAGCAGACCTTAGTTAATTTGAGGAACCCAAATATATCACAATTAAATTTTTCCTAATTAAAACAAAATTTTTCCGAATATTTAAATCTAATTTGTACTGAGCTGTGTTTAGGTTTAAAGACAGAAGGAAAAGCTCACAATGAGAATCTAGTGCTTCAGTTTGTATGAAGGAACATGCAAACAGTTTATCGATATTTAAATGCAAAACAGAAATATAGAAACGTCATAACTTTTTACATCAAGCCTTTATTCCAGTAGGCCTGGTAAAACATAAGGAAACAAAACGTACAGCTTTTTTCTCCTCAGTCTCTGTCGTTAGTTGCCTGAGTGAGTGGCCTTATTGCAACCCTTGGCCAAACCCATAATTCATTCTCTTTTCTTTTGCAAATCAACCCAAGGCTACCGACTGTGCTCTGTTGCACACACAGTACACAGAAGTGACCAGGTGGTGCCGCCAGGTGAGCTGCTAACTACAAAGTGGGCAGTTTCAAGCCACCAGCCCCTATTTGTGAGGGAGATGAGGGGCTCTGCTGTTCTAAGATGTCAAGACTCAGAGTAGTGAAGCCATTTCTTAATGAGACTCTGCTCCGCAGGCCTCTGTAGTTCTCGCCAATGACTCTAGGGACCTGCGCAAAGAACGTAAGCGAAGCCCTCATAGGGGTCTGCTCAGTTCTTCGGAAGGAGGCCTGGCTGCATACCGGTTGTACATTAGGCTGCCAACCTCCAAGTCAGTAGTTGGAGACCAGCAACGACTCCGCAGGAGAAAGACGAGGCTTTCTCCTGCTGAAAGAGTCGCTGTCTCAGAAACGCATGGACCCTATCTTATAGGTCTGCCATGAATTGACTCCCTGGCAGGGAGCTTGGTTTGGATTTTGTCAGTTTCTGATGTCATTCGCCTGTGTATAAGAGAGCCAGCTCTGGAGCAGGGACAGAGAGAATCATGGGATTTATCAAGGAGTGCGAACCATCAGTGGAGCACTTTGGAGATCCCCGCCGGAAGTGGTGGAGGCCAAGACCATCGGCACCAGAGGTCATGACACAAAAACCTCGGGAGAGAACAGAGGAACAAATCACGCTAAGACAAAGCAGAGGGGCCATGCGGCCACTAGACAGTGAGGCAGTAAGCTGGAGCAGCAAATAGGCGCCCTGGCCCGTGGAGGCAGGGGCCAAGAGATCACATGACCGAGAGGCTGCCGACCAGAGAAACAGGTGGGGCTGCTGACTGAGGAGGGGTTTCGCCATAGACCAAGGAGTACATCCTTGATAGTTTATGATTCTGGCTGTGGTGAGTTTTTAATTTCCCTAATAAACTACTAAATTTGTATGTATTGGCTGAGTTCTAAGTGACCATGGCAATGAATCATCAAACTAAATAGAGAAGTAGATTGCCGTGGGAGGGCTGATGGGTGTGAAAATAGGGAAGAGTAAGAGTAGAGGGTAGAGAGCTGTCAGATAGTCGCCTGGCAGCAACAGATGTTGGCATTTGAAGGTTGGGGTTCTATGTCTCCCTTGTGTCGCCAGAAGAGGTCAGATGTGGCCTCAGCACCATGTTCACACTCATAACCTTATCCAGGCTCACTATGCATCAGTACTGACTGGAAAACCAATTGTAAATGGTTTTATCGGTATGTAACTCACATATGATGCATTTCAACAGTTCAACTATATTAAGAAGCATTGTGTAATGATCACCAAAATCGGTTTTAGGACATTTTCTTCTCTCTTGTAGTCATTGTTAACTCAACTTTTCTGGCCACCTCCCCTACCATCCCCTTCAAAAATGACTGGTCCTGTGAAAGTGTCTATAGATTTACCTATTCTAGGTTTTACATCCAGAAAAACATACAAATCAAACATTTAAAAAACTCCACCAAAATGACAAAAATAAAACAGAAATACCTCAATCAAGAAGAAATCATAAGATACTAGGAGCTAGAAAGAAAATTAACGCGCCAAAAGTGAGGTCAAATAATGTGTTCTATTTTAACCTAGCTACATCTGCCAAGATCGATTTGACCATGCACTCGGTCTGCTGGGAAGGTTCTGCCCATCCCTAGCTGTGGTCAGATGGCATTCATTGGAGCCTTAATCCATGTGAGCACACTGCACATAGATCTGAGGCTTCCACTGTCAACCATGACTTTCCGCAAATCAGGAGTTCAGAATTTAAACCCCAATACCATTCCCGTCTTCAGATTTGGACTTTATTATTTACAATCCTTGGATCACACACTCTGGTGTACTTATTCCCTGTGGAATTAGCTGATACCTCACTTAGATGATGACTTTCATTAAGACAAGCCTTCAAGACCCCAGATGCTATTATTTCTGATAGCCGGGCACCATCTGAGGTCTTCACACTTTGCTAAAGCACCCATATCATCAGTGATCTCTTTATGAGGGCAAGTATTGAGTAAGAACATATCACAGGAATTAGTTGTTCTTAGATTAGGGCTATGATCAAGTATGAGCTCAAAATCCATTCACGTATCTATGGTTTATAAATATCCCTGGTTCACTTTAGAGACATCCTGATCACATAATTAGAGAACATTATAAATCATCCTCAAGGAGCATAAGCTAATTTTATTGATAGTATCATTCATTTAGCCAGTGGAATAGAATTTAAAACACTAGTGAGTAAAGGACATTACACATGTATAAAAAAAATCAAACTCACTGCCATGGAATTGATTCCAATTCCAGGCGACCCTATAGAACAGAGTAGAACCAACAGGAGTAGAAAGTCTTGTCTTTCTCCCTCAGCTCAGCTGGTGATTTCTAAATATGGACCTTGCAGTTAACAGCTCAAGGTGTAACCCCTAGGCAATCCGTCCTCCTCCATAAATATACGGAACAACTTTTTACTTGACAGCACAGAGATTTTGTCTTGTACGGGTTCAAAACTTAAATGACTGGACAGTGTTTACACAAACAATGAGGACTGGAAGTAGAGAAAAATTTCAATAATGCTCATGCAAAAGACAGAAATTTCCTGCTAGCCTAACACATGTAAAAGAGAGCATGAAAATAGTAAAGTTTGTATTTCTGAGCTGCCATTCATTGAGCATCCTTAAAGCAAGAGACCCGAACCAAAGTCCCAAACCTTCCAATTCCATAACCTTGGGGGAGCAGCCATATGCTTCGTCTCACACTAGGTCACTTCAGCCTTGAGCTCGAGGGAGTCTTTTAGTTCTCTCAGTCTGCAATGGGTGAGTGTAGGGTAGACTCCAGTTTGCTTGGTGGGGTTTTCAAATGGAATCCTTTGGGTATAGCCTGTGGAGGACACTGTGCATTTAAAAAGAGCAGAGTCTGAAGTCCCAGTTATCTATGGCTCTCAGCCTGCGTCACCCAGGGCTGGATGAAACCTATTTCAAAAGGTCCAATTGGGACAGGGTAGAACTGCCCCTCTAGCTTTCTCCGACTAACTCCCTGCAGAAGTTGCAAACCTCTTTCTCCCACAGAGTCGTCTCCAGCTGCTGGCCGGCCTGTTAGCAGTGTGATGCAACACCGCCAGGCTTCCTCAGTTTCCCCATGAGATCTCTATCAAAGGCCAATGGGGTTTTTGTTGGTTGGTTGGACAGTCGGTTGGTTTGTGGCAGACCTCCTTATCATCAAAATAGATTGAACTTCTCCTCTTGATATTTTAGGATGTCATTATAGCTGCAAAGGTGCTAAGTCCACCTTATGAACTCAGACTGACCTTAGAGGAGCCAATGGAACTTCACATAATCTGTAAAGCACAAACAAGTGCTTGACAAAAAAAAGAGAGAAAACTTTAAGAAGCATAGAGAGGAAAGGCATCACCTCAGAGTGCTAAGGAACCATAGTGAAGGGAACTGGAGAGCTTTATAATTCCCCAAAGCAACTACTTACAATGGAGCACTACCCATCATCTTCTGTGAATGTGAGCCTTTCAAGGCTTGCTTAGAGCCCATTAGGGTGCTATTCAGCAGGAGTTAATTCTCCTGATGCAGCAAGAATCAGTATTTACCCAATGCCCCTGTAGTGGATGACCACCTTAAATAAACATCCTACAGAGTTCATTCAAATTTTAAAAATAGCCTATTTAACAGTTGTCCTTACCTTCACAATAAATGAACAGCACATTATTTTTCTTAATTAGAATGTAACCATTTTCATTATGTAGAAAATATTAAACTCTAATTTAAACCACTTTTGGAAGTTAAACAGAAAAGAACATTATTGGGGGTCTTAAAGTCTTGAAGATAAACAAGCGGCTATCTAGCTCAGAAGCATCAAAGCCCACATGGAAGTAGAACACCAGCCTGTCTGACCACAAGGTGCAGAAGGGACCAGTTATCAGACAACAAGGAACTAAAAATCAGATCAGTGGGTGCCCAACTTCCTGATACGATCACTGAAGACAAACGTGTGCATAAGCAAAGGTGGTGAAGACAGCTGATGGTGCCCAGCTATCAAAAG
>NW_022106084.1:10665244-10666393 GCF_000313985.2 Echinops telfairi
ATACATATATATATGTAGAGAGAGAGATCTTTAGTAGTTGGATGTTGAGCCTTGCAGTGCAGTGGGTATGTGTTGAAGGTCAACAATTCAAAACCACCAGCTGCTGTGGGAGAAAGACAGCACTTTCCAACTCGATAAAGAGTTATAATCTTGGAAGCTCACAGGTGCAGTTCATCAACCAAATAGCAGTGAGTTTTATTTTTTGGTTTGTTTCTTTTTTATAGTTGGTTGTACTGGACAAATTCCTTGAGACTAACAAAAATTCCATTATGTAACCTGGACTATGAGAAGACATTGCCTTTTTTAGTGGGTTTATTTACAGTTGTGTCTTGCCTGAGATAAACTGAGCAGGAGTGAGAATTGTTTCTACCAAAATCCTGAATATGCCACTGTTCAAGCATCCCATAGACCTAGAGTTATTCTTGAGGAAAGAGATCAATTACTAATTCAACATTCTTCCAATTAGCCTCCCCTTTAAGAAATAAAAAGATAAAATATCCCAGGATAAGAGTTATTCATATCCTATTATATCCTAAATGTATATATACCCTGCTCTGCATGCACTATATCACATATATAATCTAGCCTCAAGTCCTACCATAATCATGATATGACTCTCATTGAGGTCAGTATTGAGAACTTATGTCAAATCGACTATATGTCTTCATGCTTCCCCAGCTTGCCTCTAGTATCATTAGAAAAAAAAAAACACCATAGGCACAATTACCAGGATTGTATAGGATGAGGAGGTGTTTGGGTTTGTTATATGAAGGGTCACCTTGAGTCCAAATTGACTCAATGGCACCTAACGACATCCTTAGACAAACTAAGATGCCCTTTGAAAAGCAGAAGGTTTCTGGAACCATAACAAAGCAAACCCAGGCGTCCCTTGGTCCCTGCAATATGCTCTGGAGCATTTAGAAACATCTGAAGCAAACGATGACTAGAATAATGAGAAGTGAGGGATGCGACGTAGGGGAGAAGACATGGGAGCTTTCTTCACTAAGAGCTTAGTAAGACCCTAGAAACTTTATGTGGAGCCCAACGTGAAGATCCAGTAAATTGTACTTTGGAGGACCAACTCGGCATGGAGATCCGACAGATTCCTCAGAAGGCTGACTTAATGAACTAGAATCTGGGAGAAGGGGA
>NW_022106084.1:10667846-10669268 GCF_000313985.2 Echinops telfairi
GAGCATTCTGCTGGGTCACCTTTCTTTGGAAGGGGCACAAATATGGATCTCTTCCAGTCAGATGGTCAGAGATGTCTTCCAAATTTCCTGGCATAGAGGAGTGTGTGCTTCCAGTACTTCTTCAGCTTGTTGAAACATTTAAATTGATAAATTATTAATCCCAGGAGCCTTGTTTTGGGTTCATGCATTCGGTGCAGTTTGAACTTCTTTGTTCAGCACCATTGGTTCTTGCTCATTTGCTACCTCCTGAAATAGTGGTGTGTTGATGAGCTCTTTTTGGAACAGTGACTGTGTATTTAGTCATGTATACACTAGCATAAAACGTGTCCTTCTGGAAAATGCAGAGTCACTATTTGCTGAAATCTGAAGCAGCTTGAATTTGGAGTTGGCAGAAGTCTGGATGTGAGGTGCCAACTGTAAGATCAAGATGCCAAAACTGCAGCAGGCATAGACCGACGAAATGAAGCAGGCCACAACAATAACACCAGTCCTTCCTGGGGACATTCTGAGACGGTAGGAAAATTTAATGTCCCTTCCTTTTGCATACGGAGATGATTAGGCCACATAAATCCAGTCCAACTACAGATTTTAATAACAGTATGCCCTACAATCAGCCTAAGTATACAAGCATGCTCATAATTCTAGTGCAGCACTTCAGCCATAACATAATGGTAGTATTTGTCAGAAAAACAATTTTTAATCAATAACTTTCTTAGTAAATATAAATCAGAGGTTCTCAACCACGGGCAATAAGCCCCCACCCTTGCCCCAGAGGAATTCCCACTTGTCACAACTGAGGAAGGGGGTTGTTGGCATTTAGCCGGTAGGGGCCAGGTGTGCTGATAAACATTCTACAAGAATAGCTCTTTGGTTACCCCATGCTCTCCTCAGTGGAATAACTAAGTTTTCAGGTCCTCTCTTAGTATGTGGCAAGTTAACTTTTAATGGACAGCTACCACAACAGAGTAATAATGCCAAGATTTGGAAATCAAACCAAACCTATTACTATGGGTTGGTCTGTCTCATAGCAATCCTGTAGGTCAGAGTCGACCAGCTCACATAGAGTTACCAAAGATGGAGTCTACAGAGAGCAGACTGCCACATTTCCCCCCATGGAACAGCTGCCTACATTTGGGTTAGCAGTTCTACCATGGGGCTGGGTCAGATTGAGAAGGTCCGCTATAAATCACGGGGACTATAGGAACACTTCCCTCAAGCTCAGCCTGGTCAAGGACATTGGATTGTGGCCAAAATCCTGCACCAAACTCATGTCGATTATTGTTCCCAAAGGACAATACCAACAGACAACTGGGAAAGAGGATGTCATTGAGAAAGATAGTAGACCGAATAGATGTTACAGGGTATTGAATTAGTCATTTAACTCCAAGCACAACGATATGTTGTGTTACTTGAGAATGGGAT
>NW_022106084.1:10670571-10672503 GCF_000313985.2 Echinops telfairi
CTTTATGAGTTCCAGAGGGTGCTTTTGCTTCATTCAAAATGCCAGTTCTATTTTAACTCTCAAGTTCATTTCTCAATTTTATCCTAAAATTTTGAGTCAAAGATTAAATATTCAAAGTGATGGTGTTCTTTAATGTAATTTTGGAAATGAGGACACAAGGAGTAGTTTCAAATCAGGATGTAAAGCTAAGGATAGTTAACAAGGAAAAAAAAGAATTATTGCGAGCAATAAAGCCACAGAATCATCGTTTACCATACCTGTAACATGAAGGCAAATGATCTGTTTGGCATTCTGTTCAAAGGGGAGCATATTTTACCATGCAGTCATTCCCTATGGAGATTGCTTTGATACTGGCTTTCTGTAAATCAGTACCTTTAGATCCTGAGCACACCAATGTCGGCAGGTTTCTTTGCATGGGAAATTAGACTACAGTCTAAGTAGACTGTGTGTCACAGGTTAAATGGAAGGTTTTCAACCTTGCCTGCATTTGAGAGTCACCCATGGAGCTTCTAAATATTCCAAGGCTCTGAAGGCCCCCCAGATCAATTAAATCAGGTATCTGGGACCTTCCTTGGTAACAGTACTATTTTTTTTTTGTAACAGCACTGCACTTTTTAATGTTCTTCCTAATGAGGCCAATGCGCAGTTCAGGCGAAGAGCCAATATTAAAAAATAAAAAAATAGAAATTCTCATAAGATGCCACCCTATGATAGAGCTAAAATTCACTACTTATGGTAAAACATGAAAAAATGATTGTCTTTCCACTTCCAACGATTACATTTATAATGAGGTTAAAAGTCACTAGGGAAACCTGTTTTTAAGTTCTATAATTTTTCTAATAATAATTAATCTATGAGATGGTTTCTCACATGTACATTTAAATTGGAACGATTACATTTGCCAACTGAGATGCTAAAATGTGAAGGGGAATAGCATTAACCCATTCAGTTGCTAACAGTGAAACGGAAGAAGCACTCACTGGTTATGGACATGTTTTATCTCCAATGACATGAAATCTGGCATCAGCATAGCATGCTGTTGTTAGGTGCTGTTGAGTTGATGCTGACTCTTCACAACCCTGTGTACAACAGAAGGAAACACCGCCCAGTCCTGTGCCAGCCTCACAATGGCTTTCATGTTGTAGCCGATAGAAGCATTCACTCTGTCAATCAATCTTCTTTTTTGCTTTACTGCTACTTTAACAAGCATGATGTCCTTCTCCAGGGACATCACATCATAGTATCCCATAGTCTATCACATCATAATATAGTAAAATAAATAACATGTGTACTAATCTATTAAATTTTGTTATAAAATGCCATGACTAGACCTTTAACCTAGTCATTAAAAAAAAATTGTTGAGCACCGTTTAGGTATATGGGACACCATGGCACTCTTACGCTACCATAGTAGGTAAAGATAGTACCTGCCCACTTCAGACTTACAGCTATGAAGTTGCTCAGTAAGGTAAAAGATTGTGACCCCATCAGTATAACCATCATCAATCAATATATTATTAAGACATTAGAAATGTATAGTACACTAAATGAAATATCACATTGCTGTGGTTAGGGTAATGGTTCTCAAACTTCCTAATGTCGTGACCCTTTAATACAGTTCCTCATGTGGTGGTGACCCCCCAACCATAAAACTATTTTCATTGGTACTTCAAAGCTGTCATTTTGCTACTGTTATGAATTGGGTGACCCCTGTAAAAGGGTTGTTTGACACACACCCCTCCAAGGGGGTCGCGACCCACAGGTTGAGAACTGTCAGTTAGGTGCCAATGAGTCAGTTCTAACTCATAGTGACCGGATGGAGAACAGAACACAATGCCAGGCCATTGCTGTTAGGTGCCATCGAGTCCGTTCCTATTCATAGAGATCGTCTGTATAACAAAACAAAACACTGCTCAGTTCTGCAACAAACTT
>NW_022106084.1:10673643-10692544 GCF_000313985.2 Echinops telfairi
TGAACATGAGCACAATTAAGTATTCTGGAATGTCCCTTATTCTTAATGCTAGCCACATTTTGTTATAATCCACACAGTTCAATGGCTTGGCATAGTCAATAAAACACCAGTAAACATCTTCTGGTATTCTCGGCTTTGAGTGAAGATCCATCTGCCATCAGCAATGATATCCCATTGTCTATGCCTTCTTCTGAATCTGGCCTGAGTTTCTGGTAGCTCTCTGTCAATGCTCTCTGGTAGCTCTCTGTCCAACCCTTGTTGGATGACCTTCAGTAAAATTTTACTTCCATGTGATATTAATAATATTGTTCTATATTTTGAGAATTCTGTTGGGTCACCTTTTTTTGGAATAGCTAAAAACATAGATCTTTTCCAGGCAGTTAGCCAAATAGTTTTCTTACAAATTTCCTGATATAGATGAATAAGTGCTTCCAATGCGTCATCTGCATGTGGAAGCATTTCAATTGATATTCCATCAATTTGTGGGGTCTTGTTCTTGGTCAGTGCTTTCAGTGCAGCTTGGACTTCTTCCATCAGCACCACTGGTTCTTGCTCATATGCTACCTATGGAAATAGTTGAATGTTGGCTAGTTCTTTTTGGTACAGTAACTCTCTGCATTTTTTCCACCTTGGTCGATGCTTCCTGCATCGTTCAATATTTAGCCCACAGAATTTTTCAGTACTGACACACAAAGCTCAATTTTGTCTTTAGTTCTTTCACTTTAGAGTATGCTGAGTATGTTCCTTCCTTTGGTGTTCTTACTCTAGATTTTTGCACATTTCCTAGAATATTTTATTTTGTCTCCTTGAGCTACCCTTTGAAATGTTCTGTTCAACTTTGGTTTCATTTCTTCAATTTGATTTAGTGACTATGATTAAAAGCAAGTTTAAGGAATTCTTCTAATATACACTTTGATCTTTTCTTTATTTCCTGTCTTTACAGTGACCTTGTTCTTTCTTCACGTATGATACCTTTTATGTCATTCATCATAAAAAATGTCATCAGGCCTTCTGTCATTAGTGCTCAACGCATCAAATCTGTTCTTGAGATGCTCTGAAAATTCAAGTGGAGTAGATTCAAGGACATTTTTCAGTTCTTGTGGACTTGCTTTAATTTTTTTCAACTGCAACCAAAAGTTACATATGAACAATTGATAGTCTGTTCCACAGTCAGTCTCTGGCCTGGTTTTAGCTGCTGACATTGAGCTTCTCCATCATCTCATCCCACTCACGCAGACAATTGGATTTCTGTGTATTCCATCTGGAGATGTTCACATGTGTAATTGTCGTTTGTGTTGGTGAAAAAAATGATATTGGTAGTGAAGCCATTTGTGGTAGTTAGGAATTATGCAGCGAGACACTCTTGGGTAATGGTAAAGTTAAACTCCTCAATAACGTCACAACCCGATGAGACCTCCTTGACATCATAGCCTGTTAGATAGAAGCAAGGGGAGCAGAGAAAATTTGTGTGCCATTTTGCCTACTCCTCTCTGGTGTATCCCTTTGTGGGCCATCTGACCCTGAGAGCTGTGGGCACCCTGACATATTTCCATAGACCTGTGGATGCTGCACCTACCGGCCTACAATTTTCCTGCTTCCTGGTTCACAATTCTGCATCACTGGCATAGGGTTTGAATCCAAAAGGGGACATATGGACAATCATTGGACTTAAGGACTTGAGTTAGACTTGTCTGGGATGCCTTCTTGATATATAAGTACATTTTGATATAAAGCAGTTTCTTATGCATATATAGTGTCACTGGATTTGTTTTTCTAGACAACCTAGCCTAATACATGGTTGGTCTTGCAACATTCTATCATGTCACCTCCAGCTTTTTTTCTATCACCAAAACCATATTTTCCAAATACCTTTCTTTCCTTTTTGTTTCCAACTTTTCATATGAATCACCAATAATTATCACTTTTTCTTAATTGCTTGATCAATTTCAGGTTGAAGACATTGGTAGAATTATTTATTTAATTTCTGCATTCTAGATATAGTTGTTAGTATACAAATTTGAATAATATTTGTGTTGACTGTATTTACTTGTATTTGAATAAATAGTATCCTATCACAGACAGCATTGTAATTCAAGATAAATCATGAAATGTCCTTTTTGATGGTGAATATAATGCCATTTTTCTTGAATGTGTCCTTCCCAACATGGTAAACCACACAATTTCTGATTTAAAAGTAGCCCACACCAGTTTATTTCAGTACATTAATGTCCAGAAAAAAAGTTTCTTCATGGGTTCTATTTCATTTTTTAAAATTTTGAATTTTACTAGATTCAGACTTCATACATTTCAAGTACTAATAACTAATAGATGTTTGCCAATATTTATCTCATCTTGAGAAATATACCATCAGCAAATGAAGATTCTGAAAGCTTTACTTCCAGTATCTGGCAATGTTTCCATGCTACCCACAAGGTTTCCAGTGTCTAATTCCTCCAAATTGGACAGCCTTGTCCTTCTTCATAGTCTGTTCTTAGCCTGGAAGCTCTACTAAAACCTGTTCACTTTTGGCAACCCTGCTGGTATTTGAAATACCCATGACACAGTTTTCAGCACCACAGCAACACATAAGCCACCACAGTAAGACACACTAACACACAAGCAGTGACACTTTTCCATGAAACCTACTATTCGATCTAGCAGAGAAGCTACAAGCCCATATGGAAGAAACACACCAGCCTGTGTGATCATGTGGTGTTGACGGGATCAGGTAACAAGCACCAGAAGACCCAAAACAAACAAACAAACAAAAAAAAAGGAAAAAAAAGAAACCTACTATTCATATTTCAGATCATCAGTTTATTTCTTATGCTTTTTCCTATACCCCGTCTTCTCAAAGTTCTAGAAAAGACTCAGATAATTTATACTATTAACAGCTGAGCTTATACAAGTTTATATAAAAAATATAGAAAAAATTACATTCCTTCATCTTTTTTTTTGTGCTTCTTTTACTCTCTTACTGTGTCACATTTCAACTGTCACCATTATTGCTGTTATTATCACAACTACACAGTCTGAGTCGCTAATGTATAATTCAAACGATGTCTGAAAGCAAAGACTATGGCACTGAAAAATCATTTAGAATATTTTTCAGCTCTTGATCATTTTATATTTTCCTTGTAAAAACAACTCATGCTAATGATAGTGTAATAAAAGTACAAAAGAAGATTACATATAATCCAACACCACATATATCTATTTAATAGTTTAAAATTTTACAAGTTTTTCTCTATCATGGTTTTACACAGTTTTAGTCAGACTGAATTTAAAGTGCTATATAAAAACTCACTGCCTTTGACGTGACTCTGACTCATAGTGAACCTATAGGACAGAATAGCGTGGTTTCTCTGGATAGCTAAGGCTGTACATCTTTACAGCTAGTGGGCTCAAATTGCTGGCCCTGTGGTGAGCAACTCACTATTTTAAGCACTTTGAAATACCACTAAGGATTCTTCAAAAATAGAATTTACATGATACATAGATGAAATCAAAACATTCTACAATAATCCCTGGCCTTCAGAATATTAATTTAGCTTTAAAATATGACATACTGCTTTCTATGGGAGGAGTTTGGCGGTGCTGTAGGATAAGGATTGGCATGGTAACCACCATCTCCGTGGGAGAAAGACAAGGCTATATGTTCCCGTAACGATCTAGTCTCAGAAATCGCTGACAGAGTCACTTTCAGCTGGAATCAATGTAATTGAAAGGATCAGGAATTGCTCTAGACTCTAGGGACAGATGAGGGAACAAAGATAAGAGTCCTGCTGTGTGAAGTGCATAGTCGACAGGAAAGAAACAGGCAATGGAAGAATGAACATAAAAAGTAACATAATTTCAGATAGCAAATCTTTACTTTCCTTATAGAAAGGAAATCAGAGGTGTGGTACCAAGACCCTTTGGAAAAGGGCCGGCTAGACAGGGAAGTGGGAGGGCATTACCCTAATGCACCGCTTTCCTGATCTTCAACCATGTGGTATTCTTTTTATCATTCACACAACTGCCGCTTGATCCAATTTCAGATTCTAAATGAGAACAATGAAGGATTCTGGAATTCCCAGTCTTCCCAAGGTATCCATACTTTGTTATGATCCACATAGTCCAATGTCTTGGTAAAGTCAAGAAAACACAAATTAGCCTCTTTGTGGTATAATCTTCTTTTATCCAAGATACATTTGACAACAGCAATGATATCCCTAGTTCATGTCCTCTTCTGAGTCCAGCTTGAACTTCTGGTAGCTGTCAATGTGCTGCTGCAACTGTTATTGGATGATCTTCAGCACCATGTTACAGGCTTATGAGATCCATGATGTTGTTATATAGTTTGAGTATTCTGCTGAATCACCTTTATTTAGAATGGGTACAAATAAAGATCTCTTCCAGTCAGTTGGTCAAATAGCTCTCTTCCAAATTTCCTGGCATAGAAGGATAAGTGCATCTAGAGTTCATCAGTGGGTTGAAACATTTCAATTGGTGTTCCACCAGTTACTTCAGCCTTGTTTTCAGTGAAGCTTGAACTTTTGTCAGCACCATTGATTCTTGTTCATATTCTACCTATTGACATAGCTAGATGTTGGCTACTTCTTTTGGGTTTAGTGATTCTGTATTCTTGCCACTTTTTGTGATGCTTCCTGCGAAAGCCCACTGTTTAAACAGTGAGAAAGTTTGGGTAGTCAATTGCTCCTGCCTCTTCCACTAAATGAATCCCTTTAGGAGCAGGATTTTAAATGTGTTTATTGCATCTAATTCTAGAGACAAAACTGAATCTTTGCAATGGAAAATGCCTTTTCTTGAGATTTATTATCTAATTAAGCAATCTCCCAATCACATGAGCATTTAAATGTCACAGGAAACAAGAAACAGCAGTAATCATGTTAAAAACTAGCAGTTGTAAATCACCAATTTAAAAAGTACCTTCATGTTTATTGGCTCGATGGTTTTCAAACTTTTATTTGACCTTTGAGCATTATATCCTTATATACATATGTGCTGTAAATGCATATACTTTGTGTTTGTTAGGTGGTGACAACTTGGCTCCGACTTGGTGACCCTATGGACAACAGCAGAGAACATGGCCCCGTCTGTGCTATCCTCACAAGGTTGTCATAGCTGAGCCAGCCATTGTGTCAATCCATTTCACCTAGGGTTTGCCTCTTTTTCGCTGCCTCTCCGCTTGGTACTCTTGTCCTGGGACTGGTCTCTCCTGACCATTATGTCCAAGGTACATGAAATGAAGTCTCATTATCTTCCTTCTAAGAAACATTCTGGCTGTAGTTCTTCAAAGACAGATCTACTTGTTCTTTTTGCAGTCCACGTTATTTCCAAGGTTCTTCACCAGCACCGTAATTCAAATGCATGAATTCTTCTTTATTCAGTGTCCAACTTTCATATGCCTTTGATGCAATTGAAAATAGACAGCTTGGATCAGATCCACATAACTCCTCAAAGTGCCTCTCTTGCTCTTCAAGAGCTTAGAGAGGTCTCTACAGCAGAGTTACCCAATGCATTGTTGGATCTCATGAGCATCGATTGTACAGCCAAACAACATGAATTCCTTTCTGATTTTAATCATTTCTCTGCTTGTCATCATGCGACCTCTTGAGATTTTTGTTTTCTTTACACTAAGTTGTAGTCCATACTGAAGGCTGCAATCTTTGATCTTCATCAGCAAGTGCTTCAAGTCCTCCTCACTTTCAACAGGAAAATGTGTTCAGCTGCGTATCACAAGTTGTTAATAAGCCTTCCTCCAGTTCTATTCATAGAGTCCAGCATCTGGGTTATTTGGTCAGCATACAGATTGAATAAGTACAGTGAGATACAACCCTGGCGTATACCTTTTCTGACTTTAAACCAGGAAGTAGTCCCTTTTTTCTTATTCACACAATTGCCTCTTGATCCCTGGGCAGGTTCCAAATGGTCACAATGTAGTATCCTGGAAATCTGCTTCTTCTCAATGTAATCCATAGTTAGTTACAATCTCAATAGTAAAACGTCTTTGCATAATGGATAAAACACAAGTAAGCATTTAGACAGCCCATTGTTACAGTCTCTGTGTTAATCCATCTTGTCAGGGGCATTCCTCTTTTTTGCTGCCCTCTATTTGGCTAAGAATGATGTCCTTCTCCAGAGACCCGTCTCTCCTGACAACTTGTCCAGCGTATGTGAAATGAAGTCTCGTGCTTGCCTCTGAAAAGTACTCTGGCCTGTACTTCTTCCAAGACAGATTTGTTTGTTCTTTTGGCAGTCCTTGATGCTTTCAATATTTTTTTCGAACACCATGATTCAAATGCATCTCTTCTTCTTTGTTTCTCCTTCTTCAATGTCCAACTTTGATATGCAGATGAGGCAATTAAAGTACTAAATAATCAAATAAGCATTTACCACAACTTAAACACCACTCTCTAAACTTCAAGTTGTGCTGTCCTTCTTGCTGTTCAGTGCAGTCAAGTCAGTCTGACTCACAGCAATCCCATGTGCGATGCACACACCATTGCCCACTCCTGCATCATCCTGACACCTGCTCTTGTGTTTGAGTCTACTGTTGCCTCTACTGTGCTCATTTATCTTGTCAAGGGTCTTCCTCTTTTTTGCTGCCCCTTGACTTTACCACGCTTGATGTTTTTTCTACAGGGACTGGTCTCCCCTAACAACTTGTCCAAAATCTGTGAATTGAAGCCTCGCCACCCCTGCCTCCAAAGAGCAATCTGGCAATATTCCTTTCCAGACAAATTTGTTTGTTCTTTCGGCCATGCATGGTACTTTCAGTAGTCTTTACCAGTACCGTAATTCAAGGTCATTGTTAGTCTTCAGTCTTCTTTGTTCAATGTCCAACTTTCACATTCGAATAAAGCAATTGTAAATACTATGGCTTGGGTCAGGCATACCTTAGTACTAAAAGGAACAACCTTGCTTTTCAACACTTTAAAGAGGTCCTGTCCAGCAGAATTATCCAGTGCAATATGTCGTTTGATTCCTTGACTGCTGCTTCTATGCGCATTGATCCCAGCATGATGAAATCCTTGACAACTTCAATCTTTTCTCCATTCATAATGATGTTACCTCTTGATCTAGTTGTGAGTATTTTGGTTTGCTTCACATGGAGTTGGAATCAGACTGATGGCTGCAATCCTTGATATTCATCGACAAGGGCTTCAAGTCCTTTCTACATCCATCAAGCAAGGCTGCATCATCTGCATACCTTGGGCTGTTAATAAGCCTTCCTCTGATCTTGATTCCATATTCTTCTTCATATAATCCATTTTCTCTCAGTAAATAATAATAGCAAGGACATATCATATTTATTATGCTCCAGGCACTGGTCTCAATGTTTGCCCATTAAATCGATTTCCATATTCAATCTATTAAGTCCTCAAAACAGCATTGTAGATTTAGCACCATGACTATTCCTTTTTCTCAGTGAGGCTCAGAGAAGATACGTCATCTAGCTACTGTCAATATTAGAAGTAAGACTCAAATCGAAGAAAGCCATAGTCCAGAGATCACCGCACAATAACTTAGTTTTATAATTTCAATCATTTCAGGGAAAAGACAGAATTTTGATCTAAAGTCTGCCAATAACAAGTACACTTTCTTACTAGACATCTCCCCTTGTCTCTTTAGAGCTATGTTTCCACTTGGCTATCTTGCTGTGTGCACCAAGGACTGACCTCTATGGACAGCATCAATGGGCTCCTTTATGTTGGCTTCCAGTTGGGTTTGACACTCGCTACAGATTAGCAGGATCAGAGGTCAGTAGCAAAGTGAGGAACAGTGCATTTATTTCCCTGGTTCTTTTCATCCGTACCACTACATGGTGGTTCTGTCCCTCAGTGGAAAGTCACAGCTCCTGCCAAATAATCCCCACCACTCTGGATTGCAGTAGCGCTCCCTTCCCTGGCCCGCACGGACTTAGATATGGAACGCTTCTCTCTTGTTAAAAGTGCTGGAGCACTTCACCAGATGTGTGGTTTGCCCTCTACAGTGACCCCTCTTTTGATAAATAAATATTTTATTGTACTCTCTTTAATTTAGTATCTGAAATATCTGAGCAGAAATTACTTTACTCCATTTTGTTTTCATCTGACTGAACAAGAAAATGTATCCTAACCCTGCCATCTCTCACCTTCCTACCACGGTGACCCACGCCCAGGAAACAAAATGCTGTTCAAAAGGAACACTGTAACTCTCACTGCAGAGCTCATGTAAAAAAAATTTTTTTTTAATTTTCTTATAAGTGGTTAGGAATTAAGGTCTATAAACAGAATAGCATTTTTAGTCTCATTATTGTATTTGAGTTCATTATATCCTCATTAGGTTCAAGCAGCAGGGCAGTAATATAATGGACTACACTCACTGGAGGTTGGCTCCTTTGAGTGAAGAATGTTACCGACTCGAATGTCATAAATTAGATACTTAGCCTAATTAAACGCAAAAAAATGTCCCATGTCATACGGTTGACAATACTAGACAGTTGGCTTCCTGGAACCAGGTCATAAAACACATCCAGGAATCGTGATCCAACAGGGGCGCAAGGAAGTCAGGTGCACCCTTGTTTTCCCTTCAATTTACTTAGTCATTCATTAGGAATCGTTCATGTTTATGAATATATCTTATCCTCAAAGAGAGGGATCATCTGAACTGACCTGAATATTTCATCCTTAAAATATCTTAATTTACTCTTGGCATTTACTTCAATAAACTCTCCCGGACATGAAGGAAGGTGGTTTCCATTTTGAAGAAAATAAGAACATCATACCATGAAGCATGATTGTTTCATGTAATCGTCTCATTTTCTCTTCTGATAAGTACACTTCCTGTCTCCTCTTCTAAGCCACATGCATCGTGCTGATAATTCCTCACTGTTCTACTCCTGGTTAGTAACTTGAGAATTCAGTTTCATTGCAACAGTTCATCTGGCTTGGTAAATAAGAGTAGATTTAAAAAATTGTAGATAAATGAATTTTCATTTTACCAAGATTTGACCTTTGTTTTCATATCAGGTAAACCCTTCTGCTTAGAAATGTCACTGTTTCATCATCAGATCATGCCACAAGAGTAATAAAATCTGGGGCACGTAAAAACCTCTGATGAGTAAAATAAATACAATGAATATCTCTAAATCAAATTTCATATAACAATGGTTAGAGATACCTGCATTACAGATTGGTCTCTTTTAGCTCTTAACCTTTGGGGAATAGTTTACATACTACAGGTCTGACAGGAAGAAATGACAAAGAATCAAACAGGACCCTGGATCTGGTTCCTTTACTTCTACCTCTCCCTCCATCTCGATGTGGCTCTGTGACACCAGAGCCATCCCACTGAAAAGTGGCAAATCCCTCCTATTCCGTGAGAAAATATCAGGTTCAGAGTGCATGGCATGGGTCCCTGGAGTTTATATGTACAGAGAGAAGCAGGTAAAGGAAAACCAAACTCAGGGTCTGTGCCTTCCACTCCAGGATACAGTAAACTGCCCCTGAGGGTTCCCAAGAGAGAAATCTCTACTGGAGCAGAAAGCCTCATTTGTCTCCTGCAGAGCAGCTGATGCCTTTGAACTGCTGACCTTGCAATTAGCGGTCAATGCGCAAGTCACTACAGCACCAGGGATCCTTATAGATGTAAACAGAAAGAGAGATAAATACATAAAACCCTGTGGTGCTCGGATATAAATTCTGATCTGCTAACTGCAAGGCTAGTGGTTGAAATCCACCAGCCACTGCAAAAGAATGATGCAGTAGTCTGCTCCCACATGATTTACGTGTTGGGAGCCCTCTAAAGGGTCATTATGAGTTAGAACTGCTTCAGTGGCAGTGGGTTTTCGTATGTATGCAGACATGTATACATGGAGAGAGAGAGAGAGAGAGAGAGAGAGAGAGAGAGAGAGAGATTAATCTTGTCTGTCAGTTTGCTTCCAGTGACCAGTCCCTGGAAAAGGACATCATGCTTGCTGAAGAGAGACTAGTTCCTGGAAAAGATATCATGTTGGTAAAGTAGAGGGGCACAGCAAAAGAAGACTCTCAGCAGGATGGATTGACAAAATGGCTACAACAATGGGTTCAAACATGACAACTATTGTGAAGATGGTGCAGGATAGGGCCCTGTTTCATTCCATTGTACATAAGGTAGGCTTTGAGTGGGAACCAGTTCAATTGTACCTAACAACAACAATACATACACATGAATGCATATCTAACTATCTATCTACACACACAAACACACACACACATTTTACCCAGCAAAAAAGTGGACGTTGGATAGGGTAAGACATGAAAAAAATGTTATAACTTATCAAGGGTTTGTGAGGAAGGGAGGGCAGGGGAGGGTGGGGGGGAAATGAGGAGCTGATTCCAAGGGCTCAAGTAAAAAGAAAATGTTTTGAGAATGATGATGGCAACAAATATACAAATGTGCTTAAAACAATGGATGTATGTATGGATCATGATAAGAATTGTACGAGTCCCCAATAAAATGATTATTTTTAAAATGGTCAAGAAAATCATTTTAGTGAGTACAATTCCCATTGTTCTGTAGCAAAATCAAGATATGATGGTTCGTTCAAGTTATAGGAACTATTCCTTCCCCTTTATAACTGTAGTAGTCAGCCTCTAAGATGGTCTTCAATTCTTATACCTTCTGGTAAGCTCCTTCCCACATTGATAAGGACCACTCTGTATTACCAAGGGGATATAACAGAAACAATAGTTTGTCGTGCATGGATCACTTGCTCTGGGAGAAGCCAACTGAAATGTTAGAAGGGGACACTAGTGGTTTAATAAAAATGTCAATACAATTAATAAAGGATACTGCCCACCAAGAACCAGCACCAAATTCCAGCCAGTGGTTAAGCCATTTGGGAAGCAAATCTTCCTTCCACAGTCACGCCTTCAATGACTGCAGCTCTAGATAGCTTCTTGAAGACCCTGATCAGAATCACCCAGCTAAGGGGTTGCTAAATCGCCCCCCCCAAAATGATTACTTATAATTCCATACTGCTTTCTGTATTCAGAATTCAAAAATTGTGGGTGATTTGTAAGAACAACAGATAACTCTTACATTCTTCATTCATTTCAATATAGACAATGTTTATTTCATTCATATATATACATATATACATATATATACAGTAATATACATATCTAGGGCACATGAGGATACAAAAAGTTCATGGGAAAATGGAACTAAATGATACTGGAATGTATCCTTAACTTTTTAAAGCACTTTCATGGATGGATGGATAGGTGGATGCATGTATGCATCTATCTGTGTACTCAACTAACTATATATTTTATATTTACATTTTTCATACCCTAGTATCTTGCCTATTTTCATTCTCAGAGGTTACTCCACATGGTCACAGATGGTTGACAGTTTTCAGTAGAGCTTCCAAACTAAGAATGTCTAGGAAGAAAGGTCTGGTGATCTACTTTCAAAATTTGTAACAGAGACAGAAACATCAAAATCCATAAGAATCACAGCAGAACACTGTCCAACTTTGTTGCCTTGGCTACATCATCAGGAGAGGTCACTTGCCACAGGAAGACATCAAGCGTGGTATAGCAGAGAGCTAGCAAAAATGATGGAAACCCTTGTGAGATGAGATGGAAAAGGATGGAGCTGAGCATTCTCACAATTCGGAGAATGACACATGATCGGGTAATGTTTTATTCTCCTGTACAAAATGTTGTTTTGTTGCTGTGAGTCTGACCTGACTTAAGGGCAGTGAACTATCAATAGCAGTGGTTCTCAACCTTCCTAATGCCACGACCCAGTAATACAGTTCCTCATGTTGTGGTGACTACCACCGCCCCCCAACCATAAAATTTTCATTGCTATTTCATAACTGTAATTTTGCTACTATTATGAATCAGGCAACTCCTGTGAAATGGTTGTTTGACCCCAGATCACGACCCACAGGTTGAGAATCACTGATCTATAGTATCTATCCATCCATCCATCTATCCACCATTTATATCATGTGTATGTTGGAGTTCTTACCACTCCAACATACACATCAACCTTTTAAATAATCCTTATGCTACACATAAGAATAGCAACATATCTCAAAACAATGAGAATACTTTAGGAATTAAATACCTTTAAAGAGTTAATGTTTTAATATATTGTGGTGATGTGAAATTGCTTAATATGGCTCACCTCTCGGTAGTCTTTGTAAATCCAAGCCAATGAATTGCCGGAAGCACGTAAATCAGCTGTAGAGTACTCTAACAGAGATTGGTCAGTTTTGTTGTACTAGTGAGTCATCCAGAAGCAAGAAGAGGAACTCCATGACCATAAAAAAAGAAGAGTCACCAGGAGAGTACATACAAGGTCCCTACCTAAAGTGACGAAGATAGTAGAAACACCAAGAGCCACAGCATCAAGACCATGGACCAGAGAAGAGCCGAGAAGTCACTCTGAGACCATAAAATACAGCAGTCGAGCTACACTGAGACCATGAAACAAAACAGGAGGTGGGCATCCTGGCTCACAGAGGCAGAGAGCAGGGACCATGTGACTGAGAGGCCAAAGACAAGAGTTACATGCCTGCATGTCTCAGAATGGTTGAGAAGAAGTGCTGTGGAAAAAAGAATTAGACCCTTACCAGTTTTCCACCTGTTGTCTTGTCAAATAAGCTCCATAATTGTGAGTATTATCTGTGAGTTCGTGTGGTCATTATAAGGGATTATAAAACCCAGCAGAGGAGACTGCTGGGCGAGGAACAGCTTGTCATCAGGAAAGCGTAAAGAAGGACAGAGGGAGAAGGCATGGCATGTCTGACCTTTGCCTTGTGGCAATCAAGCTTGAGCTGGGGTGGAGATGGGTTCCCCTTCTCCCTATTGTAGCTGAAGGAGATCAGACATGCACCTATGCATTTTCCTCACATATATACTACACCTGTCCATAGTTATCTGTAAATTGAAGGCTTACCTGTAAAATGCCTTTGTCCAAGAAACTATTTATAAAAAATAAGTATCACATATGTGATATTCATAAATGTATATTTCCAATGGCTTGGAATGGTGTATACATCTCCCCATTTCTTTACATATCATAAATGAATACTGATGATATCATTTTATTGCCCAGTCAGTTAGAAGTGGTGAGCTAATATCCTGCCATTGATTCTGTTAACTGGTGGAATTGAGTTATATTATCTCTGGATAATATAACACTTGACTCGTTAACTGGTGGAATTGAGTTATATTATCTCAGCTGGTAGTCAAACAAATGAGTTAGACAGTTCAGAGGGACATCTGGCTGAAGTATTACAAAGGTCTTGCAGTGCATTTAAACCAAGTATGAGGTTCTCCAGTTTCAGAAAATTTCAAACTATTACTGATTACAATTTTACTATGAGTCATTATGACATTATTTAAGAGTGCTAAAGTACTGGCATTACTAGAAGCACTGAAAGCAGATCATATATTACTCCCATCCACTTGTCTTCTATCCCTTATAAAGTTAATCTATCATTAACACTCAGGAATATAAAAATATGATAAAATAAGGAGATAAGCATCTATTTCTTACATCACTGTATTTCTAGGACTAAAATCACAAAGCAGACAACGGTCCCATCAAGATTTTTGGACTCCTCTAATTCCTTTGGTACAAATACCAAACGTGATTTCTGACATTACATTCCAACATAATGCTCTAACACTCAGCTGACTTCATTAGGATTGAGGTGCATTTTCTCTAGGAAAATCAGGATCCTAAATTACCCCAAGCACTGTTAAAGGTATTGAGCTGTACATAAAATGAAATTTCACTGCACAGAAGTTGAGTTTCTGCAAAGGGTAGGCATTTTATTTTATTCAATTCTAGCAAAAATAAAATTCATTTAGAATTGAAAAAGTTATATTGAAATGAAAAATTCACACCCTCTCAAAAGATGAGATTCAAATGTTTTATTAACAAAAAACAGCTATAGAATTTTGCGAAATACAAGATAGCATAGAGGTAATGGTTGTGGAATGAGAATCACGGAGTAATTTTGTGAAACACACAAAAGGACAATAGTTAGCTCTTTAATTTTAGTATTAGATACTTCCCAATCTATTTTTAAAATGTGTCTGATATTTTCATTGAAAACTTTTCTTATTTAAGCTTATATATAATCTAAGAGATAAGATGTAAGAAACATTCATTTCTGAAAACACTTGGCTGAGAAAGCCTTAGGGGTGAAGTCATATGAAATAAATAAATAAGCAAATGTTTAAAAAGCTCTATGCCTCGATTGCAGGTATCAGTGAAAATCAATTCTGAAATACAGCAAAGTTGGAGGACTAACTCTGAGGAAATGCTATGGATGTAAGCAAATAGATCATTTGAAGAATAGAAATTCTACAACTAGGTTCACAGACATAGAATAAACTTATTTTAGAGAAAATATCCAGGATAATTCAATTGTGTGGGGGGGGACCTTTCAACCAGTTACTCATATGAATAAGAAAATAAAATAACCTTGACCTTTACTTTATTATACACAGAAAAAGTAATTTGAGATGGATCACAGGTCCAATTTAAAGTCTAGAGCTAGTTTCTAAAATTAAATAAAGAATTGTGTCTTTCAAATTTGGGGCTTATCCAAGATTTCTTAGGCAAGGAACAAAAATACTAATCAGGAAAGAAAATAATAATTCACAAAAATTAACATCAATTGTACTTCCAAACACCATATTAAGAAAACAAAAGAAAACCATAGCCTTAAAGAAAGTATTCCTAATGCATATATTCTACTTAATACTCATAACAAAAATTTAAAACCCTACAAATAAACCATTAAAAAAAACCCATTTTTTAAATAAGCAAAAAACTTTGGATTTCACTAAAGAGAATGGTTAAGAATAATATAAAAAGATGGTCAAGCTTCATCCTTCGAGTTTTGGCATAGACACTACTTCCAAAAATGTTTTTTCTGATTGCAAAAGATCGGATGAAATTTCTCACTGGAACTCTTTAAAAAACTGCTTGCACAGGTTTGTGCTTGCTTTGACCCTGGTGTCTTTCTTGAGACAGGCTCTTGGAGGAACTAGGTAGGAATTGTGTCTTGTTCATCCTTGTACATCTCCAGTGCCTGGTATGTGGCTTGTGATGAGGTGCCTTCAAGTTGGTTCCGACTCATAGCAACCCCAGGTGAAAGAGAACGAACACCACCTCTTCCTTCACCATCCTCACCATCCTTAGGTTAAGTCCATTGTTGCAGACCCGATGTCAGAGCATCCTGTTGAGGCTTTACTTCCTTTGCGCTCCCTGCACTTACTGAGCAGGGCGTCGTTCTCTCGGGACAAGTGCTGGTTGCCTAGCACTTTGAACATACTTCACAACATTGGTTGAAACAGATGAGTGGATAAATAAAAGAAATAAATCTTCAATAAAGATGTTTTTTAAAGATTCATTCTGGTAATATGTTGGCACGATTATACTTCGTTTGTTTGAAAAAATCTGTTATCCTTATGTTTACCTTTGTGTTTTTTAGTTTTCTTCTTTATTCACATCAACTGTTCAGGATTACTTTTACTGTCCCCTCCAAAACATACACTTAATATAATGATCTCCACAATAATTGTTCAGGAAAAAAAAATCAAATAAGCCATTAAAGTATGACTTGTACGGCCATTATGTGCGCTGCTGAAATGGCAATGCTAAGAAGAGTGAGACTTAGGTCCTGGCCCCAAGGAGATGGAAGATAGAATTGGGGGAATCAAGTTAAATTAGATGAAACAATTAGAGAAAATTATGTGCTATGATGTATAACATCATTTCCCAAAATACCCATGAGATGTTAATAGATGTTTCATTAAACAAAATAAAAGTCTTCCATGGCCAAATAAGTTTCGGAAATATTTTATAAGACATTACCCTCTTAGCAATTCACATTACCCATTAGTGTATTAATGGCTCTGAAGAGTTTTTTTAGAAAGGACATAACTGTGCTTTAATTTACTCAAAAAACCCAGAATTTCTCTGACCATGAAGCTTTTGTTAAGATTATTTGGTCTTTTGCAGTCATGAAAACCTTAACAATGTAGAAACTGCAGAGAGAAAAGACAACACACACGTACCTGCATAATTAGTAAGTATTATATGCTCCTACATTTGAATAATCTCCCCAGAGGCTATTCTCACCTTGAAATTAGCATGTGTTCATTCTGTGTTTTCATTTTTTATTTTATATATCTTTCATATATCCTTCAATAGGATTTTGTGTTTTCAACAATTTTTAAAATAACATCTTGTAAAGATTGGGATTTTCTAATTTTATTCAACATTATAAAACTTGCTTTAACTGAGTGACAACATTCTCTGTATAAACAAAACACCCAAATTAGTCATTCAACAATCTATTGAACACATTTAGGCCGCATCTAATTTTTCACTATTGCAAATCATGATATAGTAAAGATCCTTATACATTTCTATTTGGGTGTCTGTTGAAGAGATAGTCCGGTGCAGCATATGCCTAGCAGTGGAATTAATCAATTGCTGGTATGTAGATTATTAACTTCACTAGAAGCCTCAGTTGCACAATTGGGTACATTGTTAGAATGCTAACCACCCACTTGTAGGTTCAAACCCACTAGTGATTTCTGGGAGAGAAAGAGGAGACTGTCTGTTCCTATAAAGATCTGTACTCTCAGAAACATCGCTATGAGTCAGAAACGACTCATAGGTTCAGGTATTCCAAACCTTTATCCAACATCATTGAACTAAGTAATACTCTATTATGGACTGAATTACACCCGCAAAGATATGTTGAAACCTGGCCCTTGTTGAAAGTGGCTTTATTTGGAATTAGGATGGTTGACATTTTCAGTTCATACGAAAACACTGCAGCGTGGGATAGGTCCTAATCCAATATGAGCAGTGTCTTTCAAAAGGGAAGTGGTACATGCGCAAGCTAAGGAGCAACGAAGGTCACTGGCTGATACCAGAAGTGAGGGCAGAGAGACATTCTCCCTGAGACCCTGCAGAAGGACTCACCTTAGCCAATACTCTGATTCTTAGATCCTAGTTTCTAGAACTGTGAGACAACAAAGGTCTGTCCTTTGAAGTCACCCAGGTTGTGGCACTTCAGTGTGACACATCTAGCAGTAATGTGCATGCCAAGAAGCAACCTCAGGAATGTCCAAGGATTCTCCTCTCTGCAGACACTCAGCCACTACTTTGTACCAACCTCATAAGTTTGTACCAATCTCACAGTTATTGACTTGCTTATATTGTGCTGACATGAAATGTGATCCCCTCACTTTCTAAAAATTAAATATTTTTATATAAGGATATTGCCCTACTGGTTTTTCTCTTGTGAATTTCCGATGACTATGCAAGTTGATGATTGTTCTCTTAACTAAAGCTTTTTGTATTCATGACCACTGCAGATCAGTACTCCAGGGTACAGCTTATCTTTTATCTTGTTTATAGTTTTGTTTCTGTTGCTATGTTCTTGAAAATGTTTACATTTAAAAATCTTATACTTTAAAATGTGTACTTTTAGGTCAAATTTTCTTCTAAAACTTGTGTTTCCTTTACGGGGTTTTATTTATAAAATGAGGATTTTCTTCCCTCTGTGATTTGCATTTACTTTTCTTCATGGCATTTATTAAATCTATCCCCTTTTCTTTTGTTTTTGTTTACATTGTTAATTACAACTTTCTTCCCCCCCCCAACAATTTTATTGGCAATAATTTACATATCTTACAATGCAATAGTTCAATCATAATCTACCCCCTTTGGACTGATTTGCGACACCTTATCGTCATTTGACACATCTGAATAATATAGACGCAACCAGTTATAGCTGAGTAAAGGAAGAGACATCACTACTAAGCATAGGCCTTATCATACAGGAGGGTCTGCAGGAGAGAAGAGGCCTTCGACTGAGCTCTGACTATAAGGTGAACACAGGGAGAGCGTGGACTTTGGTGGGAAACAGACCTTCATGGACACATATATATATTTTTTGACATATATTTTTGAGTGCTGCTCAGGATGAAAAAGATGCAGGTGATTTTATCTTGTTGCAAATTAATATTTTATTTAGTAAAATGAGAATAAGTCAAATTAATAATACCATTGATTAATATAGTGAAAGTGGTTACCATGATGCCTTTCATAAAGTAAATGCTCAAGCAAGCTCATCATAGTACTGATAGTTCTCCCTGTTGCTAGTAGTGGCTGCAATCATACTAGTTATAAAGCCAAAATCAAATTCCTTTCCCTCAAGTTGATGTCCACTTACAGCAACCCTATATAGACAGGGTAGAACTGACCCTGGAAGTTTCTGAGACTGTAACTCTTTTCAGGAGTAGAAAGCCCACCTTTTCCCCACAGAGCAAAGAAATATGAACTTCAAACCGCTGATCTTACAGTTAGCAGGGTACATATCACACCATCAAGGTCCCTTAGTAGCATGCATAGTAGTTATAAATTGTAGCTGCAGTCGTCATAAGTTTTGGTGCTATAAGATTAAGCGAATAGCTTAAAAAGGAAAATGAAACATAAAACGCGACTCTGAAGAAGTGCCCGAAGGAGAGAACTGGGGCTTCTTGCGTTTCCGGCTTTGGGGAGTCATAAGAGAGGGATGGAAAATGGTGGTTTAGAACTGAGATTTTCAAAGCATGGTACTAGGCTGTACCGCAGAACAGAAGCAGACGTTCCTAAGATTGTCCTAGAAGTGCAAATCCCCATGCGATGGCAAACCAACTGAATTGGGAAACGAATGTGGAGACCAGCAATCCACGCTTCCACTAGCTCCCTAGGTGATTCTGATGCATAACTGCCTTTGAGAGTGACTCGTTTGGAACAAGATTAGTCTGAGAGAAGCCAGAGGAACCGGATCTACGAGAGAATGTAGGTGCTGAAGATGCAGATGTCACTTAAA
>NW_022106084.1:10692675-10695749 GCF_000313985.2 Echinops telfairi
CCGCCCCACCCCCGCCCCTGCATTGTTCTTCTATGGCTTTCAGCTTGAAGGTCCTGAGGGAAGGCGATTTGTCTGGCACAATTTCATCTAACATTAAATACCATGTCCATATACAAAGCTTTATAAATAGTAAATGAGGGCAGGGATAGCTCAGAACCCAGTCCTTAATAGTAGCAATCCTTGGTCATTAAATATAAAACAGTAGTTAGTATATGTATATCCGGTGACTCCGCTCTGCCAAGAACATGCTGTGTCTGTCCTAGTTAAGATCCTCTCTGATTTCTAAAATGAACCTCATCATGTGTTCAATGTGCTGAAGGGTATAAAACATGTGGAGCTGTAGAGAGTCAAAGAAAAGATTAAATTATTTTCTCATTTCTCTACCTTATTTCTTTAGGGAGTTGATTGATCCTGTGGGAGAAGAGGAGGTGGGGAAATAACAAGAGATCTTCTATATTAACTTATAGAGACCTGACTATAAATAAGTGTTAATTCTAGTCATAAAGGGTCAGCTCGGCTGACCATGGCTACCAGAATCCATTGTGTAGACCTGTAAGATAAATAAATTTGCTTTGGCTTATTTGGGAACAGGGTTTATCTGGATTTTAAACCAGTGCTGACGATCGTCTAACATCTTTGAATCCATGTTTAATAGAAAATCCATCTTGAGGGACTTGAAACATGTCACATCCATTATTTATAAATGCGAGTTAACTTTGATGTGTTTCTCTGTGTGCTTTTTCCTTTTGTTTATAACTTATATACCACATGCATATATGTGTGTAATCTTAAAAGTCCTCTGAAAGATTTAGGATCGCATATAAAATTAGGCCAATAAAACTCACATCCTTTATTACCAAATGAATATATGCTTAACAACATAACTAATATTACAGTAAAATGGTTTATGGTTTTTAAATAACCTTTGAGTGAAGTTATAATTTCTTATACTAAAATAAAACTATTTGGTTGTTTCATCTGTGTGCGAATAAAATTGGAAATATTAAAGCAAAGAATAGTGTGGCAGGTTTCATTAATTGTGCTAAACTTAGAACACTGCTTATACCAATTCCAAATGCATGTAAACAACAAGAACACAAAACTTGTGGCAGTGATTATATCTTGGTGGAAAGATAGTGTGTAATTTTTCATATACATAGTTACATATATATTTACTTCTGATAATCAAATAGTATCCAATACAGTGTCAATATTAATAAGATGCAAATGAAAATACTTATCTAGATATATGTGTATCTTCTACTACAAGTTTGAATATTCAAATTAAAATAGAGGCTATATAATACATACTGAAATAAATGTTCAAAGCCAAATGTATATACCTACACTCTCATGCCAAAAATGTATTTACAAGATACCTCTTGCTACTTAAATAAAGATAGCCAGAAGTCAACCCAGGCGGGAAACAAATGAGAGAGTCAAAGCTCCTCCGATGGTGTTTATGATGTTGGACTAGTTAATAGTGGAGGCTGAAGCAGTATTTCAACACCATAATTTGATGAGCATCGCCAATCCTGTACATGTGGTTTGCAGGAAGACAAACCATTTTGCCTTTTTTTGAAGTGAACAGAATTGGACATTGCCTGTCCTATGGGCATTTCTACTGTGGACCAACCACAAACCAAATCTGCTACCACTGAGTGCATTCAGACACACAGTGGCCCTGAGGACAGACTGAAGCTGTCCTGTAGGATTGTCACACCTAGAAATCTTCACGGAAACAGACTGCCGCACTTCCACAGGCCATTTGGCATAGACCAGATCAATAGTTCTGAGGGCCTAGTCTTCACGCCCTAAGGGTTCTTGACAATCTTTTAAGATGAGTCTGAGGTCAAGGTAATTCTCATTACATTATTTGTCTTTTTTCTTTTTTGTCTTTCACAACTCCCTGCCCCCCCCCGCCCCCACTGCCTTTAAAAAAAATATTTAATATGTGGACCATTGTCCTTTTTCACTATGTTAAGCAACATACTTATTTTATAAATGCAATAGTAGGTAAAATTGCTGGAGATTAATAACAAATCAAGAAAAGGGAGCCAAGCTATATTAATAGTTCTTGTATACCCCAAACGTAAAGTCAATAAAGCTAGCTGCACTTAGGGATACCTGTAATGAAGCAGTAAAATTTAATAATTTTATTAAATTTTGATCCTCAAGTACTCACCTTGATGCTAGATGAGAAAGTGGGAATAATATTTAAAACCTTTCTGGTATATCATGAAATTGATGGTTGTATTATCTTTTACTGTGTTGCAAATTATTCCCCCAAAACAATGAAAAGAATATATAGCTATTATATTTTATATTATATTTTGACTCTTATAGACGTGATCCATCATCACTTTTACCGCTAGATTCAGCCTACAGTCTAGGAGAGAGAAGTTCCCAAGAGGATGAATTCCAGGAGGAGACATCATGGAAAGCCATGGCCAAGGTGTCCTTCTGCACCATCATCTCCTGAAAGCACTATGTGTCTGAGTTTTTAACTGCCATTTTGACCAGAAAGAAAAAAAACAGCGTCTTCTCACTATGCGTGTTTGTTTAGCTGTTTGTTTTGTTGCTTTAGACTTGAGTGTTTTGTAGAGATTGCAGGCGAATTGGCTTATTTTTGTTTTTGTTTTTCCCCCAGAAACAAGCAAAGGGATCTTTGCCACATCCAGGAAAAGAGCAAGCAGTATTTATTGCCAGGGTTAGAGTTTGATCATTCAAGTGAATTCTCAAATTTTGGAAAACTTATATGTGCCAAGAGTAGATTAATAATTTCTGAATACATAAAACTTTTGAAAAGACATTAAATATTAAAGACCGTGCTTTGTAATGCTATACAATGAAAGGTGCTTCATTCGGAAGATCTGTGTAACTAGGGGAACCAAGGTTTTCCCCATTTCCAACGAACCCTCTTGTCGAATCGAGCATGCATCCATTCGAAGTTAAGGTCTGAACGATAGATTTCAGGTAACATAGGATGAAAAGTTCCTTTTTATGGTTTCATATTATCCATTGCCATAAATCTTTTTAAAACTACCATTTGCAGAGTTTTAGTGAGACCTCTC
>NW_022106084.1:10696880-10698136 GCF_000313985.2 Echinops telfairi
TACAGCCTTAAAACCCCTATGGAGTAGTTCTACTTCATCCTATTGGATCTTTTTGCATTAAAATTGACTGAAAGGAAGTGGGTTTACATTTTAACTCTGTGTAGTATGAAAGAACTACACAAAATTGCCTCTCTTTGTAATGAAATCAATGCATCAGGTTGCTTGTCAATAAAGTTTTAAAAGTGGAAAATATATCCAAATATCTAGAAATGTAAATAATTTCTCATATTTGTGAGATGGGTATTTTGGAGAAAAAGAGATTTGGTGAATCCAAAACTTTTGATTCTACTAAAAGACCATTTGTCTGTTGCCTTGACCTGCGAGCCTCCAGAAAAACCAATCACTGCATTTTGCCTTAGTTTAGCAGCTGTAGACCATAAAGGCATATATTGGAGATTTTATATTAGTGGTTAAAAAGAGATCCAGATGACACTAATTAATGCACTTGGAAAACAAATGGAATGTGTCAAAAACATAGCCTCAAGAAATAAGTACATCAGAAAATCATATTAGTGCCATGCACTCAAAATTACAGATCTTCAAAGTGCTAATTCATGCTTTCATAAATGGAGGCCAGTGTTCAAGCACCCTCTAAATATGGTCATAAGTCTCACAATTTAGATGAACTCCATCTAAACTGTGTAAATATATTTGAAAGACAAGTGTTCTCTTCTCACTCTTTGAAATCAGCGTGGCACAAACTAGAGCATCTGACCAGGGGGACTCCAAGATGGCTCGTCATCAGACTTTTATCTGGTTCAAAGGTCCCAGCAATAAACCCTCAACCATCTGTCTTGATTTTTAACAAGTAGAAATCAGTATTGTTCTGCATGTACAAGCTTTTTTGAAAAATCAAGTGATAGTATCGAGCTTTAAAGAAAAGGATGAGAAAAACCACTCCCCATGAATGTGGTAAGAATGGTGGCTGACATTTTTAACAAGGGTAATTGTTAATTCTCTATCACTTGTCCTACTTTCCATAACATATTTTTACAAATACTTACACTGAAGAGGATGTGTGTTAGTCTGGGTACATTAGAGAAACACATCCACAGAAACTCATACGTATAAGAGATAGTTTAAGGTTACGTATAAGGTTAAGTGCGCATCAAGAAAACATCCCAACCCAGTGCTGCCCAAGCCCACAAGTCCAACATTAACCTATTAACCCATATGTCCAACACCAATCCACAAAGTCCTCCTCCATCTCACAAAACACACACAATGATGCTGAGTGCAGGAGAAAAGCCGAGTCA
>NW_022106084.1:10699231-10705219 GCF_000313985.2 Echinops telfairi
AAATTGTTTTATTAGGGGCTCATAGGACTCTTATCACCATCCATATATACATCAATTGTGTAAAGCACATTTGTACATTCATTGCCCTCTTCATTAGAATTCTTAATCTTCCTTTTAAACCTTTGACCTGAGAAGGAACAACAACAAAAAAGCTTTTGCATTTCTATATTTATCTAAGAGTAAATAGAAACTTGGTTGTAGCCTTTTTGCTGTTGTTTTTTACAGGTAAAGCACAATTTACTTGTTATTGAAAACAATGTCATTTGCCTTAAAATTCATTCCCTGGGGAAGTAAGAGAATTACATCATGTGTTCCAGTTTAATGTTCAAATTAACAATATCTGAAAGCACATCAATTTTTATGCATCATAAAAAGGGATACACATAATTTTGAGGGATTATACACATGACTACATCTATGAATAATTCGTTCAGCAAATGCCAAACATTAGAAATTCCATGAGTCAGTTGATGATTCAACAAAAGTCCCTGAGTACCTGCAAACAGGTCGTTGTCTGCTGTCTAATGATGTCCCTTGGGTTAAGTAACCACTCAGAGAGAGAGCGGAACTGAAGCAGAGCATAGCTTATCCCTCTACACTAAGCTAGATGCATCTGCTTTTCTCCTTGCCAGATGAATGCCAACCCTTCTTCTATCCTCTAAACAAAAACAAAATTCCAAGAAGAGACTTAGTAATCACTGCCCTTAGGGTAACGAACTACTTGATTCTGTCTCCCGACATATTTCCACACTCTCCTTGGTAGACATGCATGTAAACACAATGATATGGCAATATACCAAAAGTGAACTGTATGCATTGCCATAACTGCTACTCTTGATTTGTCAGCGATAAATTCACGTAAAAACAAACAAGCTATAGCAGTTCTCTCATCTATCATGCTGTTGTTCCTTGTCGTTGACCGAGTCTAGACTCATGGCCACCCCAAGTGTGTTAGGAGAGCTTCCGTGGAGCATTTTCAAGGCTGTGATCTTTCAGAAATAGATCTTGAGACCTGTTTTCAGAAGACTCTCTGGCTAGGTTTGATCTGCCAACCTTTTGGTTAATAGTTGGATATGTAATGATTTGCCCAACCCAGGGACTCCTTGGCAGAATATTGGGGCTCAATAATTTTTAGTTATTATATCGTTATCCTTACCATTTAAGTAAAATTATACGTAGGCATTTACTCAGTTCAATGTATACCATCCTACATTTCCCTCTCCATACCCCCATCCATTCAGACTTCATCTGCTCTTCCAGGCTTCAATTATGAATTCTCAACTCAGGCCCTTACATTTACATACTTTATTTTTAGGTTAAGTTTTCTACCTCCCTCCAGAATATGTTCAACTGGATGTGCCATTGAATTTTCAGAATTATTATGTCTATGTGGTGTATCATATATTCTTAGCAATAACGGTCCTTGCAAAGAATGTCCTGCTTTGTGGCTTGAGTTGAGAGGGTTTGTTGTAGGCCTTTTCCGACGATACCCCTCCCTATAGAGCAAGGATTTAGCAAGTCTAAGACATCCTTGTACTACATAATTACATCACAAATGTTCCATTTTTCCCCTAGGAAAAAGTTTAAAATATTGATACATTAACAGTATAAAAATAAATTTCCCAATTATCTGTAGAAGAACTAAAATAAGCATTCAATACATAGTTCATGAAATCTAACACAGTCTTATATTTACTATTTCTACAAACAATGCTAGTTGATTTGCTAACTCTCTTCTCTGTGTATGCCTGGATAATTAGCTGCCCTCCTTCTCTCCATTTTCTACTTCAGAAAGCTTTTCTGATTTTAACTCCTTAAAATTAGAGCTGAAAATTTCTAAGCATGGAAAAGATAAATGGTCATTAATTCAACCAATAATTAACCACCTGAAGATCCACAAAAGACTTTAGTATCATCATTTTCTGCCTTTCTCCAATTTAGGATTTCATTTCTCAGTAGCAAAATCGTTATTTTCTCAAAGAAAAATAAGTGGCAGCTGCACATACAGTGGGTGCCCTGGAGAGTCTAGAAATGAAGTTACCTCTTCCTGTGCATCACTGAGCAGCTCCTATTGGATCGCACTGACTTTAGGCGTCACCATGTGCCAGCAGAATGGAGTCCTGGGGGCACGGCTGGCTATGGGTCCGACTGCGAACCACATTGAGAACACACCAGCTCTCCATGGAGAAAGATGAAGTATTTTGCTTCTGTAAAGGTTTACAGCCTCGCAAAACCAGAGCCCAGTGATAATCTGCCTCCTGGGATCACTAGGAGATGAAATCAACTCAATACATTTACATGAATCTTGGTGGGTTTGGTTTAGTTGGATGTACGGGTCTGAGGGGAGAGGCCCTCTTCCAGCACCTTCCCTGGTGTCTCTGTAACCTCTTACCTTCATGGACCTTGACTCCAAGAAAGAATAATCACGCGGTGGCTGGTAGGGGAACAGCCCAGACTCATTTTTACCTTATGCCACATTACTTGGGCAGCTAATTAAAGCGGTTTCCAACTTGACTTTCTCAAATTCATGAGTTGAAGTAACTATTGTTTAAGACCCTCTCATGCCTAAAACCAGGATAAAGATGTAATTAGTCTACTTATGTAAGAATTTATGGCCTTGGAACTGCTATCAATCAGTTCTACTCTGATCTATAGAGTCACTGTGAATTTAAACGAATCAACCGTAATGGGATCTACATTGTTCCCCCTACCTAAATTCTACACTTTTATATGCAACTTATCCTTGTATAAACTTTAAATAATCTATGGATCCCTTTTTTAGGAATACATATTTTTCTTTTTTTGCATATGTGCCACAATTCATAAAAGTGCATGCTATTTGAAGCATAAAGGTAAAACCACAAACAGTAGCTAATAAAATAGCTTAAAGTTATTGCAATTGTAATGTCTATTCAAGCTGCCCCCCAACCAACCACCCATCAATTTCTTGATTTTTCTTTCTTACAGTCAAAGTCATTTATGATAGGAGGTTATTGAACCACAGGGAAGGGGCTAAAATAGTCCTTTCCCGTCATATATTCTACCAAGCCAAACTCATTGCTGTCTAGTCCACTCCATCTCAGAGGGACCCTCGGAGACAGATTATAATTGTGTTCTAGGATAATGTCTAATCAATGAAGTAGAGGTCTGATTATAGCCAAAAGAGTCTTATTTCCTCTAATGTATAATTTCTAGGACACTCTAGGATCTTCTTCATTTATATATTCAAAAACACTCTTTTTCCCTTTATTGCTGCATAGATAGATAGATAGATAGATAGATAGATAGATAGATAGATAGATAGATATAGTGATATATTTCAAAGTTCACTTCCTCCAAGACCATTATCCTCATGGCCAATCCCAGAAAGGATTTAGTAAATATATTTAAATGATAGCACACACTTGTCTACAAGCCTGCTAGATTTCACAATCTCTGTATCTCTAAATGTAATAGAATGGTGGGCACCAGATGAGCTGTAATATGGTTCAGTAAACAATACATACCTCCTCTCAGTAAAGATATTTTTCAGAACAAATAACTCTATTTTTGCTGTATTTGAATATTGCACTGCCATTCGGTAAAGCTTCTAAAGGTTAGCTGATCTTGTGTATGCTCCAGCCATGATTTAAGGCCATGGCGAACCAAGCCAGACTCCACGCGCCCTCTACTATACTCCAAGTATACAGAAGAGGGACTGAACACACTGGATGTTTTGTACAAAATTTGAAAGACTCCTTGAATTTCTGAAGATGTCAGGAGACCAAATTGTGGTCTCCACATGAAATTCTCATAAGCCAAGCTGATGTTTACCCACAGGCTTTAATTGATCATTGTCATGGCTTTTAGTTACCTTTGAGTCTGATTCATGACGACTTTAATCTGGGATGTGACAGGACAGAGCGCTGTTGATCCCATGCCATCTTCATGATTGTGAGCAATAATTAACAACAGTAAGATATACTTTAAGGAAAAATGGGGAGGTTCTTGAATAAATTTACAACTAATAAATGTCTTGTGGTTGTTTTAAGTGATTAATTTTTGAAGTAGTAAGTTTAGCTCGATGAATAACTACCATGTTGGAAATGTCAACAGCCCTCGGCAGCTATCCCAAACAAATTTTATTTATGTTGAATATACCACTTTAATGTAATCATTGAGGTAAAGGTCATAGGCTACTTTTTCAGAAGTGGAATGAATATTTAATTAAGTCTTCTGCTGGAATTCCTGTATTGCTTCTTGAACTTAGTTATCCTGAGTCTCAGACAGAAGGAAATAAAATAATATAGGTCTCCCACACATACTGCAAACCGTTGTGCCGTCAACATGTACGGTGAGCTCCCAGCTTGAGATGGGATGGGGTGACCAGAGTTGAATATGGCTAGATACATTTGGCCCTCTTTTAGTATGACTTTACTCTCTCATAATAATATCACTTCAGACAAACCCAAAGAACCTTCAAAAGTGCATGAAGTGTAATTCCTAAAAGTAGAGGGAAATCTGAGTAGCTGTGTTAAACTGCAGAACAATACGCACACGGGCCCTTAGTGCTCCAAGTGTCCACTCTGTTTGTTTTGAGATAGTCTCTAGATGTAGGTGTGGTATATGCAAGGTCACATTTCTGCTCCTGTGGATTGAAGGCTCCTCCGTTTCACTTTGAATTTGCATATGAGCAAGTGGTGGTGTGTTCTAAAGCTGGCCACTGACCTAGTTTGGCTGATAATATTAAGTTCATAACTGCAAATAAATCTATTACCATTAAGTGGATTCTAATGCCTAGTGACCCTATAGTGTGGACTAGAATTTTCCCATATAGATTCCCAGGCTGTAATCTTTACAATATCAAACTACACATTTGTGTGTGTGTGTGTGTGTGTGTGTGTGGAGAGACCTGTTGGCTAGCACCCTACCCTTCAGTCACCATGCAAACTGAGCTCAATATATCTAACAAATGTTATACCTAGGAAAAAGGCTGATTCCTATATAGATGGGGATGCAGAAAAAAATTTGTAGAAAAATGGAAGTAAAAGATAATGTAATTTTTCCATGAAAATTCTGAAGCACTGGAGAAAGAAGATACAATGTATCACATGGAGCTCACAAAATATTTAACTTTTCTGAAATCCCTGTAGGATTTGTCAAATGTTTGTTTCATTGGGGGATACAAAGAAAATCTAAAGTAAGCTAGAGTACAGGATATGCAAAATCTTATTTCAATAAAAAATTTTATTCCCAAGCCAAACCTGTCTTTACATTTTTTAATGTTTGAAAATTTTGTTTCACCCTAAATAATAATAGTACACGCCTACTTAAACCTCTGGGTCTGGCAAATGCTTATCGTCCATAACCTTCTAAGATTGGCACCACACAGCACAGCATTGCTTAGGTTGCTAACCAGCCCACGATCCTTTAGGGGAGAGGCTTCTCACATTCCTTCTTTGTAAGAATTCTTTTTAAAACACAAAACACTTTCAAGACAGTTTCCTAACCTGGTTAAATCCACATGTTTAAAAAGGTGGCCCACAATCCGAAATATGTTAAAAAACTGCAATGCATTAAAAATAATCTATTGAAAACACTCTGACATGGCAGAAAATTACAACAATCATGTTGACATTCTGTTCTCTACTAAAAACTCATCAGGATTATTGTTTGTTGAGAATATATAATTACTAAAGCACAAACATAACAACAGAATTTATATAACCATGAGACAAAGTATTTGAACTATAATATTTCAAACAAATTCATATTTTGTCTCTGAGCTCCAAACAATAGGCTATGAAAATAGCTTATGATAATCACAAAAGAATACTGGATAAAAAGGCCCATTGCAGAACATAAGATTCATGTTCAAAATCCCAGTACATTTTAAAAAAGAGTTCCCTTAAGATATAGCATCTGGGGTCTTAAAGGCTTGAAGGTAAACAAGCGGCCATCTATCTCAGAAGCAACAAAGTCCACATGGAAGAAGCACACCAGCCTGTG
>NW_022106084.1:10705800-10707605 GCF_000313985.2 Echinops telfairi
CCCCCACTATCATGATCCCAATTCTACCTTACAAGTCTGGCTAGACCAGAGGATGTACACTGGTACAGATAGGCACTGGAAAAAGGGAATCCAGGACAGATGATCCGTTCAGGACCAGTGCACACATACTCCAACAGTCTCCTCTTCGCTATTCCTCTTAGACTTTTCCAAGTGACAGGAGTCCTTGCTAATGCAGATAATTAATGTCCTTGGCTACTAACTAAAGTGTTGCTAATTCTTGTCCCCTCAGAGGCACCTGGGGAAAAAAATTTCTAAAAGTTCAGCCATCCGAAGTCTTTGGAGTACACCTCCAGGTTTGGCACACGCCAGGTAGCTATGGATTGGAATTGGCTCTGTGGCACCTGTTTGTTGTTTTTGTTCTTTCCTGTAGTCCTTCCCTGTCCTGGAGTGTCACCCTCATTATTTACTGGGCTTCCTCTGACTTTAGTGATCATCTTGGACCTTCTCATTTCCATGTCTAAATAAGTCTATCATGCCCCAACTTCTACCTCTATGCTTAAATGTGCACATCATCTCAATGATCAGCAAAGAATGATCAGTTAAGGGCTTACGTAGCACTTTGAAGGTAGCTTTCTTCATCAATGTGTCCCACATCGTAGCCCACAAGCCTAAAGTACAGAGCAGGAATGCCCCATTGGCTATCCCAAGCTGTGAGTCATCAAAGGTACAAGAATACCAGACATTTCTCCCGCCGAGTGGCTGGTGGGTTCAAACATGATGATGAGCAGCTTTGAGCTTAATCACTCAAAATGATTTTGCTGTGTTAAGTGTAATTCTCCTCCCAATCAGAGATCCAATTTTAAAAAGAAAATCATTCTTCTCTTCATTGTAATACCTACCTACCATGCCAAGACATCTTTTCTCCATTATAGTACAGACGTACTGATAGGAAGTAGGATGTGGGCAAGGCAACTTTTCCTGATCTTAATTTTGGGCCATATGACTCATTTAAGGAGTCCTGGAAACTAACCACAAAGTAGGAAGTTCAAACCCACTAGCCATTCTGTGAAAAAGATAAACCTGTCTGATCCCAGAAAGATCTACACTCTTGGAAGCACGCCGTATGGTTGCTATGAGTTGGGATTAACTTGATTGCAGGGAGTGGATTATGGGCCTAGTTTGGGGGTAACACGTTATAAAAGGAAGTGGTTTAGAGGTTAAGGTGGTTTAATATTCAGAGTGTCTCCCTGTATTCCCTCTTCCTTCTGTAATGACTTTAAAACAACAAGGTGAGGTTGAATGTATTCAAAATTGAAGGCAGCTCCGTGCCTAAATGATTATATGGAATAGATTTCCCACCCTCCACACCTGCCTACTCCATTAGATGATGGCATGAACCATCACAATGACCTTTTACTGTGGTCAGACACCTGAAAAAATGATTTCCTGATGTAGTTACCATACCATAATCCACATAAGAACACCTTTTAATGTCAGAATCTGATTACTAGAAGGGAGCTTCAAAATGTTTGTGGGAAAAATCCTGTATCTTTTCATTCCTTTTCACTACCTTTTTTGAAACCCCTATGCATGATACTAATCTAAATGATAACCTTGAAAAGATCTAAACCATCTTCTTGGGAGGGAGAATTATTGAATAAATGAGTGTGCATGGAAAAATATGTACACCATTAAAATAAGCTGGTTTTCTTAAAAAGTCAAATGGAAAAAAAAAACCTGGTTTTTAATCACAAAATTCTTGTCTTGAGTTTTCGATAAAATACAAGATCTTGGAGTTCTTACTTCTCAGAACAATGAACACCATATTTGAATTAGAGGATAGT
>NW_022106084.1:10708788-10729076 GCF_000313985.2 Echinops telfairi
GGAACCAATCACAATGATCTACATATAACCCCCTCCCAAGGGGATGGGCAACAGAAAAGTGGGTGAAAGGAGACATCGGTCAGTGTAAGACATGAAAAAATAATAATAATTTATAAATTATCAAGGGTTCATGAAGGAGGGAGGGTGGGGGAGGTAGGGGAAAAGTGAGCTGATACCAAGGACTGAAGTAGAAAAAAAATGTTTGGAAATGATGATGGCAACATATGTACCAATGTGCTTGACACAATGGATGCATGTATGGATTATGATAAGAGCTATATGAGCCCCCAATAAAATTATGCTTAAAAAAATAAAAGAAAAGATAACACCTAGAAATTTCCTTACATTGTCATCTCTCTTGATAATAATCCTCGATGGCACAGTGTATTGTTATTTTCAAGAAACAGGATGTGAACTGAATTTTAATATTCCGATCACATCAAAATGTCTTAACCAACTATACCTGACTGTTTACAAACTTCATTAAATAACATCTGGCTCAGACTTGTTTGAATTCAAACAATGACTTGAATACAATCATAGATGACAAGTTTCCTAAATTTACAGGAACACTCAACTGTGTGAAATACAAAATGTATGAAATGACTGAGATACAATTTCCAAAGATTTTAAAGGAGTTCATGATGGCAATAACAATACTGTGGCCTATTCTTTGGTTCTACTACCCATTGCATGTGTATTAATTAAAAAGAAAGCAAGTCACATGGAAAAATGCATAGGTGTTAATGCTCAAAATATTTAATCCATACCACTGCCATCAAGTTAGTTCTGCCTCTAACAACCCTATCTAGGGTTGGTTTCCACAGCTTTGCAAAAGTTTCCAGGAGCAGCCTGCCTCATCTTTCTCCCAAGAAATGACTAATGGCTTTGAACTGACGATCTGATGGCTAACAGACTAATGCTTATCTGACAGCAACATGAGGGCTCCTTAACTATTGAATAATATTATTATTTGATGCAGTTCCTGGTGTTAATAGAGTATGAAATGATATTATATGTACTGTCCAAGTATTAGGATCCCTGGTGGCAAAGTGGTTATGCATTGAGCTTCTAATCTCAATGTTAGTAGTTTGAGAACATGAGCCACTTAAGGGGATAAAGATAACATTTTCTCCACCCATAAAGATTTACAGTCTCAGACACCCACAGGGGCAGTTCTAACCTGTCCCAAAAGATAGCTATGAGTCAAAAGAGACTCAGTAGCATGGAGTGAGTTTGAATTCAAATAATAGGTTGTGTTTGCCTCTACTGATCCTGAATCTTCCCACTATCTCTGTAGTATCTGGCTTATTTCATTGGGCCAGAATGGTGACAACTAGAATTTGAGTTCAAGAGCATGATTAAGAGTGAAAGGCATCTATGGATTATAGTGAGTTTAACAGGATAGTTTGGAGACTTATCCAGTGCTTCAAGGAAGAATGGCCCTGATAAAGTCAAAGGAAAACCCAGAATTTATTGGATTTATGTTTTTAAAATATCACTGACCTAAGAATAAAATTAACCAAAGGCTGGGAACATAAGCAAGAGAGTAGAGGTCATGGAAGGTCACTGAAAAGAAGCTCCGTACTCTGTCCAAGACCAACTAGAAATATGTTTGGGATTCTGGCAATAGAATACATTCTGGAGACCTGTACGGGAGTCTTACTTGCTATTACCCGGTTTGCAGATGCTTTGGGTGAATAGATAGATGGAGAATACCCATGCTCTACTGAAATAGGCATTAGAGAGTGAAAAACTATTCTGATGATATAAGAAACAACGTTATCTGAGATTGCCTCAATCATTAAGCTTCTCACCCCAAGAATCGTGTGGGAGAATAGTCCAATATCTCTGTGCCTTAAGAACTAGGTCCATGCTAGCTGAGAGACAGTGAGCTAATCAACCTGAAAATGCCTCTGTGACCATGACAATGTATGCTTCAGCAAAAAGTGACATAGACCATATGGTCTACACCTGACAGAAAATGAATCATGAGATACTAAAATAAAACATATCAACTAGGGACAGGAGATTTTGTACATCTCAGTGGATTTCAGCAAGGTCAGATGCTAAATGGGAAATGCACCCCCATGTCCTCCTCCTCATTCCAGAATGCTACATAAGCCCTCTAGGATTTAATTTCCAACTACAGAGGAAAAGGACAGGGTAACCCTGGACTTATTGAGCTCTAGCTGACAACCAGTGTTTATGTAGAATTGAAAATTACATTTACTGCAGAAGGAAAATAAGAGCTACAATTTAATCAAATACAGAAACAAATAAGTTATATTTTGTATCTCTTGATTTTCAACTGTAAAAATTGGACTTTACCCTTGAAAGTAAGTGGAGCAGCACAGCTCTGTTTTGGACTTTTAACTGATCCCTTGGCCTGATATTCATTTAATAGCTGAGAACAGAATTCTGGGTAATCCTGAGCTCGCAGGACATCCAATCAGGGTTCGACTACCTCTAGAAGTCGCCAACTATTTTCTATTAATATTAAAATTTGGCACATAGCAAGTTTATCTACACATAATTGCTAGTGGTAATAGAATTATTGACATTATTATCATATTTTATTTTCAGCACTCTCAAGTTCAGTTTCTTTATTCTCTACTTCAATACCTTTTCAGGGAGCAATGCCTTTCCACAGTTTTCCTGTCAATTGGTATTACCAGACATGCTTCAGTAATTTTTCTAATTAATCCAAGTGGAGTAGAATAGAAGTCTATAATCAGTTTATCAGCTGGAGATCATTAAAAAATACTATATGAGACTATCACCATTTATCCTAAATGTCTCAGGCGGAAGTGAAAGTAGAGACTCTGAATATTGAAAACAAAGCCAAAGAAAAGGAGGCCAGGATCTTAATTCCCAAAGAGTAAGGTTGTGTATGGAATGAGGGTGTAATGTAACGTTTATGTAATGAGGATGAACAGCCCTCCGCATGTAGACTTGAAAGGACGACTCTGGGAAGAACAATCGCTTTCAGTAGCAAGCCACCTGTTGCATTGCAGGTGTGAAAATTCTGAACTTGATGTGAAAAAGCCAGCATTCTACGTTTAGACTTTATATGGGGTGGGGGGTGAGGGTCTTCAAATGTTCCTCGGAATACTCCATCATCTTCTCATTTCACTAGGAATAGTAACAATAGCCAATACTAAGAGCAGGTATAAATTGTATAAATAGCTAACACTAATAGAGTATGTAGTCATTTCTAAATATGTGTTAAACATGTAGTATGGATCCTCAAAATGACAGCAAGAGCGAGGTCGATGCCCTTAGCAATGCCATTTAACAAAGAAGGAGGGAGGCAGGAGGCAACCCTAATGATCCGAATCCTCATGCAGGAGAAGAGAGAGAAGAGCTCCTCAGGAAACACAGTCACCCCATTGCCAGGGAGCCTGCCACCTCAGACTAACCCGAATGAGCAGAGTACTGCTGCTTCCTCACGTTTCTGGGGTTGTAGATCCTGACCGGAGGAGGCTGCCTCCTCTTTCTTCTGCGAGGAAACATCACCAGTAACTGGTGAACTCGGACGGCTGACTTTCAGGTTATACCCATTGCTTGACTTACCACATCACCAGCACATCTTTGTAAGAATGTAGGTGTTCCCAAATGTTTCCATGACTTCTAATTGGCTAACAATCGTGGGGAAAATATCTTAATTTATTTTAAATCGAATAGGGGTTTGTATGCAAAAACTATGAAAAGACAAAGACCAAGGAAGCAACTCTTTCCCAAGACACAAAGCCCTAGAAACCAGCCAAAATTAAAAACCAAACTTACTGTCACCGAGTTGAAGGCAACGCATAGCAACTCTATAGAAGAGAGTAGACGAGCTCCTCCGAGTTTTGAGATGGAAACTCTATGAGAGTTGAAATCCTAGCAGTGATAGTTTAATTCAAGGTCATACAATTAGAGTCAAATGTAGACTTAAAAATATGAGTTATCAAAACCCATCCTTTATTGCTTGTTCTGTGAAAATTAAGCTGAGATAGTTAATGTTTATTGTGTCAACCTGGCTGATCAACGCATGTGGGGTTAATTGAAGGGTTGAGAGATAAATGGTTTGGTGAGCCTGGCCTTTCTAGTTCTTGGGTCTCCTGCAGTCTGATGGTCGGACCAGGGTACAGGTGCCTTAGCCATTTCCCTGCTTCAGCTGGCAAGGCTCACTTCCTGCAAGACATCCCCAAGGAGAAGCCACATGGACCTACTCCGATGCAGCCCTGGGTGCTGGAGCAGCCGTGTGGAGACCCTGCCAGTGCTGAGATGCTTATACGTTCACTGATTCGGCTTTCCTCCTGCAGTCAGCATCATTGTGTGTATTTTGTGAGATGGAGGAGGACTTCGGGGATTGGGCAGCACTGGGTTGGGATGTTTTCTTGATGTGCACTTAACCTTTATATAAAACTCTGTCTTATACATATATCTTCTGTAGATTTGTTTCTCTAAAGTACCCAGACTAACACATAAGCTGGCCTCTTTCTTAATGAACGTTTCCTTCACTAGTTGGCAAGAAAGGAGCCCCTGGTTATATATGTCAAATAAGCTGTTTTCCTGACAGGTAGCTGCAAGGTCAGTAGTTCAAAATCATCAGCCATTCTGAGGGACACAGATGAGAATACTGGCTCTCATAAAGATTTACAGTCTTAGAAACACTATAATAAGGTCACCATGAATCAGAATCCACTGTGTGGGTGTAGGTTAGTTGACAAGGTGTTAAGCATTGTCAATAGAAGATGCTAAGAGACAACCCAGGAGAAAGATTTTTCCTTCTAATCCAAAAGGAAACTGATTGAAACCCATCAGGATGCTCCATGGATGACAACAATGCCAGTTTGTGCTTGTGGAGATTGACGGCCTTGGAGACCCAATGGGAGCCACCCCGCTTTATCCTATCCGGTTCCTATGAGTCCGAATGGACTTGACAGCACCCGGTTTCGGTTGCTGTTCTTGCTCAGCAAGCGCCCGCAGTGCAGGTGGCTTACCTCGCTCAGAAGGACAAGTCTGAGTCTTCTGTGTGTATTCCTTGTGTAGTGCCTTAGTGCCTGTGCATTTTACCTATTATCCATCTAGTATTTAGGATTCTCTCTATAGACTTGCTGCGAGAATCAGCCCTATTGAGTTTACCTGCTTGGGAGTCCTTGGGTGACATAAATGGTCAAGTGCTTGGCAAACTAAAAGACTAGAGGTCCAGTCCACCCAGGGGTGCCTTTGAGCAGGTCTAGAGATCTGCTTCTGAAAGCCTGCGACCTTGAACATACTGTGGAGCGGTTCTATTCTGAATGTACCGGGTTCCCGTGATAGGAATCACAACAAAAAGCTATTTGTTTTAACTTCATTTCTCTGGTATAGTTGTAATTCTTTATACTAAACTTTCCTCCTTTAACCTTCTTTTTTGAAAGTCCGTTTCTGTCTCCTGATTGGATTCGCATCACATGAACTCACACGGTGAAGCGTGTGAGAGCAGCGAATTGACAAGCCTGCCAACCTTTTCTGGGTCTTGTACATTCTCTTCCCGTAACAGGGTGCCTTCTTACAACTTTTTGATTGCTCATTTCAATGGAGAAAGTTAAATGCTCCCCCCCGCCCCCACCTCCACCGGCTTTCTAATTTACACCGGTTCTGTTTTGTTTTTTTATTTGTTTGTTTGTCATTGCAAGCTTTATTCAACAATAATTTTAAAATGTTCTCCTCCGTTATAGGAAAACGTGGCCTTCCTGAACAGTGAATGAATTATCTCACAATTAAAAAACTATCTAACAAGAAACATAGCAGTTTTTTTTAATCTTTTCCCTAACATAAAATTTCAATTTCTGCTCATCTCTACAAACTCCGTCTTGCCTATACGTAATTAATTTTCACATGAGGCAAATATTTTAGATGTTATCTGGAATATTATCCACATACTAAAGGGTAAAATTCTACAAAGATTTTTTTTTTTCATTTTTATTCTACAAATTAATTTCAGCATCCAGGGCCATAGCTCTTTATTACTTGCTTTTTAGTTCAAAAAATAGTTTTACATAAAGCTCATTTTCCTCTCAAATTAAGAATATTGTAAACCAAGGCAGCCATTTTGCCCGTTGAATAATCACTAGTTTGTCTTCTTCCAGTGCACTACAAATCATAAATATTAAATGAGATGCTACTTATGGCAATTAAAACTCACTGCATTTATTAATTTTTATACAGTATAAGCATGGTAAATCATTCTTGTTCAAAATGAACATGAATGATAGTATGCACAATTAAAAACGCAAAAAAAGTGTAAGTATTCAGAAATAGGCAAAATGAATATTTATTTGCTCAAAACAGTCTTTCTCATTATCATAGGTAGAAAAAAAATCACAAAAAATGACCACCAATTCTAGAAATATACTTCTGAGATGTACAAATTATATGAATGGAAAAATAGAATTCCATTTCTCAAAGTTTTGAGGCACATGTGTAATTGAAGGTGTATCTTGTTTACACTCACAAATTTAAACATGATAGCGGTACATTTAAATGCATTAATCCTTAGAGAAACTATTACATTACTGTAGTTTACATTTTCCAGCTTGATCTCAGTAACCAAATAAATGCTGCTTCCCATTAAGTTTTGTAACGTGCTTTATTTTGCTCTCAGTTTTAACTATTTTGTTACTAGACCACTTCTTAGCCAATTGAAAATTTGGCAAATATGAGTGCTTCTATTTTCAAGCAAATGGATTTTATGAAAAATTATTTTCACTGTCACACGATTAATTTCCCTTTAGCATTGTAATCTATTATGTTTGTGTATGAGAGGCAGAAAATGAATTGGAACTAAATCTATTTTGATGGAGCTAAATCCATTAGTGAAACCTCCAACTGTGGAGCTAAAAGGTCATTTTACTTCATTGTGATGTAAGTGCTCTTGTTTCTTCATCTGAGAATTCAATTGTACAGTCAACATTGGGAAAAAAAAGTGGGGGGAACATCCTAATGAAGCTCAGTAATATTTGCTCTCCTCCATTCCCTGGCTTTTTTTTTTGGCCCTCTATTTTTTTAATAATCATTTTATTAGGGGCTCATACAACTCATCACAATCTGTACATACGTCCTCTGTGTCCAGCACTTTAGTACATATGCTGACTTCATCATTCTTACGACACCTGCTTTCCACTTGAACCCCTGGTGTCAGCTCATTTTTCCCCCTCCCTCCCTGCTCCCCACTCCCCGCAAACCCCTGATAATTTATAATTTATTATTATTTTATCATATCTTACCCCATCCAACGTCTCCCTCACCCACTTCTCTGCTGTCTGTCCCCGAGGGAGGAAGCCACATGTAGACCTTGTCCTCTGTTCCCCCTTTCTCTCTCTCCTTCCCTCCACCCTCCCTCCAACGCCACTCTCTCCACTGGTCCTGCAGGGGGGGGTGTTCATCTGTCCTGGGTTCACTGTATTTCCAGTTCCTATCTGTGCCAGTGCACCTCCTCCAGTCCAGCCGGATATGTAAGGTAGAATTGGGATCATGGTAGTGGGGTGGGGGGGGAGAGCATTTAAGAACTAGAGGAAAATTGCATATTTCATCGTTACTACACTGCACTCCGATTTGCTCCTCACCTCCCCGCAGCCCTTCTGCAAGGGGATGTCCAATTTCCCCCGGATGGGCCCTGGGTCCCCACTCTGCACTCGCCCTCATTCACAATGTAATGTTTTTTGTTTTTTTTTTGTCTTTGATGCCTGATACCTGACCCTTTCGCCGCCTTGTCATCTTACAGGCTGGTGTGCTTCTTCCATGTGGACTTTGTTGTTTCTCAGTTAGATGGGCTCTTGTTTATCTTCCAGCATGTGGGACCCCAGATTCTGTGTAATTTGACAGCTTGGCACCATCAGCTTTCTTCACAGCATTTGCTTATGTACCTGCTTTGTCTTCAGCATTCGTGTCGGGGTAGGCTGGTGTGCTTCTTCCTTGTGGGTTTTGTTGTTTCTTAGCTAGATGGCCACCTGTTTGTCTTCAAGCCTGTAAGACCCCAGATGCTGTATCATTTGATAGCCGGGCACCATCTGCTTTCTTCACCACTTTTGCTAATGTACCCCCTTTGTCCTCAGCGATTGAGTAGGGGTAGGCTGGTGGGCTTCTTCCATGTGGGTTTTGTTGTCTTTCAGCTAGATGGTGCTTGTTTATCTTCAGGTCTTTAAGACTTCAGGTGCTATATCTTTTGGTAGCTGAGCACCATCAGCTTTCTTCACCACACTTGCTTGTGCATCCATTTTCTTCAGTGACTTCAGGTGTTATATCTTTTGGTACCCAAGCATCATCTGCTTTCTTCACCATATCTTCTTCTGCACCCATTGTCTTCACCAATCATGGCAGGTAGGTGAGCATCTCAGACTGCCAAATTGTTAGAACAAAGTGTTCTTGTGTTGGGGGAGTACTTGTGTAGGGGTTTTGGCCCTCTTTCAATATTTATCTATTACACAATGTTTAAATTGCATGCGGTTTCATGCAGTCATAGCTATTTTAACCTGGAATCTTGATAGAATGTATACTGCATGAAATCATTGAAATGATGAAATCCTTTTAAGCTATATGAAAGAGCACTATCTCTTCCTTGAAATGAATTTTAAATATGAAAAATTTCAACTGAGACACCAATACATTAAACATAATGGTTATCATAGCAAGTGTAGGTGTGTGCAGTTAGGAGAAAACCTCAGAGAAGAGCCCATGGGCCTATGGCATGGATATTTTAGTTCGCAGACAACAACAAAAAAATTGGAACATTTTGATTGTTTGAGAGATAGTTTGGTAGAAATTCCTTTTTAAATGAAGTTGTAGTGTCTACTTGAAAAATTGGGCAAGAGTACTTCAAGAAAGCTCCGCAGAAAGAAGAGTATGTGACCGCTGCATAGATCACAGATGTGTGTATATCTGTGTGGGTGTACAGTCAGAATAGCATGATGTCTAATTTTTTTACTGTGAAGTCATTGAAGTAAGCTCTGGAATGACTAATACAATCAGCAGTGGTGCTGTTGTGTTGGATCAACCTGCTTCTGACAGTTCATCAGAACTAATTTTGTACAGAATTGATTTTGGGGTTTGTGGGAAAGATATGGGACCCCAGTGGAAAGCAAGCTGGTCTTGAGCTTTTTTGGCTTTTTCTTAAGGGAGAAAAGGTAAAAGAAAGAAACCATTGGATGGGTGGAGGACACCAATATAAAACCACGGTCTGAGAAGAGAACAAAAGCTATAGGAACAGACTGATAGTTCCCACTACAGGAACCTTTCCAAAGATGCCACAGAAAGACACGGGAGAAAGGTTCCCTTAAAAACTCTGGATGACTTACAAGGAACTATATGTGACCTCCTCCCTGGGGGACAGACAACCGAAAAGTGGGTGAAGGGAGACGTTGGACAGGGCAAGATATGACAAAATACCAATTTATAAACTATCAAGGGCTCATGAGGGAGGGGGGAGCGGGGAGGGAGGGGAAAAATGAGGACCTAATGTTGGGGGTTTAAGTGGAGAGAAAATGTTTTGAGAATGATGTACAAATGCACTTTACACAATTGATGTGTGTATGGATTGCGATAACAGTTGTATGAGCCCCTAATAAAATGTTTCTTAAAAAAAAACTCTGGAAGACAAGAATAAATAAATCAGAATAGGACACTATCACTTAAGAAAGAATGACCTCATGATACACATGTGCTCCCGAACAAACAACCCATGTTGACTGCGGTGGTTTAGCAGCAGGATCTCTAAGAGGAAAGAGGAAAGTCCAGTGTGAAGACAGAAGAGAGTGGCAGGTGACCCACTGAAACCCTGGCTTGGCTGGAGGAGGAAAACTGAATTAAGGCTGAGTGTTGACTATTATATTAGTTTGGACAAACAGTTTTCTGAATTGAGCATGTGTTTTGAGTGTAAAGTGACCTTAAGTCTTCCTATTACCAAGAGTACTGAGCTTGTTGAACTTTTTAACCAGTAATTTTGGAAAAAATTCTTCCAGTAAATATATGTTACAGACGCTAGAAAACAAAATCAAGTAAATGTTATGGTTACACTTTAATTGCACTTATTATTTATATAAATCCATATTTTGAATGTGAGAGGTTCTGAGCACTATTAGGAAGGGACAACACAGAAATTATTGGCTTTTCCGAATTTATTTTTGCTAATACCCAAACAGTGAAGGATATGTTATAGTGAGGTAAACTAAACACTATTCAGGTAAATACCGCTAATATTATTCACGATACAATGAAGCAAAGAATCAATAAAATAATAGTAAATATAATAACTAATACACGATACGTGGTTGTTCTATGAAAACCCTGTCTATGGTGTTTTGCATATAATAGGACCTTGTTTAATTCTCTCATCAGTTCTGTGAGGTAGGTAATGTTCTCATTTCCATTCTAAAGAGAAGGTAATTGAAATCTAAAGAAGATAACTGTGTAATTCATTCTAAATTACTAAACTTTTGCTGAGGGATAGAGAATGAATTTGAGCCCATATGCCTATCTCCAATGATTAAATTCTTAACCAATATAAAATATAATACAATAAAATAGAATAGAATAGATATAAAGGCAAAGAAGATAATATAAATTCATCCTAAAACAATTACCTTGACCTAACATACAGAATCACCTGCAATTACTCTTCCAGTGTTAAGAAACCATCTTCTAGTGTTAAGAAAGACTGATTCATTGTAGACAACACTGAATTTTCACATTCTGCTATATCTTGTCAGTAGAAATAGTAAGAGATGTTTGATTTAAGACAGATGAACAAAATGGCCTAGAGTTAAAATGTGTAAGATGTAAGTACCCAAAGATCAGGTCATGTCAGAAAAAAATACCCAAAACTGGTGTTGTTCAATATGGAAGATAAGCAAATAAGATCACAGAGGCTGATGACATTATTATATAACTGCCAAATTACATCATTATGTAATTTCCAAACCACTAAGAATCATGGCCTATCCAAGTAGTCATAAACTTAAACCATCACAACCATCATTGCTCTTGCCCAGAACCTCAAAGGACATATCACAGCATGAGGAGATTTTGATTATTGTTGTATATATGAAATGTTAGATAAGAGAGTCCATAAGTGAGACATAGATTTAATTGTGAATTTGGTAGTTAAATAAAGTAAATAAACTCTTTGACCTGGGGTTGACTTTCAAAATCAAGAAACCTCGGAGCCACAATGCAGAATACACTTTAGAATCCTTGGATCTCTCTCCTATGTGGACTTTTTAGTATCATGTCACCACAAAGATGTTCTAAGAGTCAAACTAAATAGTAAGAGTGAAAAAATTTAAACACTCCACAATAACACATTTGAAAGCTATCATTTTAACTAGAAATATAGGAAATAACATTCTAGAGTCCTTATATTATATTCTTTATTAATTTCAAAAGAAAAGCACCAGCATTCAACACTCAGCATTAATGATGCAAGTTGTACAAAATTGACCCTTGTGGAAAGAGCAAATATCCCAAGTAGACAACAAGCTCCAATACATTTATCATTTTATTATATATTTTTGTATTTATAATGTATATATCTTTATAGTTCACAGGTTTTCTACTATAAAAGTTATATGTTTTTGAATAATACTAACCAGAGATAAATTAAAAACTTTAGGAATAATTAGAATTTCATTATCTAGATGCAAAACTATTAATATCTTCTTTTTCAAAATTAAGAATATATTTTAGATCATTCTGCTAAACTATTTCAGTTCATTTGATTTTTCACTATTTTAAATGTTCCTGATACTTTGAAATCATCTTGACTTTGCATATTTTACAATGCAGTGATACATAATTTTATTTTGGTATTCCAGATTCTAGTGCTGTTTTGCACTGTTCAAGGGTAGGTATGCCAGTAAATAAGCTCTCAAAAGTTATAGTCATTTTCTGTAAATTCAAGAGTTTATCCCAAATTGGTATTTTATGTGCAAATGGTGTTCCTAGTCTCAGAAATCTCCAAAAATGCTAGCCAGACCCTTTTATTTTTTAATTTTTCCAGAAGTTTTATTGCCATATAATTCATATATAATACAACTCAATAGTTCAACAACATCATGAAGAATTGTACAACCTGTAGGGTAGGGGGAAGGTGGTAGGGAAGGAAGAGAGGAAGGGTGAACTGATACAATGATGGACACATAACCACTGCCATCACCACCTCACCCACCACTCAACCCCAGGCGGAGGGAAAACAGAAACCATGGGGAAAGGGACACAGAGGTAGGTGTAAGATAAGAAAATAACAATAATTTATAATTTATCAAGGGGTCATGACGGAGGGTGGGAGGGAGGGTAAAGAGAGAAGCTGATACCAAGGGCTCAAGCAGAAATAAAATGTTTTGAAAATGATGGCAACATATGTATAAATGTGTTTGATATGAGTGAGGTATGGATTCTTATAAGAGCTGTAAGAGCCCCCAATAAAATGATCTTTTAATTATAAAAAAAAAATATAATTGTACAATCACCACCACAATCCATTTTAGAACATTTTCTTCATTCTTATACTCATCATTATTAGATCCTCATTCCCTCCCAACTTCCCTTGACAAACGCCAAGGAACCATTAATGTAGTTGTTGTCTCCAGAGATGTATCTATTCTGGATTTCATATACAGAAAAAAACACTAAAAGAAAAAATAACAACAATATCAAAGTAAAACAGATAAAAACTTCAATCAAAAAGAAAGAAGAAAATATTAAAAACTAGAAAAAATTTAAATGGATCATGGGAAAAATCAGATGTGCAAAATCAGGATGCTAAATTTTAACAACCCACTATCCAATGCTTTCTTCATGATAGCAAGGATAGTAATACCCCAGGTAAAACCTAACTACATCTTAGGCAGACACTTTTTAATCTAACATTTGACAAAATAATGAGTGTACTCCCCCAATTCTAGGGACCTCACAGATGTTATCATGAAAGACCTTCGACTTTGTACTCGCTAAGTTTTGCTTAGGAAACCTAACTTTGCACTCCCTAAGAATAACTTAGGTAATAAGTAAACGTCAACTACTGAAGGAAGGACTCCAAAACTGTACTTATTTTCTGCAATCTGATTAGTAGTGTTTGCAAAAAAAAAAGTGACAGTCATTGGTGGACCATGAGAAAATCAGCAAGTGTGTGAGACACATGTGCCATCAGAAGTCATGTCTACGCCTCATTTTCATATAACAGGAAAACCAAAGATGAGCCCCTTAGGCTAGAAGGCCCTCAAAACATGACTGAAGAAAAGCTGCCTCATCAAAGTAAACTCAACCTTAAAGACAAGGATGGGACAGAATTTCCATTACCTTCAATTGCTAATGGGCATGGCACAAAATAATAATAATAATGACTACAAACATCTACTAATGGTCAGAATGTGGAAGAAACAACGCATAAATCTAGAAAAATTGGAAGTCATCAAAATTTAATGGAATGTATTAAGATCGACATCATAGGCAATACTGAACCAAACAGACATATAATCTACTCTGCTAGAGATGAGAAAAGGAAGAGGGATGGCATCACATTCATTATCAAAAAGAACACTTCAAGATCTGTCCTGATTTACAAAGCTGTCTGTGATGGAATAATCTCTAGTTCTCTTCAAGGAAGTGCAATTAATATGGCTGTTATTCAAATTTACATAGCAAACACTGAAGCCAGTGATGAAAAAAATTTAGCATTCTACAAACATCTTCAGTCTAAAATTGATCAAACATGCAATCAAAATACATTTATAACTATTGACAATAGGAATGTAAAATTGGAAACAAAAAGGAATGATTAGAAATTAAAATTATGGAGAAGGCTTCAAGATGGCACCCAGGTAAGCAGCCTGTACAGGAGCTCCGGTGAGACTAGTGTCCCAGAGTTCAAGAGGTGAGTGGAAAAATCCCCACAAAGGGCCCTCCCTGTCTGGGAGGTGGCCCTGCCCTGCATCTGCTTTGTTCCAAGTCCTGGAGATCTGGGTCCACATACCAGGGATTTCCAGATGGCTGTGTGACCTCTGTGTGCCTCAGTCACCATCAGCCAGTTACCCCCCAAACCCACCCCTTGCCCTAGTCACTGCCCCGGGAACTGGATGGCCATCGGGTAGAGCTCCCCCTGGCCAGACCTTTCCACCACATAGCAGCTGTTGACTTGCAGCTCCTACCCAGGGGAACTGCACCCGTCTCCCATGGTTCCCCTCCCTCCACGAAGTGAGGTGGTGATTCTGCCTGCAAGCTCTGGCCCTTCACAGCTGCCACCCAGGGCCCCAGGGCCTAACCTGCAGTAAGTTTGATCACCTGCAGCTGGGGGCATCCAGCACCCATACCTGGGTCACCTCCACCCCCTGCACAGTCTAGTCTGCCATATCAATGGGGCACAGTCCTTACCACTTCCAGGGCTTCTCAGTTCATCAAGCCCCAGCCTCTCCCTATCCACATGGAGTGGCCCCCGCACTTTCCGCTCACCATTTCCCCAGCACTGTGACTTCTGGCAGCCTGGCGCACTGCACTATGCCCTACCTCAGCCTGAGCCACAGGGTGTTGTAGTCACGCACTGGCGCCTTGCAGACCTGCCTGCACACTGCCTAGCCCAGAACAGTGGGGAGTTGCAACCGGGGCCTTGCAGGCCTGCCTGGTGAGCACCCAGACCTTGGGGCCTCAGAGAGGCGCTGTCTGAGTCTATCCCAGCCCAGGGATTGTCGCTGTCCTGTCCCCTCTCAGCCCAACCAGCGAGTGGAACAGTGGAGAGTACATTCCTGGTCTAGAGGGCATCCTTCCCCTAAATCTAGCCTAGCTCTGGAAACCAGGGACCAGCAACCCAGTCCTGGGAACTCCCCAGCTCACACAAGTCACTCCACCTTAGAATGCAATGGGGCCACCATCTGCTCATTGGCCCTCTACAGCTGTATCACTGTAACGGGAGCTATCCACCAGTCAAACTGTGTTCCCCCCAGCTGTCCCCACCAGTGGTTGCAACCTCATCACAGTTCACCACTGAGTTACTGAGGCACCTGCCTACACAGCAGCCTAACCCACCTCCACAGTAGGCCATGGGCAGCCCTTGAAAACACTGTTGTCAGTCACACAGAAAAACAACACAGGGTCTCTTGGTCTTCCAGAAATATGGCACCCAGATATTCAAAATCATCATGTAAATAACAGCATAATGCATCACTGCCAGTAAGAAAATAAGAAAGACAAACCACAATAGTAGAGCTAACAACACTCATAGAAGAATCTGATGTGGATATGCCAAAAAATAAATTTTCAGAAGACTCCTTGAAGTAATACAGGAGATGAGGGATGCTGCACAGAGTAAGGATGCAACCATAGAGGAGATGAAGTCCAGTATAGAGGGGATGAAGTCCAAGCACCAAAGGGAAATACAGGAGCTAACGGATGAACTAGCAGAAACTGCACACAAGATCACAGATCTCATGCAGACTAGAGGCTGAGAAACATATCAGTGATCTTGAAGACAATCAGACAGACCAACCTCAGCAAACAATAAAGACAATCAAACAAAATAATAAAGGAGGCAAAAGAAAGTCTGAGATTAATGACAAATGCTATGAATAGGAACACATCTGAATTATTGGCCTACCAGAACAAGATACAGTGAAGAAGTCGACAACTAAACTAACAAGGGAATTTCTGGAAGAAAACTTCCCCACACTTATAAATGAGAATCAGACACTCATAGAGGAAGCAGAGAGGACATCAATTAGACTAACCCCCAGGAAGAACTAAACCCCAGGTATATAATAGTTAAACTACCCAACTTCAAGGTAAAAGAGAAAATCCTAAGAGCAACGAGAGAAAGGAAGTAAGTCACATACAATGGCTTTCAGATAAAAATATGCTCAGATCTATCAACAGAAATCATGAAGAGGAGGAGAGAGTAGAGTAATATCTTTCAAAAGCTGAAAGAAAAAACCCTCCCCTAGAATCCTTTATCCTGCCAAATTATCTATTAAGAAAGAAGGCGAGATAAGGAGAAGGAAAAACTTAACCCTATAATGCTGAGCGCAATGTTTTCATAACATTTAATTAAAATGTATGTGTTAATATATATTGATAACTATGAAAGTAAAGAATAAAAACAAAATTTTTTCCTAAAATAAAAAATTCAGGCATTATAGGGTTAAATAATATGTTGCAAGACACCCATCCCTGCAGAAGATCCTTGCCAATTCACTATAGCCAGAAGACCAACATCCACCAAGCACAAACAGGAGAACACCATATAGCCCAACTCCAACCAGAAGTCAATGGGCCAATAACAATCACCAAGATAACATGGCCTCAGAGGGAAAAGAAAGCAAAAAAGAAGCCCTTCCACAAAGACACAGCACAGTGATAAGAAGGGTGATAGGGAAACACCCAAAACAAAAGGCACAAGATGTCAGCAATGAATCCACAGATGGTGATAATAATGCTATATGTCGGCGGCTTTAACTCCTACACTAAAATAAAAAGGCTTTCAGACTGGATTGGAAAACATAACCCATCAATCTGTTGCCTGCAGGAAACACATATTAAGCTCAGAGACAAGAATAAATTAAGAATGAAAGGCTGGCAGAATATATACCAGGTAAACATCAACTAAAAAAAAGCAAGAGTCACAATCCTAATCTCAGGCAAAATTGATCTCAAGGCTCAAACCATAAAAAGAGATGAGGGCCATTATATAATGCTCAAAGGATCACTTTACCAGGAAGCAGTGAGCATAAATATATGTGCACCAAATGAGAGACCCGCAAAATTTGTCAAACAAACTATTCAAAACATGAAAAAAGATATCACAGATTCAACAATTATAGTAGGTGACTTTAATACACTGATTTCAGAGAAAGATAGACCATTGGGAAGGAAGCTCAGCAAAGAGAATATAAAGCTAAACACTACAATTAGGAACCAAGTTCTGATAGACATGTGGAGACCTTTCCATCCACATACAAAAAAAATAAACCACATTCTTCTCAAGTGTGCATGGCTCATTTTAGAAAATATACCACCTGCTGGGACACAAGTCAAGCCTGAGTAAATTTAAACACAGAGATTACGCAGATGTCCTACTCAGATCACTGTGCCATAAAGCTCGAGATCAGTCGAAGGATGACCAGTAAACAAGGGCAAACAATTGGAGAATGAATAATGATCTTCTTCGGCATGAGTGGGTACTGACCTAGATTAGAGAGGAGATCATAAAGGTTCTAGAAGCTAATGCAAATCAGAATACAATGGATCAAAATCTATGAGATACGGCGAAAGCAGTCATCACAGGTAGTTTGATAGCAATAAGGGAATATATGAAAAAGGAAGAGAGACTTATGATGGACACACTCACAAAACTTTCAGCAAGTAGAACAGAGTCAGCAGAACAATTTCTCCAATAACAAAAGAAAAGAAATAAATACAAATCGGGACAGAGTTGAACCACTGGGAAGACAAAAGAATAATACAGAAGAGTAATGCAGCAAAAAGCTGGTTCTTCGAGAGGATTAACAGATTTAACAGACCACTGGCAGATTAACAGACCGCTGGCAAACCTAACCAAAGAAAACAAAGAGCAAACAACAATGGCTAGGATGAGGAATGAAATGGGAAATCACGACCGATCTGAATGAGATTAAAAGGATAATCACAAAGTACTATGAAATTCTGTGCTCTAATGAATTCAACAATGTGGAAGACATGGACAAATACTTGGAAAAACAATCCCTCTCTAGATTAACCCAGCTAAAGGTCAAGAACCTAAACAAAGCCTTAGCAAACGAAGAAATAGATATGGTTATCAAGAAGCTACAAACAAAAAAAGCTCCCTGATCAGATGGTTTCACAGGAGAATTCTACAAAGCATTTAGGGAAGAGCTGACACCAATCTTCCACAAAGTATTCCAGAGTGTAGAAAAAGATGACAAACTCTCAAACTCATTTTACGAAGCCAGTATAACTTTGATACACAAACAAGGCAACGACCCCACAGGAATAGAGAACTATAGACTGACATCTATAACGAACATAGATGCAAAAATCTTTAACTAGATATTGGTTAATAGAATACAAAAGTATATAAAACGTATCCTCCACTAGGATCAGGTAGCATTCATCCCAGGGATGCAGGGATAGTTTAACATGCGAAAATACATCAATATTATACACCACATTGATAAGAAAAAGTATAAGAATCACATGATAATATCTATATACATAGAAAGAGCATCCGACAACATCCAACACCCATTCTTAATTCAGATGGTCAAGGGGATAAGAATGGAAGGTCAATTCCTCAAGTTAATACAAGTTATCTACGAAAAGCCGACAGCTAACATCTTAGTCAATGGAGAAAAGATAAAATCAATTCCACTGGAAAAGGGGACCAGACAAGGATGCCCCTTGTCCCCAGTTCTATTCAATATTGTACTGGAGGTCCTAGCTAATAACATAAAGCAACAGAAGGACATCACAAGTATCTAACTGGGAGAGGAAGAGGTGAAATTATCATCATTTGCAGGCAACATGATTCTAAAAATCCCAAAAGATCCACAACCGGAGTACCGACAGTGATAGAGGAATATGGAAGTGTGGCAGGATAGAAGCTCAACAAACAGAAGTTGATTGGTTTACTATTACATTGAACAAGACCACGGAAGAGATCAAAATGGCAGTATCCTTCACAATAGCCAAAGACAAATGGAAACATCTAGGGATTTATTTAACCAAAAGAAGAAAAGCCCTATACAAGGAAAACCACAAGACCCTACTACAGGAAACCAAAAGCAACCTCTAAAAATGGAGGAATATCCCATGCTTATGGATCGGAAGAAAAATATCGTAAAGATGACTATCCTACCCAAGTCACTATATAAATTTAATGCTATCCCAATTCAAATACCAACAACCTTCTTCAAAGAATTGGAAACACTGACCACCAATTGCATATGGAGAGGGAAGATGCCCAGAATTAGTAGAGAACTCCCCAAGAAGGAGGACAAAGTCAGAGGGTTCACTTTGCCTGATTTTTACACCTATTACACAGCCACAGTGGTCAAAGTAGCATGGTACTGGCATAATGACAGAAACGCAGACTAATGGAAAAGAACAATAAAACCATCAGCATATATATAACTGGTCTTTGACAAGGGCCCCAAAAGCATCAAGTGGGAGGGCAATGCCCTATATAGCAAGTGGTGCTGGGAACAATGGAAATCTACATGTAGAATAATGAAACAAGATATCTACATCACCCCATGCACAAGACCAAACTCCAGGTGGATCACAGACGTATAAGTAAAACCCCAACCCATCAGAACCATTAATGAAGGAATTGGGACAAATCTAAGAACCTTAGCCCAGGGAACACAAAGGCTAACTGCAATAGGGCAGCCTACACACACAGGGGAACCTGAAATCGACACGTTGGATTTACTAAGGATGAAACACCTGTGTGCATCAAAAGACTTTACCAAGAGGATAATAAAACAACCCACAGACTTGGAGAGGATTTTTATCATTTACATAACAGACAAAGGGCTTATTACAAAAATCTACAATACCCTCCTTGCCTGCAAAAAGAGGAAAACAGTTAACCTCTTGAAGAAGTAGGCAAAAGAACTGAAAAGAAGTTTCACTAGGGAGGAGACCCATATAGCCAATAAGCATATGATAAAATGCTCCTGATCATCAGCCATCAGAGAAATGCAGATCAAGACAATAATGAGATACCATCTAACACCTTTGAGGCTCCCCCAAATCAGAAAATCAGATACCAACAAATGTTGGAGGTGATATGGTGAGATAGTAATTCTCCTACATTGCTGGTGGTCTTGTAAATATGTACAGACATTATGGAAAGTAATCTGGTGATACTTAAAAAAATGGAAATTGATCTACCTTATGACCCAGCCATCCCTCTACTAGGCATATACCTGGAAGAGATAAGAAATAAAACACGACCAGTTGTATGCGCTCCCATATTTACTGCAGCGCTATTCATAATCACAAAGAGTTGGAAACAACCAGTTGTCTAGAGATGGGCATTGGGTCCCCATCACGCACCACCCTCATTGAGGAGGATATGATTCCACACCCACACCCACCACCACCCCGCCTTTGGTGTTTGAAATCTGGTCCCTTCAACCCTTCATGATCACACATGTTGGTGTGCTGCTTCCATGTGGGCTTTGTTGCTTCTGGGCTAGATGGCCGCTTGTTTACTTTCAAGTTTTTAAGTCCCCAGACACTATAGGTCTCTATAGCTGGGCACCATCAGCCTTCTTCAC
>NW_022106084.1:10730286-10739154 GCF_000313985.2 Echinops telfairi
AGCGAATTTTGGGAATGATGAGGGCAACAAATGTATAGGCGTGCTTTACACAATTGATCTATGTATTGTGATGAATTGTATGAGCCCCAATAAAACGATTTAAAAAAAAGAGTTGGAAACAACCTAAATTTCCATCATTAGATTTGTTTGTATGAAATTTCAGGTGGAACCTTTATACAAGGGGTACCCACCCTAAAAAAAATTGATTTTTTTCCAAAGCGGTGTATTTAATTTTTTTTTTTTACAAAACAACTTTATCACATTAAAAGTACTCTCTATTACACTTAATATATTTGTCAAATCTGAGATTCCATTCTTGGAAACATTTTTCAAACTCATCTGTTTGGATTGTTGACTATACTTCCTTCATTTTTTTTCCTTCACCTCTTCTAGGTAGACAAATTGCTGTCATTTCATGTCCCTGTCCATTTGCGGAAACAAAATTAAGTTGAATGAATGAGGTCAGGTGAGCAAGGTGTGTGGGTCAAGAGAAGCATGCTGTTTTTTGCCAAAACCTGCTTGAGCAGGTGCATTGTCGTAGTGGCAAAACCAGTCCTCCTTCTACCACAAATCAGGCCTTTTTTGTCACATTTATGCAATCTTTTCAGAACCTCTTAATAGAAAGCTTAATAGTCTGACCTGGTGGAATGAACTCCATATGCACTAACCCCCTCACATCAAAAAAATCAAATGAGCATCATCTCGATTTTTGATTTTACTTGAGTTTTGGGGGTGTGAGGCGACGATGCATCTTCCACTGGCTTCATAAATGTTTGCTTTCAGAGTTATAAGAATAGCATCATGTCTCATCACCAGTATTAAAATAACCTTGGAAAAAAGTCTGGGTCGCTTCAGAGCTGTTTCTTTCTTTCTTTCACTCTTTCTCTCTCTCTTTCTTTCTTTCATTTTTTTGAAGAGTTGTTCTTTCAAAGCATGATGTGCTTCCTGTCAACACTCTTTTGATGGTCAGTCATAACCCAAGGCACAAATTTCACAGAGACCCCTTTCATTCCCACATCGTCCATTAAAATTTGCTGAATTGAGTTCCAAGATACTCCAGATAACTTCCCATCTCTTCAATGGTCCATCGTCAGTCTTCAAGCATAAATGCACAAATTTTGTTGACATTTTCATCCATTTGTGAAGTTGATGGACATCCAGAACTAGGTTTGTCATTAATTAACATTTCACTTTTTAAAAAAAATGATAAAAACCACTCATACACTTCAGCCTTTCCCATAGTGCTGTCCTTGTAAGCTGTCTTCAACATCACAACAATTTCTGTGGCATTTTTCTGAGTGGGAAACAAAATTTCCAGCTGAAAACTGTACTCTTAAATCGGCCAACACAAAAAAACAAGGTTCAAGTGAAACTGCTTTTACAAAAAAATACACTGTGACCCCAGAAAAAAACTTCCCAGGCGATGCCACTGGGTGCACTAACTCAGAGTGAGTTCCTGGATGCTTGCCTATGGGGGAATAATGTGTACAATAAAAGTTCCACCAGCGGAATTTTTTCCATTTTATTTTTTGTGGGGCCTACCCCCTCATATATATTAAAACAAATCCATAAGAGCCAAAATATGATCTTGAGTATATCCCCCTTGAATTTATAGACCATGTCATGAATAAATTTGACTCATTAAACATTAATGTCCAAAACCAGAGTAGTGGTATGATGGTATCAAGTACATTATAATTGAGAAAAGCAAAAAATCATTAAGAAGAAGAACAGAAAAAAAAATATAGTAGATGCCAGAAGAAACTTTAGAACTTGCTCTCCAACGTAGAGTAGCCAAAGAGAAAAGAAGAAATGATGAAGCAAAAGAGCTGAACAAAACACTCAACATGTAACTCCAAAAGACAAAGTAAAATATTATAATGAAATGCAAAAGTCTAAAGTTAGAAAAACAGGAAAGAAGGACATGTCAAGCATATATCAAGCTGAAAGAACCTAAGATTAAATTAAGCCTCAAGTTGAAATATGGAAGAACTCTATGGGTAAAATATTGAAAGATGCAGGAAGCATCAAAAGAAGGTAGAAGGTAGAAGGTAGAAGGAACTGTATAAAACAGAACTAATCAACATGCAATCATTTTAGGAGGTAGCATGTGATCAAGAACTAGAACTGAAATGTCCAAGTGGCACTGAAGGCATTCCCAAAAACAGACATCTAGAAATTTATAGAATACCAATCGAAGTGTTTCAACAAACTGATATAAATTCAAACCAAACTCTAGATTGTGCCCAGAAACTTGGAAGACAGCTAGCTGGCCAACCAACTAGAAGAAATCAATATGTGTGCCCATTCCAAAGAAAGGTGATCCAACAGAAATAGGAAATTGTCAAACAATATCAATAATAGAACAAACAAATAAAATTTGGATGAAGATAATTAAAAAACGGTTTCAACAAAGCATTATCAGAGAACTACCAGATACTCAAGTTAATTCAGAAGAATATGTGCTACATGGAATATTATTGCTGATCTCAGATGCATCTTGGCAGAAAGCAGAAGATACCAGAAATATATTTACTTGTATTTTACTGGCTATGCAAAGGCATTTGACTGTGTAGATCATAACAAATCACAGATAAGACTTTGAATAATGAAAACTGCATATCACTTAATTCTGCTTAGGCAGAATCTGCACACAGATTGATAGGATATATTTCTTACAGAAAATCAGGGTACTGCATGGTTTAAAGTGGAATAATGGGTGTGAGGGCTCCATTTTTCATCTTATATATTGAATCTCTACAATAAAAAAATCATCCATGTAGTTGGACTATATGAAAGATAATACTGCATTAAGATTGGAGCAGGGATTCAACTTGTATATGCAGGTGACACATCTTTGCTTGCTGAAAGTGAAAGAAATTAAAGTACTTATTGATGAATCTCAAAGACTATGGTTTTCATTATGGATTACAACTTAATGTAAAGAAAACCAAAATCCTCACAAATGGATCAATAGACAATATTATAATAGATAAAAAAGTTTAAGCGTGTCAAGGAGTTTATTGTGCTTATATTCATAAGCAATTAATGGAAGCAGAAGACAATAAATTGTTCAATTTTTTAAGGGTATTAAGAAGCCTACATTTATTGAAATTGTTCTTAAATTCCTTTTTAAAAAAATAAATCAGTTTATTGGGGTCTCTTACAGCTCTTATAACAATTCACACATTATTTGTATCAAGCACATTTGTACAGATATTCCTGTGATAGGTTTATTGTGCCAACCTAGCCAATAGGAACACGTGGGTGGAAATTTGTCAAGTTGCAGTTTGATTGGAATGCAAAGGGATAAATGGCTCTGCAAGACCCACCCCCATCTCTCTCTGGTGATATGACCAGTGTGCTGCCATTTTAGCTAGTTCTCTGCCTCAACCTGTGTGCTATACTACCTGTGGACCAAGCCAACCCATGGATCATGTCTCTAGAACTTGAGGCTCCTTCAAGACCTATTCACCACATTGCTGGTGCTTACATCGCTTGAACTTGGGGCTGGTGGATCCAATCACCTTGCATTGCTTGAGTTCAATATCCCATCCAGACATGCTTCTATAAGCTCTCGTACTACTGACTGCTGCTAACTGTTGCTGACCCACCATGCTGCCTGCTACCTGTGAGAAGACTGCCTGTTTTGCCTGAATGAAGACTCCACTGTCTGATTCCATGACCTCTTAGACCAAAGTCCCCTCCACAAGTTGAAGGACTTTCAGTGTATTAACTTTTTCACAAAAGTGAGTTGAACTGAGAGCTCTGTACTGCGGTGTGGACTAATTAGCTGTCCTTCTCGCTTTATAAACCTATCCATTTGTATATATAAAATCATAAGTGTCCTGGTTTTGTTTCTCTAGAGAAACCTGCCTAACACAGTTGCCATCATCATTTTCAAAATATTTTCTTTCTACTTGAGCCCTTGGTATCAGTTCCTCTTCCCCCCTACCCCCCTCACACCCTCATGAACACTCGATAAATTATAAATTATTATTATTTTAATATCTTACACAGTCTTCTGTCTCCCTTCACCCATGTTTCTACTGTTTATTTATCCCCCAGGGTGTGTGGGTGTGTGGGGTTTATATGTCGATCATTGTTATCTGTGCCCCCTTTCTCCGCCCACCTTCCCCCTACCTTCTGGATATCGCTACTCCCATTATTGTTCCTGAAGGGTTTATCTGTCCTGAATTCAGTATGTTCGGAGCTCTTATCTGTACCACTGTACATGCTCCTGTCTTGCCAGATTTATAAGGTGGAACTGGAGTCATGATAGTAGAGGGGAGAAAACATTAAAGAACTACAGGAATGTTGTGTGTTTTGACAGTGTTACATTGCACCCTGCCTGGCTCATCACTTCCTTGTTACTCTTCTGTGAGGGGATGTTCAATTGTTACAGATGACCTTTGGGTCTCCACTCCAACCCCCCTCTTTTGCATCCAAATTATTTTTTGTTTTAGGTCTTTTGATGTCTGATACCTGATTCTATCAATACCTTGTGATCACACAGGCTGTGTGCTTCTTCCATGTGGGTTTTGTTACTTCTCTACTAGATGGCTGCTTATTTAACTTCAAGTCTTTAAGACCCCAGAAACTATATCTTGTAATAGCTGGGCACCATCAGCTTTCTTCACCACATTTGCATATGCACCCATTTTGACTACAGCAATCATGTTGGGAAGAGCACAGAATGCCAGATTATTAGAACAAAGTGTTCTTGCATTGAGGGAAGACTTAAGTAGAGACCCAATATCTGTGTGTTATCTTAATATTTAACTTTTAACTATATATACATAGACCTATATCCATATTGTTATATACTAATATTTTCCATATTTCCATGTCTATTTTTATATCTCTATAATTGTCTTCAGCCTCCTAGCTCTTTCCTCTATTTCTTTTTACTTTCTTCCTGTCCCATTCTCATGTTCGACCTTCATTCTGCTCTCCATAATTCCTCTCAGCTCCATTGCACTTGATCAAATGCCACCAGTTCTACACCTTCCTCTCCATTGATTTTTGATCTCTTGTTGTTCCCTTTCTCCTGGGTTTGTTGTCTACCCCCTTCCTTTCTCCCACCTCCCCCTCTCCCCTTTACCCCTAGAACCATGGTTATCTTGGACTGCCAAAAGATCCAACAAATCTGTCTTGGAAGAAGTACCGCACGAATCCTCCTTAGAGGCAAGAATGGCCAAATAGCCTTATGTACTTTGAACAGTTTCATGAGAGACTAGCACCGGGAGAAAAGTATCATGCTTTGTAAAGTACAGGGGCAGCAAATAAAAAGAGGATCCTCAACAGATGGACTGATACAGTGACTACACTGAATGTACGGATGGGCTCATTCTCTAAACAATTATGAGACTGACTCAGGACTGTGTAGTGTTTGTTTCCTTGTGGAGTACTTGGGGCTGCTATGAGTCAGAACTGACTCAATGGTACCTATCAACAAAAACAACAAGGTGCATCTGAGATCCAACTCAAGCCAATCCTATTGCCATCAAGTTGTTTCTGACTCAAAGAGAACTTATATGGGGTTCCCAAGGCTGTTAATCTTTATAAGAGCGGATAGCTGGAACATAACAATTGTGTGAATGGCAGAAAACATGGAAATGTTTTATTCTGTTGGATATGGGGTCACCATGAGTCAGAATTGACTTAATGGCACCTAAGAACAAAGACTATGAAGGTTAAATGGCTTGGTTGAAGTGACTCATGTGTAACATAAGGTGAAAACTCTGATTGGCATAAAGATACTGCTTTTACTTTTCCTGAAAGGGAAAAAGTCTCATAATTTACATGGAAAAAGGACTCCTTATTTTCCATTGTATCATATTATCAGTGGAATACAAATTTAGGTTCTGATCTAAATCAGTTGCCTTTCATTGCAAGTCATGTGACCTGATGTCACAGCACCACTATGATACATGTGGCTTTTAATGGCAAAAAATTTTATGAGATCACCAAGCCTTTCTTCCAAGGTGCTTCTGAGTGGATTCAAACCACCAGCTTGTTGGTAGGAAGACAGATGCCTTAACTGTATTCACCACTCGGAGATTTCAAGGACACGCTATAACATGATATATTTGACCTACTCATGAGATCGGGATATAACAATGCCGAAGACATGATCTGCCCTGTGATATTCAAATACCAACAAACATATTTTATTTAGAGCTGGACATACTACTAAACACTCAGAGAGTACGTTGAACATTCTTCAAGATTCCTAGAGAGAGACTGTCACTGTTAGTGGGCACACGTGGGAGGGCAACACAGGCTGTGACTCTCTGGAAGGAAGCCCCAAGGAACAGCGTTAGAAAGTGAACACGTCTTCCAAAGTCCTCTCTAATGGTGGCAAATGTTTCTCCTTGGAACCCTGGAACTGGCATATATGAACTAGAAACCTGCTAGCAAGACATTAGTGGAAGAACCAAGTCACCACATACCGGTCCTCACAGGGCCGGGTTTCCAGCTTGGGTAGATAGTGAGAGAGTCCTGGACTTGATGTCAAATATGTGAAAGGTTTAAGTAATGATTGGAATGTTTTAAGACATCTGTCCAAAAGAATACACAAATGAAAGTCAAAAAGAAATGCTAGAAAATCATAGAAATCTTTATTGCATAAAAGTATCAACACATGAAACTGTTGGTTTTCACCATACCCTCCATGTAGGTCTATCCACTTCTGAAGGAAGTGCTTCCACCTTTTGAAATGAGATTAGGAACATAGAGTAGATTGAGATAGCTCTCCAACAAAATTCTCACACCACAACTTTTGTGGCCCTCAAAGAATGCTACCTTCAATGCAATCCAAAGGTTCAAAAACAAACTCCTTGACAGTATTTTCCTGGCCTTTTTTCTCATCATTGTAGTTTAAAATTTTAGAAAAATTATTTCCAAGTAAGTCCGCATAATCACCCCATGTCCTTCCAGATAATCTATCAAGATAACTACTTTGGGATTCCAAAAAATAGTTGCCATAACTTTCTGAGCTGACTTGTCTATTTTGGTTATTTGACTCAAATAGTCCTGTTGGAAGCCAGTGTTTTCATTAAACCTGTCTGTGAACTCACCCTAAGGGGAATGACTAAGACAAGTATGTGACTGAGAGAATTCATATACAGTGCTACACTGATCGCAGAGACATACTAAATATGTTTGGTTTGGAATAAACATATGTACATATGAACCGAAAACCTAGTAGCAATGCTTTCTAATTAACCCTCATAAATCCCAAACTGGGAGTGGTTAGGTTATCAAAGGAAAAAAAAACATACTTTCTTGAAATATAAACGATAAGATGAATATCTTATGTTAAACTAGTAAAAGAGCAGGCTAAATCAGGTGACCTTGGCTTAAAGGAGAAAAAAACAACATAACATGAAATCAAACCATTAAAACTTTAAACTAACTAGTGGAGAACACTGAATTGCTGCCACAACAATCCTTCTAAATTTCTGATTCTGAAAAACATTTCTAAAATTAAGAAATATACAAGTTTGCAGCTGTTATTTTGATAAAATAGCAAAACACTGTACTACGGAATTCTTGAGGTGCGACTCATCCCCAGTGGCATGGGTTCAGAATAACAGACAGGATACCTTTTAAGTACCAAACACAGTATATACTTTTTTCATTTACCATTCTGACAGAAAATCTTTTAAAACTGTGTTAAGCTTTATGAGGTTTTCCTTAAAAGTACATTGGGCATAAGGCAATTTTCCTTGATGGCTCAGCTCTATCCTTGTGGCTATTAATTATTATATTGAACATTGATAAAATTGTGTCTGCAAGATCCTCAGAAATCTACATTCTCTTTTGCTCTTAGAATTAGAGACGGTTAGACTTAAACAGGAGTTCTTGTGCAACCATCTTAATTATTGATGAGGGCACAAATGTCAAAAGAGAAATAACATGGTTTTACTAAGGGAGTAAATGTAAAATGGCAGTGAAAGTTCATTGCTAGAATTCTTGCCTTCTATGCAAGAAACCCAAGTTCATTGTTTACACAATACACCCCATCACCAGCCACCACCCATCTGTCAGTGGACATTTGTGGGTTGTTATGATGTTGGGGAGGGTTCAGTGAAGCTTCTAGACTGAAATTGGACTAAAAAGAAAGGTCTAGTACTCTACTTCTAAATACTTTCTGATGGAAAACTCTACAACTCACTAGACCGTCCAGTTTCATTCCACTGTACATGGGGCTACCATGAGTTAAGAGCCAACACAACATCAGCTAAAAGTAAACAATGATTGACTTCAAGTCTACTAACTTATCCAGAGCCTATTCCATTACCCACATAATGCACACCATCAAGACTTATCCATTCCATAAGTTCTTTTGCCTTCATTTAAAAGATGTTTTTCTCCTCTCGGTGCTACTGTATGATGTTCTATGAATTCTTTCCTCAGTATGATTGATGAAACAACCTTCTCCCTTAATTGTGCACCCTGACAACAAGAGATGTTTGTTTGTTTGCTTTTCTGACATGACCACAGGGCCCATGATCATCTGAGGATGACAGGAAGTCAGGTACAGGGGAGCATACAGGTCACACTTAGAAAAATTAAGATAACCTGGGACATTAAAAAATAAAATGATTAAAAAAATATTGATGCTGAAGATACACAGTTGAAGGGAAAAAGTGAAAATCTAAGAAAGGAATACTGGGAGGAGGAAGCAGTGGGAGGTGGTCTGGGTGAGCTAAGGTGTTGATATTACCTGAGCCTCATTCTAGGATGGTTATGTATTGAACATACAGACACATTTCTATCACTGTACTTCAAATGACTATGCTTTCCAGAGACTATGGGGGGGTGGGGGTGGTAGTTGGTGCTATGGCTGTATTTTTTTTA
>NW_022106084.1:10741327-10769829 GCF_000313985.2 Echinops telfairi
AGGGCAACAAATGTATAGATGTACTTTACACAATTGATCTATGTATTGTGATGAATTGTATGAGCCCCAATAAATTGATTAAAAAAAAAAAAGGTGCAACCAGTAAGTCTAGGGTACCATTTTTCCAGTAGCATTTGCTCAGGTTTTGACCATCACATTTTGGTAATTCTTGTACATTTCAAACTGTTTCATAATGTTCTTGCACATTGAATAGACTGAAGTATAAACAAACTCTTAGCTGCACTGGTAAACAAACCAAAATGTCATATGTGTCACTTTATTGCAATCGTCACGTTAAGGTCAAGGTCTGAAGCTGAATGCACAGTTTCTGTGAGGTGTGCCCAAGCACAAATGGAGAGGTCCCATCCCAATTTGAACCTAGCCTGCCAAAGAACTCATTGCTTATCATGCGGTGGTGCCTGGCAGATTTACTGAAGGAAAAGAAGCAATGGTTGTAGTACATATAAAGGGGCCTGGTGACACTGTCAGGTAAGCTTTAGACTGCTAACCACCAGGTCAGCAGCTCAAACTCAAGAACCACTCCATGGACGAAGCTATTTGTTCTTGGAAAGATTTACCACCTCAAAAACCTTATCTAGGATTACTGTGAGTTGGAATTACCTGAATGGCCATGGGTTTGAGGTTTATAACACATGGAAGGGGCCCAGGTGGCATTTTTGGTTTTAAGTACCAGACTAAAGGTTTGAAGTTCAAACCCATCAGGCACTCTGTGGAGAAATATGTGCCAGTCTGTTTCCATAGCGATTTATAGTTGTGGAACCTCCGGGTCATTTCTATTCGGTCCGGTACACTACTGCGAGTCCAAATGATTAGAAGTCAAAAGTAGGGTTGGGCTGATTTACACAAGTCATGCAAGAGGCCTATGTCTTATTTGCTCAATTCCTGGCAAAAATAATTTTTTGGATTTGTCTCATCTGCTCTAAAGGTTTGGAACCATTAAATTCCCAGTGTTAAGATGAGGTGTTAATTGTATACATTCTTTGGTTTCTGAGTCAAAAGACAAATAAGGAAAACTTCCTGGGTAGTAGTGTGGCAGTTACACAATCTGGTGTCAATTTGAGGATTAAGAGTGTAGGGGTGTGTCTAGTCTGTCAATCAGAATACAGCTAAGGCCTCTGTGTGGGCATGGTCTTCTCCTGAGGATTCTGGGAACTCCTGTAATTTCTTCCTTGGAGATGGGAGACACTCTCTCTTGGCTCACTCCCTGAGAGATGCTCTACTGATAAGACAGATGACACTACACTGATAGGCCCCATGTCCTGGGAACTGGAGAAGCCATGTGGAGACCCATGCCAGAGCTGAGATGCTTACAACGCCACTGGATCCACAAAACTTTGCACCCACTGGCCTGAGATCTTCCTGCATCTGGCATCATTGCATGTGTTTTGTGAGTTTGAAGAGGACTTCATAGATTGATATCGGACATGTGGGCTAATATCAGACTTAGGGACTTGATCTGGACTGGGCTGGAATGTTTTCTCAAATATTCAACTGCTCTTGTATATGAACATAAACCTCTTTCTTATACACATGTGAGTGTCTATGGATTTGTTTCTCTAGGCTATCTGGACTAACACAAGTAGAAAGTACATTTTAAAAGCATGCTTCAAATTGAACTTGTTTTAGATGGATGGCGAATGTTCAAACTCATATTTTGTTTAACATGAGCTGACTGAAGCTCCAGGGGGTAAATGCCTGGTGCAAAGTAACACAATGGTAAGGCCATTGCTCCTGATTAAAGCCGATCAAATATTCGAGCCCTGTGCTGTAAGTGGTGGTCATAGGTCAGGTTATTAAATTCTCAGACAGGAAAATGACTCTACGGAGTGGGCAGAGGAGAGTCGGTTGTGCCGGCGGGAAAGAGTCCTTGCTGTCCAGGTCTGGGAGACAAATTGGTATTCTCTGCAGGAACAGGCAGGATGATTCATGCTGTGTGATGCATAATGAAGGTCTGTGAGCTCAAATGAGCAAACCAGGGTGTTCTTAATCTTGGCGGCAGAGAAGTGGCTCAAGAGGGCAGCGTACCTTATAGTCTATGTTCATCTCTTTGAGGCAGGAGAGTTAAACGTCTCTGAGATAAGGGAACTTGCCCAGAATAGAATTTCTTTTCAAGTTTCTTTTCTTTTTATTTTTATCTGCTCCCTCTTGATCTCTCAATTGCACTGTAAAAATATGTAGGATATTTTTTTTTGTACTGCCAAGAAACTAGGTTTTCCTCTTAGCCCATCTGCTTTGAAGTGTTCGCTCAATCCAAACAATTGCTGAGGCCCTGCAATGTACAAGAACACCCAGAACTTCAGGGCCACAAAATGAAACAAGGTGCTATTTATTTCCACAGCAGCCTACAGGTTCCCTGGGGAGAAAGAGATGTAAATAAATTACATGGTTTATCTGGTTTGATCATGTCTATAAAATGCTTCGATTTCATAATTCCACCCTCTTTGAGTATAAAATGGAACTCATGATCCTTATATGACTAAGGGAGTTGCGAGTATGAGACTTAATGTACATCAAGCACCAATGAATATGCTTGGTCCACAGTCAATTGAAAACCAAACTTAATACCATCAAGTCAATAATAATTCATCATGACCTTGTGTTGTTGTTTGTGTTGTTGCTAGGTGCCATGGAGTCAGACCCAACCCATAGGGACCCCAGGAACAACAGAACAAAACACTGCCTGGTCCTGCGCCATCCTCACAACTGTTCCCATCGTTGCAGCCACCATGCCAATCCACCCGCTGAAGGCCTTCCTGTTTTGTACAGCCCTTATCATTTAGCAATGACGGTATCTTTTCCTGGGACTGGTCTCTCCTGGCAACATGTCCAAAGTATGTAAGATGAAGTCTCGTCTTGGAAAGATCTAGTGTTTCTGTTTGCTTTCTTTTCCTTTTATAATTGCCTTGAAGATGACAAAAACGTGAGAGGGAGGAACGAGAGGAAGATGGAGAGAGAAAGCCAGAGACTGGATACCAAGCAGTTAAAATGCCCAGGGGATATTTTAAGATAATGATTGGCTAATATTCCACTATTACACTGTTTGCATTTCCATAATGAAAGTCTCTTCCATAGCCCGGAACCTTTGCTAATCTGTTATATACACACAGGTCCTGTGGGCATGCTCCTGTTTGCTTTGCTAGAGCGCCAGAGAAGCGTTGAGTTCCCGCTCTGTGTTGACACAGAGTAGAACCGGAACAGCTTGCAAAGATGGGCAAACTGATGCATACACCCCACCCACTCAGTGGAGGCGGACGCTCACAGAGATTGATGGCCAAGAAGATGTAAATTACATATAGGCATAACCCTCCTGACGAAGCACTTTTATTTCAGGATCTCTTCGTCTTCATTTGAACTCTGCTGGAATGCACAGCTGCGCCTTGTTAAAATGATTGCCTAGTTTGAACCAGGAGCACATGACTATTAACCTGTCGATGCCTACTTCCGAGGAGTAGAATTTACTAAGTATGAACTGAATAAAATGTACTCAATATCGACCCGGTCCCAGGAAGGTTGTGGGAAAAGCTCTGAAATCATTTCTACAGAATTTGGCAAAGGCACTCTTCAAGAGCGAATATTTGTGGCTGACAACCAGGAGCAAACATGATGCTCTGTGAGCATGTAAGCGCTTCTTTGGCTCCTTCAGTTTTTAATGTGCATGTGAATCACCTGAGAATCTCGTTAGGGTGCCAAATCTGATTCAGTAGTTCTGGCATGGGAATTGAGATTCTGCATGTCAAGCCAGGGTCCCAATATGACTGAGACTGCTGGTCTGGGGTCCACACTTGGTGTACAAGGCTAATTCCCACATAAAACACACAACAATAGAGGAGCCTCAAATTTATTTTCAAAATTATTCTCACTGTATATGGAATTTATTGAAGCTTGTAATTATTGTGTTTTTATTTTTGTTTTTGCTTTTGAAAAGTAAAGAAAAGTACTTTTTGGTACTTTGGCAGTGCACTCAATGAGCACAGCTTCTATTAGAGAAGTTGGAGGTTCAAGTCTTACCAGAGGTGCTTAAGAAAAAGGCTTGGTGGCCTTCTACTGAAGCAGTCAGTCATTGAAAACCCCATGAAGCACAGTTCCACTGACATACAGAGTCATCATGAATCAGCGTTGACGCCATGTCATATGGTTCCTGCTACCATGGGGACAGAGTCCCAGAGAACTTGGATTCCTAAAGGAGCCTGGTGATTAATCAACCTTTTGAACTAGGGTTGTTGTTGTTAGATGTTATTGTGTCCGTTGTGACTCATAGTGACCATATGCCTGTCCTGTACAATCCTCACAATTGTTTTTATGTAAGCTCATTGCTGTAGCCATTGTATACGTCTATCTCTGGTTAAGGGCCTTCCCCTTTTTTCTGTCCCTCTACTTTACCAAACACGATGTCCTTCTCCAGGAACTGGTTTCTCCTGATAACGTGTCCAAAGTATAGTGGACAAAGTCTTGCCTCTAAGGAGCAGTTTGGCTGTACTTCTAAGACAGAGTTTGTGCTTCCTTTGGCAGTCCATGCACTTCCCATATTCCTCCCCCATATTTCAAGTGCACAGGAGGTGAATAAAAACACCATGCTTGGGTCAGACACACGAATCTTCAAAAAGATACATCAGCTTTACAACACTTTCGAGAGGACTTTAGCAGCAGGTGTGACAAAGCAATATGTCATTTGACTTCTTAAACATTTTGCCATGTGTTCATTCACAGAAACTCTATGAGATTCATACTATAAGGTAGAGATGAAGGAACTGAGACTGAAAGAAGGGAAGTTATTCATCCAAAGTCATGCAGCTAAATAATTAGCCCTTCTCTTTTCTCATCCTATAGTTGGTAGGTAATGCCAACAATTGCTTTGATCATCATCTCTACTTAGATGACCCCAATCCCATCTTTCTGAAATCTATACTCACCCATCCAACTGCCTGGTTCACATCTCTATTTTTATGTCTAAAAGGAACTACATTTAGTAGATCTAAAGCTAGCCTCAAGATGGGTGTGTCTGTCTTCACAAAACACCCTGTGGCTGAATGATCCTTATCATCCCATGGTTTATTATTTCCATTTACACCCTAACTTTCAACTGCCAGCATTTGCATTCATGTACCTAAGAGTGTTCTCTTACCATTACAGTCCAATATGCTTACCCAGGTGACAGGTCAAAATGGATGACTCATGGCCAACCAATAGGTCTGGTGGCACAGTGGTTAAGCACCTGGGTGCTAAATTAAAGGTCAGTAGTTAGAATCCATTAGCCATTCTTCAGGAGGCGTGTGTCAAAGTGCTTCCAAAAAAGATCAGTCTTGTGGAAACCCCATGGGACAGCTCTGTCCTGCCCGCTGAGATCATATTACATAGGAACTGACTTGACAACAGTGGGTTTTGGTTGGGGGTTGGGGTTAGTCAACTAATGAAGGCCTTTGGGTGCCCTACATGCTTTGCAGCAGATTGCTTGGCTTGGACCTACCATGGAGTGAAAGCCCTGGCAATTGACTCCCATTAGCATTGCAGCCAAGAAAATCCTGTGCAACATTTCTACTCTGCAACGCATGGAATCACCATAAATTGGAACTGACTGGACAACAGTTAACAATAACATCAACCAGTCAACTAATGCCTGACAGAGGCTGGGGCGCAGGTCCCATGCTGGCTTCCAGAGCTCCCCAACAGGCAGATCCCCTATGGACCAGAGTAGTGCATTGCTTAACAAAGCACCTTCAATGGAGAGCCTTCTAATCTCTGTCACAATTCCCTAATTTCTCTGCTGCTCTTTCCTGGGGTTAAGTCTCAAATAAACTTCTTTCTCATTTTGGGCTCACTTCTGGAGAGAATTAAATTAAGACACAGTTTCCACCTGATTATATTTCCTTCTCCATTTCTCTGTCTAATATGACTAACCAGGAACCCAGAGCTATTCTCAAACATCCTGCTCACGTATACTCTAGAGCCAGTTTCACATCAAGTCTTATACACTTTGTCCAATAATAAGTTCAAAGTGTCCACCTCTTCATCTCTCAGCTCCCTAATAATGGAAACCAACTCTCACTTCAAACAATGAAGTAAGTTTTCAACTGATCCCACAAATCAACTCTTGACCTCCTCAAATCAGTGATGTTTGCCATGATGCAGAAGGAGTTTAAGGCAAACATGTCACACTTTCCAAGTTTCCTCCACTAAAACCTTTTCTTTTGTGGCTTTCAGTAGCTCTTGGAATGAGAGACTACCTTAATCAGCCACGAAGGCATCGCATGATTTGGGTTTGCTTGCCTTGCCAGCTTCATCATGAAACAAATTAGCCCTCACCCTCCACGGTCTATCAATTTTCAACCTGAAAGCAATGTCTTTCTGTTTTCGACATCCCTAACGGTGGGTCAAGATGAAATTAAAATAAAATGAAAGCCATTAGAATAAACACCATTGTGTGTTAGAATCCCATTTTTCAACTCTATGTACCCTGAGTCATGATGAAAACATATTTGCAACCAAAGCTCATGATCTTTCTTTTTTTTTAATGTATTGTCATCTTTTTTTAAATGTATTTTTAAACGTGTTGTCCTCTTTTTGGCCACCAAGCTGCTGTGACTCTACCCGTAAAGCTTTTTGCTCTCCTCCTTTACCTGGACTCTTCATCCCCCCCTCTGGATATCAACTGCATATATGGTGGGCTAATAAGGACCTGGGAGAGGAAGTGAGCTTGGAGTCCGGATGGATGACTAGGCCCCAGGCAGCACTACTGACCGTTAAGGAGAATCCAGCAAACCCAATCGGGGCAAAATTAACAATAAGATGCAGCAAGGAATCCAAACATTAAGCTTCTGGATGGCTATCAGCCAAACCAAGCTGAAGGAGGAAGATTCCAAGGGAAGATGAGAACTAAAGACTGGGAGCTACCCGGAGCCATCAGAAGGAGGACACAGGTTGTGAACTCACAGGGACTGTACAGTACACGGCGAAGGGCAAAGTGGAGCTGGTGAAGGTTGTGACCACGGTAGTGTATTTAGAAAGCTAGTTTAGTAGTCCAGGTGAGAGCCAGTATGAATATTTATAAAGCTAGCAGCTGTAGGGTTGGAAAGAAGGGAACACCTGAATGATGTTCATGAGGGAGGATCTGTGATACTCAAATACAATGCAGTCTATTTCATGTATTTATCAGACACTAAAGAGCAGTAAATGAATAGTTCACGGTTGATTTATATAGTCTCTGGAGTCAATTTAATTAGATGAAAGATGCATTGGAAAGCATTTTAAAAATAAATTTAAAAATCATCTTTTTCCCTACTGGCAGAAAGTGCACCTATTTATTTTGTTCCTATTCCGTGAGGAAGGAGAGTTCATTATTAGTGGACTCAAAGGTAGAATTCTAGAGTTGGAATGAATTTATACTTCTTCCTTGGTAGGTAAAGAAGCTGAGGCCCCGAGTTTTATTCTCTTACAATGGAAGTCCCAGAACTACCATCAAGACCCTTGTGATGCCGGGCAGTGTAATATAAGATATAATAATAATTTATAAATTATCAAGGGTGCATGGGGGAGGGGGGCAGAGGAAGGTAGGGGGAGGGCGTGGGAAGGAAAATGAGTGGATTCCGGGAACCCAAGAAGCAAGCGAATTTTGGGAATGATGAGGGCAACAAATGTATAGATGTGCTCTACACAATTGATCTATGTATTGTGATGAATTTTATGAGCCCCAATAAATTGATTAAAAAAAAAAAAGACCCTTGTCTTCAATCTCCTAGGAAGACTGTAACCCAATACGTCCATGGACTTTCTCTTTCCTTGACAAGACCAAGACACTTCTCTGGCCCAAGCAGGCACTGCCCTTACTGCCACTAGTGGTGTGGATGAGAAATCCCATCATCCTTTGATCACTATGCTGGGGCCCCTGTCTCCAGACCTGAGTTCAATTTGTATGTACTTGTATGTGGAGAAAAATGACAATTATTCTCTAAGGAGAACCTGGAATGGGGTGATGATTACTGAAAGAGAAGAAAACGTCAACCCTGGAGTTCGTTTAGGGAAGAACTGAAAGAATGTGATCTCTAAATGCTCACATGCGACGCGGGAAGGAAAAACCACCAAAGGAAGGAGAACCTGAAAAAGTCAGTGCCCCTGGCCAGTGAGGGGTCACTTCAGAAGGACCGGCAGCCAGGTTCACTGGGGGTGGGGTGGGGGTGGGAACCATTAGTTCAGCCTGGAATAAGTGGACTTTGAAAGGAGGGCAGGGTATGCATGGGGAGATTTCTTGCTTACGTGTTATTTGGGGGAAATGTTTTACATCAGCTAAGACAGTTTTATTTCCATTTGGAGGCAGAATGAGGAGCTTGGCAGTTACAGCAGGAGGGTTAAGGGCCTGAAGGAGATGCACAAATTGCAGGAGGACATACTTATTGCAATTTTCATCATTTATGCTGATGCCTACAAAACCTATACTGTCTCTGATAGGTCTTCAAACTGGTTTGTTCTGGCTTGACCCCCTGCTCAGAACTTATATTTCTACTTCAGCTCTACTGTTTCAGAATCTACATTTTAATAAGACCCTTAAAAACACCTAGAAATCAACCAAGGATCTATAAGAAGTGCCTATGGATCTTATTAAATTGCATATTATGATACGGTCTATTTTAGATAGAAACATCAATGCTCAGCAGAGGGTCAGACTGGAAAGGACCAGTAGAGCCCTGACCTGCTCAAAAACTCAGACAGGAGACTAGAAGACAGAGGGCCTGCAAAGGGTTCTTCCTCCCCTTTTATGAATGCATTAGAAGTGATTCAGCACAAAGCTGCAACTCGAAACTGGCCTGCTGTGACCCCAGGGGCCAGCAGCCAGCCTCTACCATCATACCCCCGGTCAAGTTTGTACACAGCTGCTGCCCAGATGAGACCATTTCCAAGAGGCTGCCTGGAGAGCTTTGCCGGTGCCAGGGCGAGCATCTTTAGAACACTCCCAACAGCTGACATCGCCGGAAGGAAGGTTGGCAGCTTTCCAAAGTAGAGCGGCTGACATGAGTTTTGTGAAGGGGCTTTTGAGAGAAGGAAAAAAAGAAATGATCAAAGTTTGAGCTGAATCTGGGATCAGATGTTAAGATCAACACAGATGAGGAAGAGTGTCTTAAAGCTCCTTTAATCCCCAGAAACGGAACTGCTGTGCCACTCAGACTCACCACAGAGAATTCCTTCAGAGGACCGAAGAGAGATCAAGGCCTTGACGTTCCCTGATCCAAACCTCCCACAAACACAAAGACAATATGGCCTCCACAGAAGAAGAAGCGGACCACAGAGGCCACATGCAAAGCTGAAAGTCAGGTGGGCAGCTCTTCATGGCAGAAGCAGGGAGCACACCCAGGATTGCAGAAATCCTTGCTGGGAGTGCTTCTACCCTTCTTTTCAAACTCTGTTCAAATTGTGGTTCTGGTGACCACTAACCCCAAAGTGGTGAAGAACCATTAGAGGTATCTGTAGATTACAGAGATGAGAGTAGGGACTATCTATGGTGAACTTTAAGACAGAACCAACGTGCCTTATATGTCATATCAACATATAAGACTAGAGAAAGTCCGATGCATTTGAATTCTGATGTTGGAGAAGAATGTTGAATGTATCATGGCCTACCAGAACTAACAGATCTGTCGTGGAGAAAGTATGGCCAGAATGTTCCTTAGAAGTAAGGATGGCAAGATTTTATTTCATATACTTTGGCCATGTTGTCAGGAGAGACCAGTTTCCGGAGAAGGAAATCATGGTTGGTGGTGGGGAATCAGTGAAAAACAGGAACACCCTTAACATGATTTATTGGTATCATGGTTCTAACAGTGGGCTCACATATTGCAAGAGCACTTAAAAGCAACAACAATGTTGTTGATGTTATTAAGTACCATCTACGCAGTTCGGACCCATAACAACTCTATGTACAAGTGAAAGAAACACTGCCTAGTCCTGGGTCGTCCTCCAAATCACTGTTATGTCTAACCCCATTGATGCAGCCACTGTGCCAACCCATTTCCTAGGACACCTTCCTTTTTTGTGGCTGCCCCTCTACTTTACCAAGCATGTTCTTCTCCAGCTACTGGTCTCTCCTGATAATGTATCCAAAGTATATTGGTGATTGAAAATACCACGGCTGGGGTCAGGTGAACCCCAGTCAACGCCGTATCCTTGCTAAATATAAAGCGTTCTTGTGCAGCAAATGTATCAATCCAACAGGTTGTTTGATCTCTTGACTGATGCTTTCATGAGCACTGGTTGTTAATCCACGCAAGATGAACAGGAAGAAACAACAATATTCTAAGTAAAATGGAATTAAGACCTCAAATGCAGGTCCCTCAAAACTGGATGGTCTCCACTCCTAAGATCTGTAATATCTGTTCAGACCTTCCACTTCCATTTCTAGCTTTTGGTTCTGTCTCCAGAACTGTAAAGAATTCATACATCAAAACAAGTATCTAACAACAGCTAATCCTGTTTCTAATCTGTATTTGAAGCATGGGACAAGGTTTCTTACCCCACTGACCAGTCCCTCTGCATCCAAAGGCTCTTGACCCACACCTCTGGGGTCAACCCAGAAAAATATTCTTGCTCATTTCAACCCTGAACCAGTGGTCCCAGTTTTAACTCTGAATTTGTATTTAACTTGTTTCCTTTTAGCTGAGCTCAAGCAACTGGCAGAGGCCACAGAATTGGAGCAGAGTATCATGCAGTATATATTCTCTCCAAAATATTGTGCAATTCTGATTCACACATAGGTATTGGAATCACTGGTGAGTTTTGCATTGTGTGGCTTCATATCTACACTGGCTCTGCTTTGTCCTCTAGACCAGGAGTCAGCAAACCTTTTCAGATGCAAGAGCCAATCCTGTCCCTCATAACAATTTAAAAATAATTTGAGTCCAATAAGGATATTTTCATAAGCAAATAAAATCACCATTATCTGAATATTATTCTCTAAAATGTTTCAATTTTACTTCAGAGCCACCTATGCCCACAGCTTGCTGACCCCTGCTCTAGAGTCACAGCATGTATGTGCCCCACACTGCCTTCTTTAGGCAGTGATGTCCTGGAGCTCCCTTCCCCATTCCAACGAAGACATTAATCACAACTTGGTGTTGGCAGCACAAAGTAGGGAAAATCAAAAGACAAAATTCAACTATTAAGGAGTAAATAGTGTTTTCAGAACAGTGTTGTTATTATTAATTGTGGTAGTTACATAATGTGGTGTCAATTTGAGGATTCAAAGTGAAGGGGCAGAGTCTAGCCTGTCAGTAGGGTCATAGCTTGATGACCTCATTTGGAGACACTAAGGAGATAAAAAGCTCACTGGAGGTGGGATGCAGGCTCACTCCCTTGGAGACTCTCTACTGAAAAGACACATGGAGCTACTCTAGAGTGCTGGAGCTGGAGGAGCCAAGTGGAGACCCCTGCCAGTGTTGAGATGCTTACACTGCCTCTGGACCCACAAGACCTTCCACCCACTGGCCTGTGATATCCCTGCATTCAGCATCATTGCATGTGTTTTGTGAGTCTGAAGAGGACTTTATAGATTGGTATCAGACATATGGGCTAATATTGGACTTATGGACTCGATCTGAACTGGGCTGGGGTTTTTCTCAATATTTAACTGCTCTTGTACAAAAATCTCTTTCTTATACACATATGAGTGTCTATGGATTTGTTTCTCTAGTCAACCCAGACTAACACATGAATATACCTAAATATAAGGCCAAAAGACAAGCAAATTCTATGTGTACATATTATTCACTTTAGGGTGTGCTGATGTTAACAAATTCACTGAGAACTCTAAATAAATTAATGCAAGAATTATTTACTTCTTAGAATACATCCAATAGATGTCACTGGAGATACTCTGAGGGGTATACATATGAGTTAAGCACAGGGCTGCTAGCTGTTAAACCCATAGTAGGCAATTGTACGTCACCAGCTACTCCATGGCAGAAAGATGACGCGGTCTGCTCCCTTACAGATTTACAGCTTCAGAAACCCTATGGCAAGTTCCACTCTGTCCTATTCGATTGCTATGAGTCAACATCCACTTGAGGGCAGTGGGTTTTGGGTGTTATTGGAAGGTGCAAAAGAACCCATTCTACAGAGGAACCAGAGCTTGTCCTTTACCGTCTTCAATGTTTCCACTAGGAATAAGTGGGTTTTTAGATTGTTTGGCAGTTTAAGAGTTACTGGAGGATCACGTTGGAGGTGTGAGAGTATTGGTGCATTTCATTCCTCTCACAGATCATTCGCTGGAATGAGATACAGGGGCCTGCCCACATGTGCAAGGAGACTGCAAAAGGCAATTTCTGTGTGGTCCCAAGAGAAAGAAAACCAGATGTTGGGAATGTGAGTAATGTCTCGTGCACAATGATTTCATTTGATGTGAATTCTTGAAGTTGTTGTGAAGTAAGTGGCTAGACACCTTTGTTTATTATACTGCTGCCCATGGTAAAGTGACAATAAATGAACTAGACTGTAAAAATGATAAAAGGGGAAGGATGTAGACTAACAGGATGATAAAATGACTGTGCATCTACTTAAAGTGGAAAGTGTCCATGTTGTCAGAGAGCGGGTGTGCGATCGTGGTTTGTTTTTCCTGTTTTGTGCCTTGTGGAGAAAATATTGACATTAGTTTTCATTGTGTGCCCTGTACTTGAAGAGCAAACATTAAAATAAAACATTTTCCTCTTATCAGAGTAACAATATTCAAAAGAATAAACTAGCAAAATGTGATTGTAAAAAAAAAAGTAATTTTTAATGTTTGAGTGAAACAGCAGATTTTTGAATAATGCAATCAAATGAATCCACTTCAATCAATATTTTGATTTAATTCTATAAGATCACTCACATTTCTACAGATATTTGACATTATAACTTTGGTGCTTTACAGACAAGCCTGTGATGATTCAAGAAGTAAGTTAACTCTGATGAGAACTTAATTAGAGGTGACATTAAAGTACTTTTAATGATCTGAAAGTATAACTGAAATATCCTGTCAAGAGTATGAGAAGGTTTCAAAAGTTCGTGGAAAAATGGAATTGAAAGATAATAGATTTTTTTCATGAAATTTTCTCTTGATTATTGCTTGCTTTTCTTTCTTATACTATACATTGAAAAGATTAGCTCATATACTTGGCTACTACCTGAAAAGCCTACGACATAAGTAGAGCTGATGCAATTCTGCCCATCTGATTTGTCCTGGCATCTAAGGGGCACATAAAACCTGGTATCACTAGAGGTCCATCAAGTCTCAGAACATTCCACTAAATAAGCAGCAGGGAATAAACACGTACTTTCCCTCCAATTTTATGACTCACCTGTCCATTTGTAGTACTGTGCTAGTTTACATGTTGCTATGATATTGTTACTGGTCTTCCAAATACCAGCAGGGGTACCCAAGGTAGATAACTTTTAGTGGAACTTTCAGGCTAAGGCAAACTAGGAAGAAAGATCTACCAATCCACCTTTGAAAATTAACCAATGAAAACTCTATGGTTTAACAACAGAATGTTGTCTAATCTGGATGGCAGGTGAGTCTCAAAAGACACAGTGGCCACAAAAGATTAAAACATCCTAAAGATCCTGCAGGTGGCACAGTACCAGATAACTACTTCATTCTATGTCAGGTTGTCATGTGCCAGAGTTTATTTGAGGGCAAATGGCAACACCATATCCCACATCATGGGCTTTAGCAAGCAAGATCTTTTCTTGATTCAGTTGACAACAGAAAGCCAAGTGTCTGGGCAATATATAAATCTCTGCAACAAAGTCTATCATTTGAAAGATGTCTTCGGAAAGCGTTCTGTGACACAGCCTCTCCCCAGCATGAACTGACCAGCAAGAGTGAAAGCCTCACTACTACCTGCTCTTCTACAGCTGTGAGCAAACAGAGTGTGTGCATCGGCAATCAGCTGAGTCTGTGGGAGTTAAGCTACTCCTTAATCCTGAAAGCTCATAAATAATGCTATTGATTAAAAAATATATATCAGTCTCACACAGGCTGATAAAATCATGCCTGTCATTTTGGTGAAAATTAAATGACCCTTTTAATATCATCCACTTTTCTCCAGGGAAGATATAGCAAATCAACATTATAATTTTAAAAAAATCTTACTTAACATTAATAGAATAGATGAGGATATGTAAAAAAGCATTGCTACTAGAGTCCCAGTCCCTGCAAGCATAAGCTTATTAAAAAACAAATGTAAAACCGCATGTGAGCATGTCTCAGCACTGTGGATGACTGCAGACAAGTTCTCTCGATAGTACATTGGCTTCACTGATTAGGGTGCCTTCCAAGAAACAAAAAATATCTGATCAAAACAGTGGCTTCCTGGGGAAAATAAATTCAAGGCAGAGAAGTCGTCTCAGAAGATTATGGTAACTAATTTTATTTTTTCGGTGGTAGTGGCAGGGGTAGGGAGGGTGGGGGGAGGGGTGTGCCTTCCAAAGGTAAATTTGATAGATTTTCTTGAAGGACACAGGCCCACCATGAGAGTGTACTATGAAGAAAAAATCAGAGAACATTTGACACCAATTCTACACAGATACTTCCAGAATATAGAAAATGAGAGCAAACTCCAGAATTCATTTTTGGGAAGCAAGATAATCCCAATACCAAAACCAGACAAAGATGCCACAAAGATAGAAAACCACAGAACACTATCCCTTGTGAACACAGACACAAAAAGTCGCAACAAATCCAGGCCAATAATACAGAATCCAATAACATATCAAAATAAAATAAAATAATGCACCATGGAATAAGTGGGATCCAGACCTGGTACACAAGGATGGTTCATAAGAAAAACAATCAATGTAATTCACTATATAAATAAAACAAAAGAAATACATGACCATATCCATCAACAGCCAAAGCATTTGTCAATACCTGAAACAACACCTTTACCTGATAAAAATGCTCTACAAAATAGGAATAGAAGGTAAATTCCTCAACACAATAAAGGCCGCATATGGGAAAAACTAACAGCTCATGGAACAGGGAAAGCTGAGTGCTCTCCTGAGAACAGGAACCCGAAAAGGATGCTGCTTATCACCACTCTTACTCAACATTGCACTCGATGTCTTAGTCAGAGCCATTATACAACAAAAAGAAATAAAAAGAATCCTTCTTGACAAAGAAGTGAAGTTGTAACTATTTGCATATATGATTTCATATTTAGAAAACACCAAAGACATGACATAAAAATGTTTGAAACTATCAAAAGATTTGGCAATGTGACATGATACAAGATTAAAACATAAAAATCAATCAGATTCTTGTACATTAATGAAGAAAACTGAAAAGGAAATAAAGAAAACAATATCATTTATAATAGCCAGACAAAAAGAGAAATATTTAGAAATAAATCAAGCCAGAGAAACAAAACACTTGTACAAAGAAAACTCCAGAACACCAAGAGACCCACATAATCAATCTGACCCGCATAATCAATGACTTAAAATAATCTATAAATGCAATATAATTCTCATCCAGATCCCAACTGCATCTTTAAAGGAATAGAAAAATGATTTACTAATGTTATGGAAAGGAAAGGGAAGAGACCTAGGTTAAATAAAGAACTCCTGAGCAAAAAAACCTATAACATAGTCATGGTAGTCAAAACAGCCTCATACCAGTACAATCATAGGTGCATAAACCAATGGAACAGAATAGAACATCCCCAAATCAATTAATCCACCTACAGACAACTGAGCTTTGACATAGGGCTAAAACATTAAATGTGAAGGAAAGAATCTCTTCAACAAATGGTGCTGGCAAAATTGGATCTCCGTTTGCAGATTGATAAAGGACCCATATTTCATTCCATGTACAAAAATGAATGCAAGATGGATCGTAGGCCTAAATATAAATTCCAAAGCTATAAAGACTTCATCAAAAGAGTAAAATGAGAACTCAAGAATTGGGAGGAAAAAAATCTTCACAATGACACAACAGACAAGTGACTAATCTGTAAGATCTACAGAAAACCACAAAACCTTAATAAGAACAAAACAAATAAAACAATTAAAATTGAGTGAAGCACATCAATGGACAGTTCACCCACAATGACTCCCAAATGACTAATAAACATATTCAAACATGGTCACAAGCATTAGACATCTGGGCTATGCAAATCAAAACGATGGGATATGATCTTATACTGACATTGACATTCCAATGAAAAACAAACAAACCAACCCAGAAAACAACAAATTCTGGAGTGGGTATGGTGAAATTGAAACTCTCATACACTAGTGGGTCTGTAAATATGTACCCTTGTGAGGAGTGATATGGCACTACCTTAAACAACTAGGAGTAGACATGCCACATGAGCCAGTGATACCTCTGCTGGGGATACACCCTAAAAGACTAAGAGCCATTGTGCGTACAGATGCAAGCACTCCTGTTTTCATAAAAGCAATGTCCACTATGGCCAACAAGCTTGAATCAGCCCAAATGTCCAGCAGTAGAAGAATGGTTAAAGAAACCGCTGTCCACACAAAATGGAATGCTACGTTCATGAAAAACAATGATGACACCGAGCTGAGTGAAGTTAGTCAACTGCAAAAGAAAAAATATCATTTGAGAAAACTACTATAAAGATAAAAACCAAGACACCAACTTGCATTCCATAGCTAATCCATTTGGGGTGTCCCCAGGGGAGGGAGGGTGAAGGCGGAAGATAATGCAAGAGACTAGAAGGTTGACAGGTATGGACTTGGGTGAGGGGAGAACGGAGCTCCCTAAGATGGGAAAGTGAACTCAGGGAGGTGGGGTGTGATAGAATTCAGGATGTACAGGGGGTGGTTGGTGAGTGGTTTAATAATAAAAAGTTCATTTAAAAATAATAATTTAATTGGGAAACCCTACCCCGCCCACTCAAAATTTGCTTGAGGATGCTAAACTGCTATTTTGATGTGGTGCATAATTGAGGAGAGGAGAATTCTTTGGTTAGGGGTTACAATCAAAGAAATACTGCCCCCAGCGTGTATAGACTTAGATGGAGGATATTTTAAGAAACAATAGTTGCACATTTGGATATTTTGTTTGATAAAAGTTTCTATGATTTTATAACAATATTGTTCTTTTCCTTCACTTAAGTCAAAAGCTAACTTAGTCAATAACATATATATATTTAAATTTCCGATTCGGATGCATTTATTTTTATATAAGATGTAATGGATGACCAAAATATAAGTTATAAAATTAACTACTCTCTTGTTCTTCTAAATACATCCTCTGGTGGCAAAGAATAAAATGCAGCGCTGTTTAGCGACTTGAGATGAGATGAGAAGATACTTGAGAACAGAAATCAAATCACAAAATCATTTCACATGAATAAATACCTGCTTTGTGAATGGAAAAACAGTAGGGAAAAAAAATGACTTACTCAAGTTTGTAAAGATGAATGGAGCAAGAAATGAAATAATTTTGATTCAAATGCCCAATTTGAGATTTTTTTAAACTCACTTTCTTTTAATACCTATAAAGACTTAAATTTTTACTTTTGTGTACATCATAAGAAAATTTATAACCAGAGTTTTAAAACTATTTCCCCCCCAAATATTTCTATGTATACTTTGAGACTCCAAAATCATTTCTAGATGTCTCTTCCCTCTCTTTCTTTCTCTCCTTTATCACTAAGAGTCATACAGGATAGGAAGATTGGGGTAATAAGATTTAATCCCAGGAGAATGCTGACCCAGAAAAAAGTGTTATTAACATAAAGAAAATCTTGAAGTGATCTTTAAGTGGGCAGGGAATTTCAATGTGTTATTTTGCTTTATGTGGATGTCAGAGAAAACTTACTCAGTATTATTTGCTTGAACAAGGATACAGATATTATTGTAGGGCTTTGAAAGGCCTTCTAGTGGAAAAGTAATGTGAAAAACAATATCTCCTGCCACTGAATGATTGTTATAAGGCTCAGCACCTTCAATAAAAAGATGCTTCTGTTCAATTTCCAGTCACATCAAATTCTCATTACAAGCAGCTAAATCTCATCTCTCTATGAGCCAGACTGTATCAAAAGTAGCAGCTGTGGGCATTAAACTTTGCAGCACACATTCATATTCCCTATATCTAAGGTCACAAAGACCTTTTTCTCTCCCTGCCTCTGAGCCGAACACCAGGATTGGATGCCAGGCTTCGGTGAGAGGAGGGACCCGGCAGATATGTGACCTGGTAGCCTACAGACCAAGACAGAAATCTTGTTGCTTTTTGGAAACAGGATTATCTAGTTCCCAAAGACTTACACAAAACTCATCTTGTGTTTAAGGAAGAAGAAAAAAAGGAATTGCTGAGAGTTTAATTCAGAATTTATGAGGAGGAAAATTAGAGAGGCAATAAGGCAAAAAAAAAAAAAAGGGAGAAAAAGGGAGAGGTGAGTTCTCAGTGTAGGAAAAGCTTAAATCTACTGAATAATTCCCACGTCCCTCTCTTTTCACGTTATTGGCAAATATTAGATACTGGTATTTTTCTTTCTGAGGCCTGAAGAGAAAATGAAATTAAATGTCAATGTGGTTAAAGTTTCCAAACCTACCTAACTACAGATATCAGAATCGAAAGGCACAGACACAAATAATAAATGCTGGGCTTCCAACGTGTGCACGAAATCCAAGCAACAACCACCTTACCCATCAAGAGGCCAGTGGGGGTGACCCTGGGACACCTCTGCCCTTTTAATAAAACTCTGCTTAGCAGCGACAAGCTTCTCGAGCTGACAGAAAGAAGAATTCTGCTTTCAAGAAGAAAACAGGTCAACGGATACGACAGAGTGAACCCTGGGTGCTGTCAAAGTTTGAAGTAAAGCTTTAAATGAGGGTCAGAATTCAAGGATGTTGAATAGTGATAGGCTATTAGAATCCAGGTTATAATTGCATTACAAATTACAACGATCAAGTCCTCTATCAGACTCCGACCACTTGACCTTCGGTTTGTCGTTCTACTGTGGTTTGTATGTTGTGATGCTGGAAGCTATGCTACCAGGATTTTGTGTAAGTTCACGCTTTATGCAATATTCTAAACCTTTATTAATAACTATAAGGATAAGTCAAAAAATGATTGCTTCTAGGGTTCCAATTCACATATGCACAGGTTTATTTCGAAAAATTGTATTTACACATGTCTTTGCTACCATTGGAGGGCTGCTAACAAGTTCTGTCTGGAATATGTACACTTTGCTTTCAAAAAAAGACCAAATCAAAGCAAGCGCTGCAAAGGGAATTGCTGGGTCAGCTAACCTCCAGGCAGCGCGATCGGCTCAGAGGGTTGTTAGGACTGCGTTGGGGGATTCCAACTAAGACATCTTGTTCTATTGTCTTGAAGGACAAATGGCTGTAATAAAGCAGGCTGGGGTTCATCATGAAGACGTTTTAAGAAAACCGAAAACTGCATGGGTGAGACAAGGCTGGGAACATTAACCCTGTGGCTTCCGTGCCACCCCGCCACCTACCATTCCAGCATTCTTCAAGGGTCCCAAAGGCTGTTCTACAAAAATTTTGTTGGAAATTGTACTCCATCCACGCTTCGGCACTGACCTTGCCCCTTCATATTGTTGTTGTTGTTCTCCAAACTCACCATTTGAAAAGAACCCAATATGAGTTCCTCAAAGATGCAAAAACAGCCATTTTGACAGGGTGTAAATCAGAGCACACGGGATACTTTCACATAGGGCTGAGACAGATGAAAAACCTGCTTACAAATATGTCATGCAACAAAGCTTCACGTGTTGATATTTTGTTAAATAAGGGGATCGAAGACAAGAGGGACTGACACCGTGATGGAATCAGTGGCTCAACCATAAGGGTGAGGCTGGCCCAGGGCCAGGAGGTCTTTCAGTGATGCCACCAGTTGGAACCGATTGGAAAGTACCTCATAACAACATGATCTTTGAGCAATATTTTTTGTTGCTCATTCATATATGCCAGGCACGCTGGCGACACTTAGCTGTAATGTGATTGAGAGGGCTGGACTCATGAACAAGATCCTTTCTTAATTGTGTCACCAAGTCTTTAAGTGGAATTTATAACCGAGTTAGAATAGGTGCATACAGTTCTTAATTAGCCTTTTCTCTTGAATGCAAGAAAAGGCTCAATGTCTTTTCAGTGATTAAAAGTTGCATGTGTAGCAAGTGAAGGTGGTTGTGATGAAGAATTTGTTTCCAGTAGAAATTGGTTTCATCTTTTCAAACTGAGGGCAAATTTTTATGGCATGGAAGGGCAAGCAAGCCTTGACTGTGAGTCAGATGTCCATAACCCGGGGATTGCCTGCACTTCGTCTGTGAAACCCAGAGTTTGTTAAGTATGGAGCTCCTTGGTGTTTAAAGTTTCAGCTCTTGGTGTAGCCTGCGGGCGCTAAGAAGGAGCAGGGGAGAAGATACCGGAGTAAAGACTTGAAATGTATTATGAGTAGGCCAGGAAAAGTGGGAGAGAAATTCCAGGCACAGGAATGGTAAAGGGATGAAGTTATAAAACGGCAACATCGAAGAAGACAAGGAAGTACAACAAATTTGGATTAGTGGAACACAATGGTTTCATCAGAGAAAGGCATGAATGAGACTAAAGAGGTTAGTAAGGAGCAGACCACAGAAAGCTTCGCACGATCTGCCGGACACCTAGGCTGTAAGCAACTTCTAGGCCAATAATTCTCAAAAATATTCTCATTCACTCACTGCTAGCAAGTTTACTCTGACCCATAGCAACCCCATAGGCCAGAGCAGAGCTGCTCCTGTGGGTTTCTGAGACTGTCAGTTTTGTTTTGCTTTATTTTAAGTAGAAAGCCTGGGAGTACAAAGCCTTACCCTTCTCCCACGGAGCAGCACATGTAAATCTTGCTATTAGCAGTCCAACGCATAACCCACTACGCCACCAACCCTCACTCTCAAACAGTCAGCATAAACATCATTAGTTGTTGTTATTAATAAAAATGTCCAAGGTTATGTCACTGCAGGCAACGGCAGGTCTTTGGAAGGGGGTTAGAAGAGAGATTCAGAAAGACCCACCTGTTGTGTTACTTTCAGGCGAGTGTTTAACATGGACTTTTCTTGTTATGGTGAAGGCACTCAGGAGAAGCAGCAGAAGCGAGAGAAAGAACCTAAGCAGGTTCTTACTGAGGGTGAGGACGAAGCGCCTTATGTGCAAGTGTTAGGGGTGAAGTCACCAGAGGAAAAGAAGGGAAGAGTCAAGATGGCACCTAGATAAACTCTTCTTTCAGATGCTTCAAAGGTAGATTTAAGAATCATCAACATATGTGGGTAAAGTGCACATGGGGCGTTAGAGAAAGCTCCATGAAGAGTGAATTGAGTGAGAAGAAACAAGGCCAAGAATAGAGCCCTGAAATTTCATCACCATTTAAAAACATGCAGAAGATATGAGTGGCTAAGGATCTGGGAAGAAACAATCATGGTTTCAAAAGAAAGATATAGAAATGGTTGCAATAAAGCAGATAAATCCACATAGTCCCAGGCAAATGGATATGGACGTTTGGGGAAGAATTCCATTATCTTTTAATGCCATAGGTCTATGAATGTTTTGAAATCCTCTTGGATGGTCATCCTACTTAAAAATTAAAATAGGTCTATTGAAACCCACATGATTATTGCCAGTCACATTTCACTAGATTTTCGAGAGCAGAAATACAGAGTACAGTAAGAAGTGACCTGGACCAAAAAATGTAAAAGAAGAATTCAAATACAATCCTTTTGAGAAAATTTAAGGAATGCAGAAATTTACAGAAGAGAATATTAAAAGAAATATGTAATTACTTATATACTTGGTGAACAAATTTTTGTTTGAGTTTGGTTGTCCATAGATAATTCTAAGTAAAGAGAATCTTTGGCTGAAATAATATACATCATATTAACTTGGCATTTTCACTGGATAATATTACCATTCTTCATATCAATAGTCCATATCAGAGTTGGCAAACTTTTCTGCAAAGTGCCATGCAGTACACAGGGTATGAATTTTGAGTCAAACAGTTTCTGTTACAAATACTCAACACCCATTCTGCAATGTAGCTTGAAAGTAGCTACAAACAATGTCAACAAATGGATATGGATGGATTTGACCAGTAGGCTATATACATTCTGAACTCTGATCTATACTATGGTTGTTCATAGTTACGAATTGCTTATAATTATATAAGAAATTATTTTGAGAGTTTCAGAGGTTGAAGACAACAAATACAAAATGTAATTTTGGATTGGTCCTGGGCCTAACGGGATACTAGAAACATTTGAAAATACCTTTAATAGACTAAATGATATGTACTTCATGGAATGTACACCAAGGAGATTTTTCAAATGGTCAAAAAGTGTAAATATCAATGTTCAGCACAGCCTCATACTGAATGATACATGAGAAAATAGAAAAAAAATCTAAATATCAACAAAAGGATATTAACTTAATTTTGTTATCAGTATACCTAATGATTTCTTTTGAGATTTTTGAATGGTAGAATGAACACACCAGATATATTTTCACTTTTTCAGAATAATCTTGCCCCAAACTTCTAGCATGCCTTGTACAACAGAAGAAACCCAGAAAATCTGAAATCATCAAAATTGGTTGATCATCAAAAACAATGATAATGCATAAAATTATGCTATTTCGATGTGACCAGGACAGAAAACTAAAATTTATAGGATTATAACAAATATTAAAAATGTAAGACAATATTATAATTCTAATACAATATATATCATTTAGTCTATTAAACTTATTTTCATATTTTTCTAGTATCCCTTTAGGCCCCAGACCAATCCCAAATCACACTTTGTATTTGTTGCCTTCAAATTCTCAAAACCAAACTCCCTGCCATTGAGTCGATTCTGACTCACAGCAAAACGGCCCCTGTGGGTTCCTGACTGCCCCTCTTCACAGGAGGAGAAAGCCCCTTCTTTCCCCCATGATGACTGAGGGCTTGGAAGTGCTATCCCTGCCAGCAGCAGCCCAGTGCATTACCAATACACCACAGGATCCTCAGCTCCTTAATCCCTAAGGTCATCTTGTTGATCATCTGATCGTTTTTAAGATCTGGAAAATTTTCATAGTACTGACCATGTATTGTGATACCCCAGTATGAATTAACCTTACTGTCTGGTTTCTAATTCCTAAATGTCATTACCCTAAAAGACAGCTCCTTATAGAAACAGCTGATGTCAAGGTTAGGCTGGGGGCAAAGATGATGAGTCTGGAGTATTTTATGTTGACACAAAATAAGGAAACTTTTTTTATGTTTATGAGAGATTTATTGAAACCTGTAATTAGGAGATTGAAGCTTATACTCTTTTAATTAGATGGCCAGTTCAAGATTTTCTTGAGAAAACCCCATGCTACAGTGCTTGTGTTGTGTGTTTAGATAAATTCTGAGGTTTTAGATCAAAGGTATTAGGTCAAAGTCTTTTCAAAAGTAATTAGTTTGAGCTCTTGTTTTTACTTCTGGCATCCAAATCCGGGCTGAACTAATTTAAGGTTTACTGACATATAATCTGCAAATAATATAATTATATACTGCACATGTTTAAAGTGTGCAATTTGAGACATGTTGCCATCTATACACTATGAAACCATTATCATAGCTAGGCTCAATGTTTTTCTCAAAGTCCAATAACGTTCCCTTTGAAAACACACATCCACACCCCTTCACCCTTACTGCACAAGCACAATGTTTTCATGTGGTAGACATAGCTAACTTGATCAGTTTATCTACAGATAAAATGTAGATTGAACATGCAACATACAAATATTCATTTATTTTAAAAACTGGATTACGAAATAACTTTATATAAGGAAACTTTCTAAAAAAATGACTTAAGCCCCCGAAGTACAAAATAGGCAGCACCAAGGGGTGCTAATGGTTAAATCTAGGGGACTTGAAGGACACAGCAAGCAGGAAGCGTACTAGAGTATGAAGCTACGCATTAAAATTTAGTGTGTGAATGAATGAGTCAGTATACACACATACTTAGGAAAAAATTTTCCTGACTGTAAAACCCCTGCTAGAATCTGTAGATTAAAGGAGATTTAGGATTTTTTTAAAAAGCGCCACTTAAGAAACAGCATGGACAAAATTGTTGCAAGAGTCATGAGTGGATGCTAGGATTAGTTGCAGAGATGTGATCTATAACAGGATAATTACATACTCTCAAATTATTCACACACACACACACACACAAATGAAACTTTGCTGTGGAAAAACCTTGCAGATATCACCTTAACCAAAGGATCAAAGTTAACTTTTTACAGTAATGGAATAAATCTATATCAAGTGCTTCAAATACGATGCATTGAGAAGGTCACAACCTCACTTTTGTGGTAACCTTGCAAAAAGGCAGAATTTGAATTTAAACATGAGAAAGTATCAGAGAGAATGTCATCTTCCCTCCAGCTGGAAGGGGCTCTGAAAGGAAGGGCTGACAGGCAAGGCTGCACTCCTGTGTGCACGACACACTTTCAGTTTGGCCTTCAGTAAGCTCACAAATGAGATCCATTTTAACACTTACAGGAGGAAAAAACGCATGACGAGAGCTGTGCCTGATGAAGATTAAACTGCAAGTAGAAGGTACGATACCAAATGAAGGGGGAGGAGATAAAATCTATGGGAGGCATCGATGCCTGCTCAGAATCGATTACATTATTTCAGGCACAAAATCATAGTAATCTCTACCAGGGTAATGGCCAAAGGAATGGAGAGAGGAGACCAAGCAAAGAATTATATGAAGAAGGATTGAAACACCTGTTGCACTCATTGAATGTGAACATGATTGAGCAGGCATGGAAGAGGCATCCCTCTTAACTAGACTAGGCCCCTGGGTGTCCAGATAGAAGGTGCATCGGGAGGAGAGGCAAGGGTCTGTTGTAGACAAATATTTAAAGTGTTAATAGATCACCATGAAGAAAATGCCTAGGAGGAAGACGTCTGGAACAGAGGTATAACATATAGGAAGTACTGCATTGCATGTGAAGAAACTGAGTTAAAATACAATACATAACTTGACCAATAATAAAACGCCAGTAAGGGGCAGAACTATTTATAGCCCACTTTGAAAATACTCAAAGCCAACTAAGTTCTCAACAGGAGTGCTGGTGGTATAGTGGTTTTGCATTGGGCTGCTAACCCCAAGGTCAACAGTTCAAAACCACCTGTTACTCTATTAGAGAAAAACAAAAGTTTCTACTCTTACAAAGAGTTACTATCTTAAAAAAAAAAAAGTCCTATAGGGCAGTGGTTCTCATCCTTTCGAATGCTGCGACCCTTTAATACAGTTCCTCATGTAGTGGTGACCCCCCAACCATAAAAATATTTTCGTTGCTACTTCATAACTGTAATTTTGCTACTGTTATGAATCGGGCAACCCCTGTGAAGGGTCATTCGACCCCCAAAGGGGTTGCAACCCACAGGTTGAAAACCGTTGTTATTGGGTATCTATGAGACAAAATTGATTCAATGGCAGTGAGATTGCTTTTTTATTTTTAAGGTTTAAACATTCCTGAATTAAGTACTCAACAACTTACAAAAATCTTGGTGCTTCAAGTTTACCCGGAGGTATGTCGGAAGAAAGGTCTACCTTTCTATTTATAAAAATCATCCATTGAAAACCAACAGAGACAGGTCTACTCTGATAACACCTGGGACTGTTTATTTTGTTGTTGTTGTTGTTGATAGTAGTTTTTCCTCTAAGTTCACAAGCTTTCAATTAGATCATACAAAATCCTGTATATGCTGAGACTTTCCAAATGGCTATAAATGCCTGAAGATCCATGCAATCATCAACTTGTGAGTCCACAAGCAATCAGACTTATATGCTCAAAATTATAAGAAATCTATTTTAAAAACAGCAAAATGAATGAAGTCTCTTATTTATCTGTGAGTTGAACAAGTTCCCATAGCCTCCTAGCGCTTTCATGAGTGCCCTGATGAGTGGCCAGATGTGATGTGGCTCCCTTACAGGTTGGCTGTGGGACTTCACCAGCCACTCAGAGAAAAATGGTGAATTTTGCTTCCATAAAGATTTACCGCTTCAGAAACCCTAAGGAGCAGTTCTAGTCTGCACTAGCATGTTTTAGGGCTTGGAATCTACTTGACAGCAATGGGTTTGGTAGGTTTTGGTAGATCTCATAGATCACCCACTCGCATGCCACCATTTTATAGATTAAGTGCCTGAGTTTGCAGCATATATCTATGTTTATATTAGATGGGAAAGATACTGTTTCAAATAATTTACACTAGGTTTCTCAGCTATATTAACAACAGTCAAGAGTAAGTTTTCAGTTCCCTATATAAACGAGAGCACAAAAATTGTCAACAGACTAACTATATTGAATAAACTTGAGTCCTGGTATAACAATATATCCAAGTCTAGTTCAGAGGGTGGACAAAAGACTCAGTGCTCAAGCCACTGGGTTGTAGGATGTATTTAGCCTGAAAGGAAATGGGGATCCAATCAAAACTGCTGATAACTAAATACAATTGGCCATCATCTTTCAGTTAATCCCTTATGAGTGGTTACAGGTAGTGTTCACAAGGCCAGACTCTCCTCCTTCTGCCTTTCCTAAAGGAAGATGATGATGGTGAGGCAAAAAGAAAAAGAACAGCTCATTCACTGCAGAAAGAATAGAATGAAAAAGAATAAATCTTCTTCATTACAGTTAATACATTAAAAGACTGAATTGAAATATGTGCTGAAATTGCTAAGTTTATTCTCATTAAATTTTTCTGTTTTATTTCTGATACCTTAATAACAATGAAGCAGAAACACACTCATTATAGAAAGTATACATTAAAAGGCAGCATATGCCTTCAATTAACTTAGTCAAAATAACCTCTTTCTTAAATCTCTCTTAGTGGCAACTCATTCTACACTTTAAGGAAGGTTTTACATTACTGTTGTTTATTTATTTATGCTCTTGTAAAAGAATAGAGAACATTGCTAAATCAGGTACACTCAGATCAGACACTACATCCGTACAATGGAAACACAAATTTACTTAAGACACTGATCGCCTGAAAGAAGTATGGCTTCCAAATCCACCCCAGTGAGATTGGTAAGTAACAACTGAACATGGTCCTTCCACCATTAAGAAATTACAGTTCTGAGGTTAAAATGGAAGACAATCAGGCCAGACTAGAACCATTCTCTCTGCTTTTGCTTTTTTTTTTTGCTTTAATCTTTTCCCTTTTTTCTATTTACTGTTGGGTAAAATTATAAATTATATATAGTGAGAAATCAGTCTGATCTTACCAAAGAAGTTGTTTTTCTTTCATGGTTTCTTTCATAGTCAATCTGGTTCCCAGCTCCAGCCTTACTGTGTGAGACAGTAGGAAGCTCAAAGAGCCTGTGCTGAAAAAGGAAACTTTCTTCCACCTGGTGAATCACCAAGGTCCAGTCTTCCACCAACCTAACTATAGTTTGAATCTTCCAGAAATTGGCTTGTTTACCAGAAATGTCTTTTCTTTTCCCTCAGTTTTCTTCCGGTCAACTCTGACTCATAGTGGCCTCAGTTGTGTCAGAGTAGAACAGTGCTCCAGGCTTTTTAATGGTTGACTTTCTCAAAGACGTCTTTCTGTGACATCTTAAGGTTGAACCTACCAATCTGTGGCAGTTACATAATCTCCTATCAACGTGTGTTAAGGGGTAGAGTCTAGCCTGTCGATCAGGTAGCAGCTTGATGACCTCCTTTGGAGGAACAATGGAGATAAATAGCTCACTGGAGGCGAGACCCACACTCTCTGACTTCCCTTTCCAGCTGTTGAGATACTCAGAGAGCTGGCAGAGACCCATGGAGACCCATGCCAGCATTGAGATGCTTCTACTGCCACTGGATCCACAAGACCATCTATCTACTGGCCTGCGATCTTCCTGCATTCAGCATCACTGCATGTGCTGCATGAGTCTGAAGAGGAATTTAAGGACTAGTATTGCACATATGGGCCAATATCAGACTTATGGACTTGATCTGACTCGGCTGGGATATTTTCTCAATATACATTATTCTTTGATATAAAGCTCTTTCTTATACACATATGAGTGTCTACGAATGATTTGTTTGTTTCTCTAGTCAACCTGGACTAGCATCGTATGGTACAAGGGATAGAGTAATAACTTTATTGTGCCAACTTGGCCAATAGGAATATTTGGGATTCATCAGGTCACACTTTGATTGGAAGGCAGAGATAAATGGCTCTGCAAGGCCTGCCCTCCCCGCCCCAACCCCCCACCCCAACCTCTCTTGCTCTCTGGTGATTGGATCTTCTCCCTCAGAGCAGCTGGTATTTTCAAACCACTGAACTTGTGGTTAACAGCCTATGGTATAACCACGCCACCATGAGGACTTCTCAGGTTATATAACTGTCATTATTATTTTTTTTCCCGTTTTTTTTTCATCACCCTTAACAGAAACTCAGTGCCTTTCATCCTTCCATATCTCCTTGTTAACCTCTAAAATACTTTGTCTCTGTAAATTTTTCCATTCTAAAT
>NW_022106084.1:10769929-10773519 GCF_000313985.2 Echinops telfairi
GGGTGCATCTGCTTTAGCTAGTTCTCTGCCTCAAACTGTGAACTACACTACACTACCTGTGGGCCAAGCCAATTGTGGATCATGTGGCTAGAGCTTGAGGCTCCTTTGTGATCTGCTTCGCCATGCTGCTGGGGTATGCATCCCTTGAACTTGAGGCTGATGGATTCTGTCGCATTGAATTGCTTAAGTTTGATATCTCATCCTGAACTGCTGACCTGCCCTGTGGTTTGTTGCCTATGGGAAGACTCTGCCTTCCTTGCCAGAGGGAGGACTCCGCTATCTGATTCCTTGACCTTGGAGCCTGCAGCCCTAGTGGAGTAGAAGTATTTTCAGGATCTTAACTGTTCCAGAGAAGTGAGTTGAACTGAATGCTCTGTACTGCTGTGTGGACAAATTTGCTTTCATATTCCTTTGTGCTGTATAAGTCTATCTATCTATCTATCTATCTATCTATCTATCTATCTATCTATCTATCTATCTATCTATCATCATCTATCTATATACACATCATAAGTAGTTGCTTTTGTTTCTCCAGAGAACTCTGCCTAAAACACAACCTTTCAGTTAGTAGGCAAGTATGTCAACTATGTACACCAGTCCTAGACATTTTTAGGTGATAACCAAATTTTAAAAGATTTTGTCCCTTGATCTCTGCTGCTATTATCATCATTTGTTCTTTCTCTCTCCTTAAAAGTATGTTCTACATTCTCCCAGTAAATTAATTAAAAAACTGGGCCCTCGATGAATATTTACAATTGTGAGGAGAACCATTCTCAAAAAAGAATGGTCTCTTTTTCATAACTGATATAATAAAAGCAGGAGAAACATATTATCAATCCTGCTAGATAATCATAGATATACTTACCAGCTACTGAAGATGACATTATGTGATAGGACATACTTCAATATACAATTTAGCACTACTTGAGAATTGAGGCAAAATTGCTTCTCAGTTGGATTAAAAAAAAAAATGGTATTTTTAAACTTCTTAGTAGGTGATAATCCAGTAATGCAGAGAAGCATTTTATAGGTATATGGAACAAATTAGCATGGTAATTGCAAATGGATTATTAATACTCACAAATCAGAAGTCTTGACCTTTCTAATGTAATTGTGTTGCCTAGACTCTAGTTAATAAACTCCATGTATATTATCCTACAGTTTTTGAGATGAAGGTGATACCAGATTAATAAATCATTGAAATGCAGCACCTAGACCCAATCTGTACATAGGCAAGAATAAGATTGTTTTTCTTTGCATGGGAGTACCTCGTATGGATGGCATGCTGATAAGCGTCATGTCTCATTGAATGGCAGACTGTGGGCACCCACTGAAATGCAAGAAAGGAAAACTCTAGTTAGTCTCCTTTTGTTTCCCTCAATTCTGACCTTATGTTTAGAAAAGGCGAGGGACAATTCTGGTCAGTGTTTGTTCAATAGAATAGCCTCTGGAAAAGACAATATCAGTTTCGGGGCACTGCCATCACCATTTATTCTCATCATAGCATGGCCTCTTTTCTGGTAGAAAGTTAATTGGGAGAAAGTCCTCCTTTTGTGGCATTGTAAACCATCTGTCATATTCAAGTTGCACAGTATGTCACAAACCCAAAAAGGAAAAGGTAAAAACAGAATTTTCGGAGAAAATAACAGTACAAAAAAAAATGTATAAAGAAGTCTCTCTGATGAATAGCAAAAGAGATGCACATACACACACACACACACAATGAAGAGCAAAGGAAGATTTTCTTTATTGCAAATACTTTTTTATTGCAAATAAGCATGGGTTTTTATTGTTTTACACATTTCCTCTGTATGTTGAATTACATTCCTAACTCACCAATAAATGGTTATCTATGTTTGTTTATCAACACCCCATAGTGCTGTGTGACAAATGTGTTTTAAGTGCTTTCTAAATATTAATTTACTTATTATGCATAACACACAGCACCATGGGGTGAGCTCTGTTGTTATTCCTATTCTATTACCTGACATCATTGAATCTATTTGGACTCACAGTGACCCTATAGGGCAAAGTAGAACAGCTCCCTAGGGTTTCTAGGACCAAAAATCTTTACAACATCAGAAAACCTCATCATTCTCCCTGGAAGTAGTGTGTGAGTTCAAACTGTGGACCTTGTGGTTAGTATCCCAATGTGTAACCCGGTCACCACTAGGGCTCCTTATGCCTATCCAAGCATGGAGGAAATGGAATGAAAAATCCAGGATTGAAAGATAGGCATTCTGTAACAAGGTTTATATCCTTAACCATGACTCTGTACTGGTTGTCGGTTCTTTTCCCTGCAATGTATTTTTAAAAACAATCCCCTAAAATGCAAGTAACTCTTAATTCTGAGATTTATAGTCTACATAGATTAATTCCAATGTAAAAGTTATCACTAAGATCCAAATTCATATCCTGGTGTTCTGTAGCCCATTGAATATGTACATTCTTGGCTGAAATGTTTTCATATAAAACATAGGTTAACATGAAAAGATGAAAGATGCTGTCATCCCATCACTGATAAAGAATGTACTGATTACATCTAATAAAAATACATATATTTAATAAATACCACCTTTCATATATTATTTTTCTGTAGAGGAAGTACATATAGTAAAATAAAATCAGAGCTATGCCCACCCACACTTCACCCCCCAAAAGGGTGATACATTGTTTTGGATGAGTAGCTAGGGACAACAATCAACAAGACTTCCCATCCCCTCAAATAAAATTACAAGTAGAGTTAGGGAATAAGTGAAATAAATAGGACAAAATAGTTTGTACTTCCGTCTGGAGAATGGCAATATCTACTAAAGAAATCACATAATTGCTCAGTGTCTTTGAAAGAATGGAAAGAAACTAATATTGCGTCTTTATGCATTTTGTTTCACACCAAATTATGAACTGATTTTCAATGACATTAATAATGTTCTCTATTGCTCAAGTGCTCAACAACCATGTCCCAGGAGTCCCAGTCTTTTCTTTATCCCTCTCTTTTGCTCTCCCTGAACACTCATTGGAAAATTAGCTCAGATATCTTTATTACAGTTCTTCCTATACCCCCTGAAAGTTTTCAGCACATTATGAAAATGAATTAAGTAATATTTTAGTGACTCGTTTTTATTTGAAAGCAATAAAGTGAACATTTCTAAATGAGTTGTAATTTTGGGCTGAGGAATGAAATATAAACTAAGAATTCAATTAAAAAATGTATCTTGTAGTTAACTGAAAGCTACTCTACAACTGAGTGTTTGCTGTGTGCATGCTCCCACCTTAAATGTGATAGGAAGGCTTATACCCCTTGAAGATACTCTGGTGAAGATGAGGCCCTGGTGATGTAGTGGTTAGGTGTTGGGCTGCTAACTCGAGGTGAGCAGTTTGAAACTACCAGCTGCTCCACTCCATGGGAGAAAGACAAGGCATTCTACTGCCTAAGAGTGACAGTCTCAGAAACCCACAGGGGCGGTTATGCCCTGGCCAATGGGTCCCCATGAGTTGGAATCGACTCAATGGTAGTGGGCTTGGTTTGGGTTTTGGAAGAAGAGAAATGTTGTAACAAATGTCTAAAAGTAAAAGTCATTTCAACCTTT
>NW_022106084.1:10774762-10786939 GCF_000313985.2 Echinops telfairi
CCAAGCCATCTCTATGGTTTAGCATGCATGTAGCATGCACAACCTAGTTGTTAATCAGTTTTACTTCTTTCATTTCAGTCAGCTGACTCAATGGCGCCTACCAGCAAAGACAGGCACAGAGAGCAAGGGAAGTTGTTCTTTTTAATATGATTGAATTTCTAAATTGAATAATATGTGAATTACATGCCAATAAGTCTATTTAAAATCTTATTTTTTCTAGCTTGTCCCACCTATGCAAACTGATCTAGGAGCCTTCCTACAGTCCTTTGCTGTTTCCCAGCCTCAGGAGCGTGGCAGAGTCGGGCAGACATGGAGCTGTAGAGAGGAATAGGGCTCTGGGGCCCCTCCGAAGGCAGAGCCTCACACAAGCCTCTCCCACACAGCTGGAGCGCTCACAGTGCATCAGGAAGAGCTATCAGTCCAGGCTGCGCTCATATTCCTCATTCCTGCCCTCATCGTCCTCTTCCTGGCTCTTTATTCTGAATCCGCATCCTCATTTCTCACTCCACCCATCGAGTTTTCCTCAGCAGTGTTTACTTTGGTTATGGAAAAGAAGTCTGCCAAATATGCATTCCATAGACTGATTAGCATTTGTGTTACAGCAGGCCATGGGTGATGGCATATAATCCTAAATGCTTAAGAATCACAATTTGAGTTTTATCTAATAACAGCATTCTAATCTTATCCCAGGGTACTGAGGTAGTCTTCATAAACTTGCACAAGTAGTATAAGTGTCTTCTTAAAATAAAAAAATGTAAAAGTTAAAGAATGGATTCTCTTCACTTACTAATTGATTGATAGCATTGCCCTGGCAGGTATAAAAGTAAGTTTTATTAAAAAGCTTGCCATGAAAAAAAATGATATTTTGCAAGTTTTGACATAGTGATGTTCACTCAAATCTGTTTATTGTAAACGCTGTAAGAACACCAAACATACAGCCATTTTGTGTTTTAGCTCTAGTACCACTGTGGGTTAGCCACTGAACTGTTAGCCTCCAGGTCAGAAGTTCAAACTATATTAGACTTAAAATTGTAACACCAGGTTTGCACGAGGCTACAGTATACAGTGGAAGCCTTCAACCCATTGGAGTCTTACACAGATTTAGCTGCTATTTAATGCTTTCAGACCACTGAGTGAGTGATGTGAATAGCCTTGCCCTCAGTACGGTGAATTGGAAAGTGGATTACTACCATTCCCATAGCCAGTCCATGGAACCAACATCTAAGCCTTATAAACTTGCCTGAGTGTGGCCTTAATGGAAATTGGGATTGCGGGGGGGAGGGGGGGGGGGGGGGGGTGTCACATAGTCATATCCTGACTGCCATGGTTGGGGAACCCCCAAACCTTGTAAGGTCTTTTATGTAGAATAGTGTATGCATCCTAATCACGGCTCCATTGTGATCCCACCTGCAATTGTGATATACCGATCTTCTACTCATTATGATTGTGTGACAGTTTCCCTTGTATTCCCAGGCCCTATTTAAGCAGCTGCATTTCTATCAATCCCTGGATTCATGCAGATGGTCTCCCTCATCCAGATGATTTTTCTCCATTTTTGTCTAATTTAAGACTTAGTAAATGAAGACCCATAAATTATATTTGAATTTGGAATCTCTTTCCCCTACAACAAAACCCAGCCTCTGCTCTGGGGGAGAAAGATAAACCTGTCTGGAAAGAGGTATAGTCTCAGAAAGCAGTCAGGTCACAATGAGTTGGATTTGACTCAGAGACTGGGTTTGTGCGGCTCAAGAGTGCCTCAGCGTTCCTCCTACACGGGGACACTCAGTGACTATTTGTTGAAGGAATGGATCGATGGATGCAGGAAGTTATTTTTCTGATTTATACCACCACATGGTATCCTCCAAAACAAAAAAGGAAAAAACACCATCATGGCCATCGAATTAATTCCAACCCCTAGTGACCTTACAGAACAGACTGGAATTGTACCTTAGTAACCCTAAGGAGATGGTAACTGTATGGAGCAGAACTCTTCATCTTTCTCTTGCATGGTAGTGGTGGAAATGCTGACCCTGTGGGCAGCAACTTAATACATAATCCACTGTGCCACTTCTGCCTTCTGTCAGGACGACTGCAATGCATTTGAAACTGTTTCTCTATTTTTCACATTTTTTTAGCGATGCACTTTGCTTCCTAGTCCAGTCAATGTTAAACATCAGTGCTTCTGGGGATCCCATCGATTTTATGTTCTCTTTCTAAAGCCACCCTGTCTTTGAGGAGTGCCTGTCACGCTGCTCTGTTGCTGCAATCAGTGACATCTGGAAAGCTCCGTATCACTGGCACGTAAACTGAGAACTTGCCCCAAAGCTTGAGTTCTGAGGAAATGATACCAAATCAGGTCTCCGGAGTGCAGATGGGCATTTGTGCATTTTCACCTCCAAGGAAGGCCCGGCAGAAAGGTGTCCTGGTAGAGATACACAATCGACTACCCACAATCTGTAAGGTCCCTCCAATAATGCCCTGGTGTGATGATGGGTACTTTCTCTCATAGGGCGATGCTGAAGAGTTACTGGAAAGTGGGAAAGACATCAAAATACAAATTGCTTCTCACAACCACAACACTGTATCCTGAGAAAACCTGCGATCGCTGAGAAATTGGCATGTGATTATTATTTCCTCAGGAGCCCAGGAGGCACTGTGTGTAAGTTTTAGACTGTTTACTACAAGATGGGCAGTTCAAACCCCCTGTTGCTCAAACACCCAGTTACAGCCTCAAAAATTCTCTCTGGATTCGACTTTGTGGCAGCAAGTGTGTTTGTGTTGTTTTTATGGACCCAGAAGGATCCCTGGACACTCTGCTTGTAGGATTAGAGAAACAAACTAAAATGTAGTGATCTAAAATCTTTAGGAATATGGAATTTTTAATCTGTGAAAAAATCCCAGCTTTCTCTCTTCTTTACTCTAACTTTAGACTAAATTCTTTGGCATCCTTATAAGTCTCTTTTCTCTATGATAAAGTCAGAGAGAATAATACTTACATCTCTTCTTGATGAGGATTGAACCAACTTTCTCTCACAGAGTGGCTGCTGGTTTTGAAATGCTGATCTTTTGAGGATCACAGCTTAATGCATAACCATCATGCCAAGTTCTCAATAAATAAAAACTAAGATTTAAAAACAAAGCAATTAATTATAGTAGTAGGCTGGACAGACTGTGGTAGGTGATTTACACAAGGGTGAATTTTCTCCTCCCAAATCTGTCTTCCATCTAATTGTATCCTTATACCAAATTTCCCAGGTCCTGCAGGAGATAGGGAACTAGAAATATCAACCAAGTTCCTTATAATGGTACAGCCATAAACAAAGCCATTCTTCTGAAAGTTAGTTCAGTCTCCATTTTTATGGTCTCTCCTTTCACATTTTAACCTAACTACACAATAGAAGAACGATCCAAATCTCCAGTGACAAAGGTAGAGAGAGGGGCTTTTGGGAGGGCAACTGAACAACATATGGAGAAATAAGAAGTATAACTAACTGATACTTAATGTTAGATCAAGTGGTTTAAGTCAACCCACAGAGATCTCTCAGAAGATCATGGATTCAATTTTACTTGGTGCAAAGAATGTGTCTGTGTGGATGAGGGATTTAAAACAAGATTATAGATTCCCTGGGCAAAGTCACATACTTGGACATGACCACAAAAGACCTTGGATTCCTGGCCCTCTTACTGGACCGATCATAACTGTTTAAGTTTTATTAATCTCTCTCTTATCAAATCCATGGTCACTGCTAAACTACACTCCCCAATTTTCTCATGTCCCTCTGTGTTAGACAGGGTTCTCTAGAGAGATAAAACCAAATTCCTGATAATTTAATATATTTATTTATAAAGATAATTAGATATATAATGAGAAATGAACTATTAAATCATATACAGATAAATATACAATACAAGAAATAAACAGTTAAATTAGAAAGCACTACAAATGGCTTAGTGCAACTCACGTCCGTGAGAGAAAGTTGAGAGACTAGCAGTCCTTCAAGTCTCTGTCTGATGCCAGATCTTCCTCTATTTGTAGAGAGAGCTAGGCTATGTCAGCACAGCAGCCAATCACAAGGCAGGTCACCAACCGCCAGTCCCCAGCTCCAGAGAAGTCTTAAAGGGACCTCAACTTACAGCAACACAGTCCACAGGCTAGGCATCCCACAGGCTGTGTAGCCTTTAAATTAAAGCACAGAACAAGCAAGGCAGACGCACACTGGTCCGATGATCACAGAGCGAGAGACAAGAAAGGCAAGGCTCACCAAGCCATTTATCTCTCTGCCCTTCAGTCAATCCCACCTGTGTTTATCAGCCAGGCTGGCACAATAAACTATCTCACCCTCTCTTTAAAACATTTCTGTTTACTGACACACTTATTCATCTATAGCCAAAAACACCGAAACCAAACTCACTGCCATCAAATCGATGCCAACTCATTATGAGGACAGAACAGGACAGAACAGGATAGAACTGCTTCTCTAGGTTTCAAAGACTGTAACTCTTTATCAGAATAGAATGCCTCATCTTTCTCCCATAGAGCATATGGTGGTTTTGATCTGCTGACCTTGCAGATAGCAGCTCAACACATAACCACTCTGTGGCCAAGGCTCCTGATATGTAGTAGTGAGCTCAAACGGACTGGCAATAACAAACTAAAGAAGAATGATGTAACATTAATCATCCAAAACTATTTCAAGATCTATCTTATAGTATAATGCTGGCTTTAATAGGATAATAGCTATATACATACAGGGCAATCAAATTAATACAATTGTTATTAATCTACATAAAATTCAACAATTTACAAAAGAGTTTTATAAAATAATCTTTTATTCTATTATCTGTTTGTACCTCTCTGGGTTTGCATGGTAAAAACACATAAAGCACAGCTCTTGACAGTTCAACCTGGTTGATTATCCTAAACATGTTGATGAGAAAAATGAAATTATCCCAATTATATAAAGGGAAAATGTAAGGTACAGAAAAATTAGAAGACATGGCTGAGATCACAACACAAGTAAAAGGAGCCTTATCTGAAATTGCAACCCAAGCCATATAATACAGGATTTTCAACAATGTCAAATGATTTTGACATTCAAGGTTATACAAAATCTGGACTCATTTGTTTCCAGCATTATCTCTGGCTGTTCAGAACTAACTGTTCTACATACATAAAGCTACTCCTTGCACTGTTTCCCTGAATCTTACCCAAAAGACTTTCTCTGTATTTCCTAACTAAAATGCCTGGCATTCTTTCTCCTGCTTAAGGTCTAGTTCAAATTCAACTCCTTTTAAGGAGTTGCCACATTTCCACAGCCCAGCATAACCTCTTCTCCTTCATAATCCTGCACAGTTAAGCTTCTGTCCCTAATGTGGCCCACTGAGGCATTGTAAGACCTTAAATAGTTCTTTACAGTTGCTCTTAGCCTTTTCTTAAGAAAGCTATCTGAAGTTTAGAGCATGAGAAGGCTCCCTTGAGACACCAAGCTATCGTGCCACCTTTCATTGTGCTGTCACTGGGGACAGACAGGCAGTAAAGAATATTAATCAGGACTTTTCTAACTAGCGAGGATTCAACTGAAAAAATCATCCTCTCAGTAAAGGTTTCCCTAATTACTCTAATCAGGAATGAGCAACCACTTCCATCTTCCTTCATAGAAGTGCAGATCTCTTAAACAGAGCATACTATGGCAATATTTAATCTCTAGATGGAGGAATAACTTCTGTTGCATAGCTCTCTGAATGTAAAGAAGTAGGCATGCATAATATATTTCTGTAGGGGCCACATGACCTTCTCTAATTCCCAAGGGTGACTGTCACAAGGTAGAGGTCATACCTGCTCCCACTAGTCAACTTTCCATCCCACTCCTGACACCAACTCTTCTGTCTCCCACAGCACACTCTAATTTAATTTCCCCATGTCCCATAGCACGCTCCGTTTTTTAAGTCTGGATTTTATCATTATTGTAATCACCACCCAGAACTCAAAGATGATTTCATGATTATGGAATTTGTTAGGGAAGTTAACAGGTTACAATTCAGGTGAGAAATACTCAGAATAAAATTGCTCAATCAGTCCATTTTCTTCTCTACCATGTCCTAAGCAGGCCTCCCTGTGACCTGGCTTCTGCCCTGCTTGTGCAATGTTCCAAAGCAGTTTTAGGGCTGCCAAAAAATACCCAGAGGACACGCCACTCTGTCATAAGCCTCAGCCCAAAGGGGCTCAGCTTTATCTCTGTGGGTCAGCAAAATACAACTTTCCAAATAAGTACCCAGAGGTATCCCACTCTACAAGGCACCCTCCTGCCCCATAGCATTCAGCTTTACTTATGCTGTGAACTGAGAATCTCACTCTTCTGTCTCAGGCTCTTGCTCTGTCTCTGCTGGTGCTGCTCCTCTGCAACTGAAGCTGTCTTCTGAATGAAGGAGGTTCAATTTGCAGAGATTCCGGGGTCCAGAAAACATGCTCTGCTCCTGCTCTCCTCTCCTGCCAGTAGTAGGATCCCTCAATTCTTGCTTCTGAGACAGCTCATTTTATACTCAGCAGAATAGCAGTCACAATAAATTCTGTTAACAATCACTCACAGCTAAATCCAATCATCTTCTCCCACCATGTTACCCAGATTCACAAGCAGTGGTTCTCAACCTTCCTAATGCCGCGACCCTTTCATACAGTTCCTCATGTTGTGGTGACCCCCAGCCATAAAATTATTTTTGTTGTTATGTCATAACTAATTTTGCTACTGTTATGAATTGGGAGGCTCCCATGAAAGGGTTGTTCGACCCCCAAAAGGATCATGATCCACAGGTTGAGAACCGCTGCTCACAAGGAAAACGAAGATCATTTGGTTCAAGTAACAAAGGCTATGACTTAAAGAACTAAATTAAATAATTCACTACACTGTACCCATTATGCTATTGACTCTGATAGCTAGGATTCCTTAAATGTGTTATGTAACTACAAGAATGTATAAACGAATGGATGAAAACATGGGCTTTTTGGAAACCAGAGCACAGTTGCCTTAAAAATAAGAAGCACACCAGCCTGACTGACCACGAGGTGCAGAAAAGACCAGTTACCAGACATCAAAGAACTAAAAATCAGATCAGTGGGTGCCCACCTTCCTGATCTGATCACTGAAGACAACGTGTGCATAAGCAAAAGTGGTGAAGAAAGCTGATGGTGCCCGGCTATCAAAAGATATAGTGTCTGGGGTCTTAAAGGCTTGAAGATAAACAAGCAGCCAACTGGCTCAGAAGCAACAAAGCCCACATGGAAGAAGCACAACAGCACGTGTGACCACGAGCTGTCGAAGGGATCAGATATCAAGCATCCAAGAACAATAATCACATCATTGTGAAGGTGAGTGAGTGCAGAGTGGAGGCTCAAAGCCCATCGGTGGGCAACTGAACATCCCCATACTGAGCGGTTGTGGGGAGGAGACGAGCCAATCAGGGTGCAGGGTAGCAATGATGAAACATATAACTTTCCTCTAGTTCTTGAATGCTTCCTGCCCCCCACTATCATAATCCCAATTCTACCTTACAAATCTGGCTGGACTGGAGGATGTACATTGGTACAGATAGCAACTGGAAACATAGGGAATCCAGTATAGATGACTCCTTCAGGATCAGTGGTGAGAGGGGCGATGCCTGGAGGGTGAAGGGAATGTGGGGTAGAAAGAGGGAACCAATTACAAGAATCTAAGTTTTGCCTCCTCCTTCGGGGATGGACAGCAGAGAAGAGGGTGGAGGGAAACTTCAGACAGGGTAACTTAAGACAAAACTATAATGATTTATGAACTATGAAGGGTTCATGAGGGAGGGGGAAGTGGAGAGGAAGGGGGAAAATGAGCAACTGATATTAGGCGCTACAGCGGGAGTTAAATGTTTTGATAAGGATGAGGGCAACAAATGTGCATATGAGCTTGACACAATGGATGTATGTATGGATTGTGATGAGAATTGTACGAGCCCCCAATAAAATAATTTTTTTTTAAAGAAAAAACAAATGTTTGCATAGTGCTTAGAATCTCAAGATACCAAACAAAAGCCCTGTTCATCCTTAATTTTGCTGAGACAACTTTCAAGTCAGTGTAATATGGTGTCTCTTAAGAAGTGTTAAGATAATCCACATGTTCTATTTGATCCATACCCTGTGTTTTACACACTGCCGTTGAGCCCATTCCAAATCACAGTACAGCAACACCAGTATGAAATGTCTCTCCAGTGCCCCCTCTCTCTTGATGATGATGAGGAGGAGGAGGAGGAGGGGCAGGAGAATAAGCACTCCTCATCAGACAGAAGCAACAGGTGAATACCAGCGAGGAAAAGAATTCAAAACAGGATTTGTGGAAACACGTTCATGAACTGCAAAATAGTGTGGAAATCTATTCTAATTTATCTTGGATTTAGAGAATCTGAGGACCACAATGGGCTGTGAAGTGCTCAGGGCTAATGAGCTGAACCAAGGGTTTCTACAACCCATCGACCCTCTCCACCGCAACTCACTGCCTTCCTAAAACTCATATTTTGATTGCTGCTGAGTTTAAAAGTAAATAAATGAATAACATAAACATTTCCAAGCCCCTATTTCCTTGTCATTAAGATGAAACATTAGCATAGCTAACTAACAGAAACGTTGTCAGTATTAAATGAATGTAAAGTGCTTAGGACAGAGATAGCAGATTGAAAAAATTAAAAATGTTACCATTATTAGTTACTAACATCTGCCTCAAACTCATGCCTGCCTCAGTGTAAATATTTCGTGAAAAACTGGCTTGAAACTAGATGAGTAAAAATACAACATTGTCATGTCACAAAAGTTAAGCCTAAAATAACTACACTTTGCCATCATATCCTTGATCCAGTGGTTACTATGTCTTACAACATACATCACAGTACAAACAGGGAGGAGTTAGCTTCTCTAACTTCAGAAAGAGGATAGAAAATCAAGATCATCAGCATTAAACATCGAGGGTCACTTCCTATGAAGTGCAAGTTTGACATGCTTCCACCCTCCAAATTTTTTTTACCAATTCTAAAACATTGTCCCGCCCCAAGCACGATATACTTCTCTGCTGCATTCAAGAATGCATTGTGATGGTCGCACAGAACATGAAGGCAACACTTACAGTTATGGGATCTTTTAGGGAAGTAACAGATTAAAAATCAAATTCAGGAATGCTTAGGATACAGTCAGTTCTTTTCTATCAGAACAGTCTCTTTTCAGGCTTGCCTACAAACATATCTCTTCTTGATCCTCATTCTCAGGCCAGCAGGCTTGTGGCCTCTACCCTGTTTGGGCAAGTATTACAAAGCACTTTTAGTTCTCCTGATTAACTGTACTGAGACACCACTGTCTGCCAGTAGGACTTAGTCCAAACCCATTCAGCTCTAGCTCCAAGTGTCTGCATACCTGGCTCCACCAACCAGTGCTCAGAGGCATCCTACTCCAACAGAACGTTTTCTCTCCGAAGGTACTTCCTGGGCCAGAAAGCCCACCACTCTGTTTCATGCCACTCTCTTGGCTCTGCTACCTCTGCTACCACTGTTCTCTGTCATTTCTTCTTGTCTCAGATGCCACAGTCTTCTGTCTCTTGTACTGAAGAAGAGGGAAGCCATGTTGAATAATTCAAAGGACATGCTTCACTTATGGCTCTTGTATCTTTTTTTTTTTTTTAATGTGCCATGGTTTTTATTATTTTCTTCTTCTTCTTTTAATCCTTTTATTCGGGCTCGTACCATTCTCATCACTCTTTTATCTTACAACATTGAGATCTTGTCCACCTTCTGCCTCTGGGATGGCTCACTTTAAGCCTGGTGGGATGGTGATACTAGCCAATACCTCTGATAGGGTTGCTTACACATTATTTACTTGGTTCCCACTGAACCAAGCATGTCATGCACCTTATTCAGAACATTCAAAAACTATCTAATCCCCTTGGTGAGCCACAAACCTTCACATTTGCATAGCTGTACCCAGGCCTTTGGTGAGAAGAGAAACATAAAGTAAGTCATGACATCACAATCACTTACGTAGTTGCTGAAATAAGGAGCACAAAACCATATATTGTCTTTGCCCAGGTTATTTAAGGGGTGGAACCCTTGCCTGGACCCCTTCACAGCTTCTACAGTTTCACTAACTTGTTGGGTGTTCTCCCAGAAGATTTTTAACTTGCATGGATCTCATTCATGTGTGTGACCACCAACTATCCACATGTAACACAGCTACATTTCTGCTGAACATCCAGCTGGGACTAATTAGTTTGTTGAACAAATATTTATTTTGCTTCTAATATGCACCAAGTGGGCTTGCTGCTGGATATACAGCGGTAAACAAAGAAAGCAGAAAATATGTGATCTGGTAGAACTACATTCCAGTGGAGGGATGATCCAAAAGAGTGAAAAGCAGAAATGAAGGTAGTTATTCTTTGGAAATACCACCTGTAAGCCTAATGGATCCAGAGCCCAGTGGCACAGTTCAACAGCTAATGGCAAGGCCAGGAGTTGAAACTCATCAGTGTCTCCTCGAGCAAAAGATGTTGGTTTCTGCTCTGGTCAGGATTTACAACCTCAGAACCCCAAAGGAGAAGTTCTACTCTGTCCTATAAAGTCATTCTGAGTTGGAATTAATTTTATGACAGTGAGTTTTCTTGACCTAACCTACTGTAGACCTTGCCCTTACTTTGAAGTAAAGGAGCAAGATATAATATATCTTATAAGCCCTTAGGTATAGTATTCTACTTTATGACAAATTACTTATCTTGCTATAGATTTTAAGCAGGGTATAAGCATCACGTGTGGGCATTATCCATCAACTGAGGATCCTATTAAAATATAGGTTCTGCTTCAGTATATGAAAAATAGAAAGGCAAATTCTCAGCAGCAGGCTAAATGGGAAAAAGCCAGTCCAAAGCCTTGCTTTTCATGTCTTTGTCTGAGAAGGGGAGGCTTCCTACTCCCATAAAGAGTTACAGTCTCGGAAACCCACAGGGGCAGTTCTACCCAGTCCTAAAGGATCTCTATGAGTTGAAATTGAGTCCTTGGGAATGAGTTTGATTTTTGATCTGTATGAAATGCCATATGAAAATAATACACATTAAAGTATAGAAATGAGAAAATATTAGGGGGAAAGGATTAATAATTACAGAGAAAGATGAAATATTAAAGCTTTAAACAAAATACATAATAATTTCTCACCTAGAAAGTAAAGGCCAAAGGAAGGGGCAGAATAAGCAGTGAGCATGATACCAATATGGGTTTACAGAAAAAGGTATGCATGGATTAAATTCAAACTTGTGGTGGTGACTAGTAAGTGACAGTTGGGACTCACACCCAGAACATCTGACTCTGAGTCCTAGAAACCTTCCTATTGAGCTGACTTTCATATGCAGAAATGTTTTTCTCAATACAATAAGCACAGTATTTTATTTTTTTATTAGTCATCTTATTGGGAGCTCTTATAGATATTATAACAATCCATAACTTTTCTCTTCTTGAACTTTGATATAAGCTCCTGTTTATTCCCTCCCTCCTCCAACTTACCTCCCCCCTTCCCAGGAACCCTTCTTATTATATTAATATTATTATCATTTATTATTATTATTTTTGTCATATCTTACACCATCCAATGTTTCCATCCACCTACAATTTGATTATTTGTTCCCCTTGAGTGGGGTTGTACAGTCATCATTGCTATCAGTTCCTCCTTACCTCCCTTCCCCCCAGTCCTCTTCCCATACTTCAGGGAATAATTATTCCTGTTACTGTTTCTGAAGTGTTATCTATCTTGGCTTTCATGCATCAAATGATCTTAATTATACAAATGAACATATACAGGTCTAACAAGATTAATGAGATAAAACATAGTCCATCATGGTAAAGGGAGCAAATATTAAAGAACCAGTTATATGGCTCATCACTGTTATACGGTATCCTGAATATATCATGCCTCCCATGTGGCCCTTCTGTGAGGGACTAGCCAATTATCTTAGAGGTGGGTTTTGAGTCGCCCCTTTGTCCACACACCTTTATGTCTATTTGATTATTTGCTTTTGAACTTCTGATAACTATTCCCATCAATACCTCATGATTACACAGGCTGGTGTCATTCTTCCATGTGGGCTTTGATGCTCCCCTGCTAGATAGCCAGCTGCTTAACTTCAAGCCTTTAAG
>NW_022106084.1:10790869-10810175 GCF_000313985.2 Echinops telfairi
ATTGTACGAGCCCCCAATAAAATGATTAAACAAACAAAAAAAGAATGGTTTTTCCTAATAATGCAGCAGTGCATTTTACAATTATCCCACTGTTAACCCTTGACCCCATGAATCATTTTTTGCTTTTCCTTCTTATTTTGACTCTGCTGCTGTGGGGATGGCTTGAGACGGGCAGGGTTTGGTTCTGGGTAGTTATGAGTGGGAACCCACTTGGCAGCACCTAACAACAGGAGGCCAAAAAAATCCAAAAAACCCTCCAGGTCTGGATTGTGTTATGAGATTTATATTGTTCATAGAAGTTAGCATAGGATTGGACATAAAGAAAATGGCCTACAACAAAGCACTTGATGTCTTCAGACTGCTTTCTTCATGTGTAAAAGGGACTTATAATTTCAGCTTTTCAATATCATAGAGTTTTATAAAGATCAATATGCTAATAAATATAAAAGTGTTTGGGTAATTTATCTCGAAATATGTATTTTTAAATATTGTCTTTATGTTAATATGCCTTTTATTCCTCCTTAAATTCTCTATCCGGAATTAGCCTCTTCCTATTTTGGTCTGTCCAATTGCAATTTCTGAAACTTTCCTAAAATCTTTAACCCATTTTAGTATCAAAACTAGCTCACAAGAGTTAAAAGTTATTTTTTTAATAAATTTTATAAGCCACTTGTTAAATGTGTTATTTTTAAGTCCATTATATTAACTTACAATGTAAAATATATTAAAAACAAAAAACTTTAAACTTGTTCCCTTTTTTAATCTGTACTATTACATATGCTTATTTTAACTATTATACGTATATTAGTGACATTTGGATATAATAATGTGCTACTAAGAATCTCTTCCCAACTTTTCAATCAATGACTGCACACTAGTATCTGAAATTGGTCATGACTGAAGAATTTTCACCACAGAAAGTAGCAAACAATACAAATTAAAGTTTGATTTACTCCTTTGTAAATAGAAACAAAATAAAAAATAAAATCCAAATAAAGCAATGGACAATATGCTAATCATGGAGACTAAACCTAAAAGTATTTAATGCACAAAAATAGGTAAATTAGAGTTGAATTGTAACCATACATTTACTGTGGATACAAAAATTGAACAAAAATCTACCAAAACATTCTGTGAGAATTAATGTCTTTACACAATTACACTGAAGACTACTACCATATATATTACCTCCTCAGGAGCCCTGATGGCATATTGGTAACCCATTTGGCTGTGAATTGCAAGGTCAGCAGTTAGAAATTGCCAGTTACTCCACAGGAGAGAGATGAAGCGTTCTACTCCCATAAAGTGTCCAGGTCTTGGAAACCCCTGGGGCTGTCCTTCTCAGGCCACTGTGAGTTGGAATCAACTCAATGGCAGTGAGTTTGGTGTTTTGGTTTTAGTACATTATCTTGTTATTTACAAATTAGATGCTACCTTTATAGTAGAAAAAATTATGACATTTATATAAGCATATATTGATATCTAAAAGTGTGTCTCATCTGTAACTCTATGTGTTATTGTCTGGGTTGTTTTTTGTTTGGTTTATTTTTTTTGGAAGAGAGGGAGACTAGAGGTCATTATTTAAGCTGTTATTAGCACAGCACTGCTTAGTGCAGCAACAGAGTGAAGGAAAATGAAGAAAAAGAAGAATCGGCAAAAGAGTATACTAAATGAATTGGCAACATTTTACCATTCCCATATAGTATGTGGAAGAAGGTATTGAGTCCATCAAGGGAGTGGTAAAAGAAGACATCCCAGAGGAGGTGCCACCTGAGCTAGTTTTGCTGAATGAACAGAAGCTAGTCTTGACTTTCTAGGGGAAAACAGAGGCTGAGAGCAAATGAAATAAGGAAATGCTCATATGCGATATTGTGAAAAACTAAGAACTGTTCAGAATATCTCTAAGAGGTGCGTATTAGAGTTTAAATCATGAGCACTCAGTGTAAACCCACAGAATCCCTACATAGACTAAGCCTCCATTGAAACTCTTTGAATCATGAACCAAGGCTGTAGATATCTTGTCCTCAGACAGAGTACATTGGACAGTACATTATCCCCTCCACTCTCCAGCCAGCTCAGGGAGTGGCAGTCTCTTGGGGACTTGCCTGGGTGTGTCCTTGTTAGTGATCAGGACCCTAGAGACAGTTCAAGGAGATCCAGGGTCATAAAACATACCCGATTAGTTATGCCCGGACTGCCTTGGCTGAAAGGTCCTGGGCCAATCTTGTAAACGCTTCTATCTAATATAATTTACATGTTCCAATTGTGGTGCTTTTCCCATTTCTCAGTCCGATATTGAAAAACTCCATACTATCTATGGAATATTCTCGAGATGGATAAAGTGTACCCAGGTCTCTTTATTTAAAACCCAGGTTTTCAGAATTTAAAAACAATACAAAAACCCTGAAACTCACTTCCATCAAGTGGATTCCTACTCATAGCGACCCTAGAGGATAGGGTAGAACTCCCCCTGTGGGTTTCCAAAGTGGAAACGCTTTACAAGAGTAGAACGCTCATCTTTCTTCCACATAACAACTGGCAGTTTCAAACTGTAACCCACAAAGATACCAGAGCACTTGTACCCAGGTCTAACCAGTATTACACACACACACACACACACACCCTAATTCACATGAAAAGCTTTCTTTTATTTTTCTCAGTCAACATTAAAAAAAACCCAACATAATATTTAATTTTCAATAACTTTTCATATCTTAAAGCAACCTTAGTTCCTGCTGAAGTTTTAGTCCTAATAATTATTATTTTTAAAAATGCTTTCAGTTGAGAAAGACAACCCTACATGTTGCAGACAATCCTGTGTTCCATACAATTTTCAATACTTAATTTAAAAAAAATCAAATCATGAAGCCTATCTTCTGAGATGCCTCTGGGTTGTATTAGAGCTTAAAATCTGAGCCCCTGGCTGGAATAAGGCTAGGGATGACAGTGACCACTCAAAATCGATGTGTTGAATCCCCACCTGGGGCTCCCTTCTGATCATTACCCAAGCATGGAGACAATCTGGATAATCTCGTCTCAGGCAGCGTGCATTGGAAAGTAGATGACCTCCAGCCCTCTCCTGCCAGCCCAGGGAGGGGCAGTCTCTGAGGGGGTTGCTTTGGTATGTCCTTAATGGACACTGCTGGGCTCTCATAGTCACGAGTCACACCCTATCAGTTGTGCCCTGACAGCTTTGGTCAGAAGGCCCTGAACCAATCTTGTAAACTCTTCTATCTTAAGAATGTACGTGTATAAATCATGACCCTAGTATTGCTCCTGTAGTCTCACGTGTTGCTGTGATGAATTCATCTGCCACAAATCATGAATTTGTGACAGTTCCCCACAAGGTAGCTTTACCCATCTTGACTAGTATGTCTGCATGTGAAATTTTAACTCATGGAAAGGAAACTTAATTCTTTTCACAATTGAAGATTAAGACTGCCTTTATTTTTGAGATTCTTATCAAAAAGAGAAATTTGTGAACAAGTAATCCCTGCGATTTTGTTGAAACCCAATTGTGTTAGATATTGTCTGAATGTCTACTTTATTGAATAAGATTTACGAAAGCACCCGAAACAAAACCAACAGGGTCTTTGGCTTTGTGTAGCCAACATTTTAAGTGCAGGTTTTTAAGGGGCTTCGAACTCCGGTGGAATAATAGGTGTCACGTTCGTGTGATAGCCACAAGCTTAGCCATTCAAACTCCACAGGAGGAAGATGAGGCTTTCGAGTCGGGTAAATATTTGCTGTCTGGAAAACCCACAAGGGCGGTTCTACTCTGTCCTATAGGGTTGCTATGAGCTGGAATTGACTTGCTGCCATTGAGTTTGCTTTTGTTTTCCTAAGTGTTTAAGGAGGTGTAGTGAGAAGTGCAGACATCCAGCAAGTGACCCAACAAGCAGGTATCACATTCATTATGTAAACTATAGACAGTACTAAGTGCTGTCAAGGAGAGAATACTGAGCGGTTTGAGAAGGAGTAACCTACTTTATAACAGGTGTAAGGGATGACCGCCCAGAAGTAGAAACATCCCTGTGTTAGACAGGGTTCTCTAGAGAGATAAAACCAAATTGTTGATAATTTAATATATTTATTTATAAAGATAATTAGATATATAACAAGAAATGAACTGTTAAATCATATACAGATAAATATATAATACAAGAAAGAAACAGTTAAATTATAAAGCACTACAAATGGCTCAGTGCAACTCGCGTCCATGAGAGAGAGTTGTGAGACTAGCAGTCCTTCAAGTCTAGTCTGCTGCCAGATCCTCCTCTATTTATAGAGAGAGCTAGGCTATGTCAACACAGCAGCCAATCACAAGGCAGGTCACCACCGCCAGTCCCCAGCTCCAGAGATGTCTTAAAGGGACCTCAACTTACAGCGACACAGTCCACAGGCTAGGTGTCCCACAGGTAGTGTAGCCTTTAAATTGAGGCACAGAACAAGCAAGGCAGCCACACACTGGTCGGATGATCAAAGAGCGAGAGACAAGAAAGGCGAGGCTCACCAAGCCATTTATCTCTCTGCCCTTCAGTTAATCCCACTTGTGTTTATCAGCCAGGCTGGCACAAACTATCTCAATCCCTGACCTGAAGTCATCCATAGAAGGATGAGTCAACTTCAAAATGAGGAAAATAAAAAACACATTAAAAAAAAATGAAGAAAAAGTCCTGAACCAAAGCCCAGCAAACACAAAGATCCCTAAGGCAAGACAGACTCTAGAATGTTTGAGGAGCTGAAAATAAAACACAGAAAGCTAAGGCAGTATGAAATGAATGAAGTTGACAGGAGAGCTGAGGTTGTCTAACATGCTTAATAGTTGACACAGGCAAACATTGATCCATTAAGAAACCAGGTGTGGGTACGCGGGGCTTGGTGTCAATTAAATGCATGGCTTTAAACCTCAATCTTTGTCAGTTACTAGTTGGGTTAGCTAACATTAAACCATCTTAACCTCAAAAGCCACAGGAGTGGTTTGCATTTGCAGGTCATTACAAACAGCAACGTCGTTTCTAGCACATAGTTTATGCCTAGCAAAAATTATTAACTCTCTTACAATGACACAAACCCAACATACCATTTCCTCCCTTTATATGACTCTTTTTTTAAAGCTTGCTTCTGAAGAGATAATTCTAATATTTAGAAAGCTTTTCTTGATTAAGTGGCTCTAATTAAGAGATATTATTAATTCGGGAAGGAGTGAGACTTAAAGATTTCATGTGATAGTTGTGGTTAAAATTTGGATGTTAATTCTGCCAAAGAAAAAGAGACCAGTGTAGTTTTCCCATTCCCCAAATGTCTTAAAAACATGTAACGGATACCCAGATTTATCACTTTAGTTCTTTTGTTTTGTTTTCTTTCCCAAAAGATTTTTCCTGAGACATTTTGAAGCAGTTACACAAGGCAGAGGCAGTTCCATTTCATGGGATAAAATTTTCCCTCAGAGAGAGGGAAAAATACATTTTAAAAATTGGGTCAAAATCCTTTAATCTGGCTCTCATGCATTTTCGGCTTCTAGGGCACACGATAAGGTGCAGGTTCATGACTTGGTGAGTGTGATGGAAGCAACGCTCGATGGAGCTCTTCGCCATTAGGTGGAGTTATGTGGAGTCTGGCCCGAATGCAGGACATTTCTTTATTGGCCAATATGTATCGGATCCAAAGAGTAATTCAAATCTCTGCTTCCTGTCATGTAATCACAATGAGATTTCAGGGCAGGGGGATGTCTGAAAGAAATGTAGAATATAGGCTAGAAGGGGCAGACGAGAGGCATGTCTTATCATTATTTGGGGTACAAAGAACAGTGCCAAAGAAAAGAGAGCAAGGAAAGATCTATCAAGTTTAGAAAATATACGTTTGTTTACTCTTTGAAGGAAGGATATGAAATCCAGAAGGACAAAAATAAGGACATATTTTATATTCCTCTAAGAGCTGTAGGAACCTTTTCTACAAGTTTCGTGCTGCACAAAGAAATGCACTCGTCTTTCGGCATCGCCGTTATCTCTCTGACCCAGCTTTCTGAGTCCTACTGGAAATCAAAGGCAAGGAAGCCGATTACCCAAGTCACTGTCAGAAGAATAGGCTATTGATCAATATGCTATCTTTCAAATCATCAAGGTCAGAAGACAACAATTCGCTCTGAACTTTGGGTTGCCGAGAAATAGATGGTTGCTCTTTGTTCTTCATTGCCATCGAGTTGATTCTGACCCATAATGACCACAGGTGCAGATAAATAGATACAAAGTCCACTCATCCCGTAACTATTATTTCAAGTATTTTTTTCCTTCAGATTTCCTGATAGGAAAACAGGCCTTTGCAAGTACACTAAATTGGGTGGTAGTATAGGGATATGATTCTCTGTACGAGATTACACCAGATTTGTATGACAATGAATCTTCAAAACCAGCTAATCATGAATCTGAAGGAATGATGTATGACCAATTGATGCCAATTTGAGTCTATAGAGCCTGGTGGTGTAGTGGACTACACATTGGGCTGCTGATCATAAGGTCAACAGTTTGAAACTATGAGCTGCTCCTAGGGAGAAAGATAAGGCTTCCTACTTCCATAACTTTTTACAGTCTCAGAAATCCACATGGGGCAATTCCTAAGAGGTGGCTATAAGTAGACTTGATGGTAGTGAGTTGATTTTTTGTTTTTGTTTTTCTAGTGTTAATGGCAAGCATGAGAGGAGTTCATCATCTTCTGCAACTGTGTTAAAATAAAGGAATATTAGTCATACCAAGGAAAAAACCTACGGTAAGAAGGCGGGGGTGGGGGCCATTACAAATGTGCATTGTGGGAGCCAGCAACTGCTGCATTATCCAGCAATTTGGCATGTGCCTGCGGTACATGTTGTTTCTCTGCCCAAACACATAACACCGGCTGCTGCCAATCTGTTCTAACTGTAAAAGCCCCAGTGATCTTGAGCACCTTCCTCACTCATTTGCCTAATCTGCTGAAAACATGATCATCCAGTGGTTGAGAAAAAAATCTACTGCATAGTGGTTAGGAGTTGGGCTGTGATCCACACGTTGACCGTTCAAAACCACAGCAGTTCCATGGGAGAACAACTGGGCTTTCTATTCCCCCAATAGCTCCAGTCTCAGAAACCCACAGGGGGTGGCTCTGAGTCCACATTGACTGGATGGCAGTGAGTGGGAGACACACGGTTACAGGTTTTAAATAAAGCAGATATTACAAAACCATAAATGTGTTTTTAGAGACCCAGTGCTGGACTAGAATCTCTACCCTCCTTTGACTAAAGCTGTCTTCGGACCTACAGAAATGCTCATACAGGAGAAGAGGGTGTAGTTAGTGTACAAGATTCCACGATTCATTATGTCTAGATGGCTTGGTCAAGCAGGGCTTCAAACCAGGTTATTCCAGTTCACTCACCTGTGGAGAATTTGCATTTCCACCTAGGAGCTTTTAAAGTGTAGATTCTGATTTAGAATACCTGCCCTGTAAGCATGAATTTTAACAGGTTCAAAACCTATGTTCATGTGAATAGAAAGATGGCCAATGATCTATGAAACTTGAATAAGCTCAAATAAATGTGGCCATGTATGTGAGAGAGGCTGGGCAGAAGAGACACAAACTGAGCCCATTCTGACCACTAGACCCTATAGGAGAGAGTAGAACTGCCGCATGGGGTTCAAAGACTGTACATATTTATGCAAGCAGTTGGTGGTTTCAAGCTCCTGACCTTGGAGTTAGCCTGCTAAACTTGTAACCCATGAGGCCACCAGGGACCTCTTATGAATTCTAGTGGGATCCAACCTCTCATCATTCAGTTTACAGCTTAGTATTTTAACACCTGCACCACCAGGGTTCCTGTTACAACATAAAGGTGGTCATTTCATTGTGGTTCAGAGAAACTGATTGTACCTTAGCTGAATATCTATAGCAGAACTGTCAATAATTTAAATACAATGTTCTTAGTGCTTTACAATCATGTATATAGTATAGCCTATGTCTATGATCATTATTATTACATATTATATATGATTGTATAGTCTATTATTCATTTTGGTTTCATATGTATGGTGGGGGGGCAGTTGAATTTTACTTAGTATGGACAGATTGACAATATAAAAATACCAGGGAAGCAATACTGTGCCTCTTGACAGTTACCTGATCCATATACATGCTACAAATAGCTTTAATTCACTAAACTCCTTATCATGTAGGTACAGGAATGAGAAAAAGTACTGTGCCTCTTGACAGTTACCTGATCCATATACATGCTACAAATAGCTTTAATTAACATTCACTAAACTCCTTATCATGTAGGTACAGGAATGAGAAAAAGTAGTGGTGATGATGAAGGTGAGTGGGTATATAAACAGGATATGGGCCACATATTAGTCAACTAGAATACCTGTTCTCCTGTGACTGCATTCATTTACCTAGGAAATACTTCATATAACAACATTACTAAAATACCTGAATTAGTAGAGTGAAATAAATAAATGAGTTATTTGTGTTACAGATATTAATGTTGTAAATCCTAATCAATATCCCTGTGGCTATAATCTCATTTGGGAATGGGTTGTCTTTGTAACATTAATGATACAGGATTTATGGAGGCCATGTCTTAAATCATGGGTGAAACATGGGGCTTTCTTCTCTTCTCGGAACCCCACATGGGCAGTTCTACCCAGTCCTATAGGGTCACTATGAGTTGGCATCAACTCAATGGCAGTGAGTGAGTGAGTGCCATAAATCAATCTATTTGGAGACATAAAAGGGATTAGATAAACAAGGTAAAGCAACAGAAATGATATAAGATCAACACCCAGAGATGTGGAGGTTTCCAAGACTCAGAACTGAAATCCACTGCCATGAGTCCATTCCAGCTCATGGTGACACTATAGAACCACTCGGATTTCTGAAACTAGATCTTTATGGAAGTAGAACGTCTATCCTTCTCCCAAGGAGTGGCTGGTCGGTTTGAACTGCTGGCCTTGTGATTAACAATCCAACATGCAACCCACTACATCATGAGACTTCCTATTCTCAAGAAAGCAAAGCTAAAGGGACAAGCACCAGAGCCAACAATAGGATGGCTCAAAGTTATGGATTGACATCATGGTTGTAACAGTGATCTCAAACTTAACAATAGTGAGGATGACACAGGATTAGGCAGGGTCCCATTTTTTTATATGTAGGTTTCCTATGAACTGAACGTGACAGAAATTCACCTAATCACTTCAACAACAAATGATGAGAAAATATATTTCCATCCATTTGTGGAATTTATGCTATAGCAAAACTAGAAAATTACATCTGGTCACAAAGTAGTTTTACAATTTACTCTTTGTGTTATCTATCCTTCCCTCTTCCTCCAAATAATATCTCAAAAATATGTCACCCCATTTTCTAGTTGTTTGCAGGTGTTCATGATTGCATTGTCAGATACTAAACAACTACATTCCAACCAAAATGTGTTCCTTAATCTCTCAGTTTATTGAGTCTGTATCTCATAGTCCCTCTTTTTATCCCTGATCCCAGATTCAAGTAGAGAAAAGAGGTATACACAGCCCTTCATTATTCTTGTTCAATGGGTAAAACAGGAGAACAAATGACAAGATATTTTGATGATGTTTAAAACATAGGGTATTTAATAATAAGATATTTTAAATTACCTACATCTGCTATAATAACCTTTACAATGTTCTCTCATAACAAGGCTATTTACATCCCTCAACTATGGACAGGGGATTAAGCCAAAGGCTTAATACATGTGTGGACCTGGCAAATGGCTTTTGGGCTTCCAACATCATTCATAGTCTCAGAAAATGTGTTGTTCACAAATTGAGTCCTGGTCCCATTCCCTCATTTGGATTTGAACTTCATTATTTCCAGGCTGGTGTACTTCCATGTGGACTAAGTCAGTGCCTCACTTAGATGACATAGTCTCCATCTAAATGATGAATGAAAAATATAAAGAGAAAGTTTTTTTTTTCTTTTTATTAAACTAAAAAAAAAACAAAAAAACAATCACTAGTCACTTTTCAGGAAAAAGATAAGGCTTTCAGCTCCTATCAAACTTTACAGCTTCAGAAGCCTGATAGGGATACTATGGGCATGAAACAACTCCATGAGAGTGGATGTGGTTTGAGGTTCATTTTAAGACTGAAAACTCATACAGGGTAAACTAAAGAACCCTACTACTGGAAACCAAAAGCGACCTCCACAAATGGAAACATATCCCATGCTAGTCTTGGGTTGGAAGACTCAATATAGTGAAGATGTTGATATTACCCAAGGCACTGTATAAATTTCATGTTATCCCAAATCAAAGACCAACAGCCTTCTTCAAAAATGGTTAAACTGACCACCAATTTCATATGGAGAGAGAAGAATTAGCAGAAAACTTCTCAAGAAGAAGGACAAAGTTGGAGGGCTAGCTTTCCCAGCCACAGCGGTCAAAACAGTGTGGTACTGGGATAATGATAGATACTCAGACCAAAGAAAAAGAACAGAAAACCCAGAAATCAAACCATTGGCAAATAGACAACTGATCTTCAGCAAAGGCCCCAAAAGCTTTAAGTGAGAAGTAGATGACCTTTTAACAAGTGGTGCTGGAAACAATAGATGTTCACCTGTAGAAAAATGAAACAAGACCCTTATCTCACCCCAAGCACAAGAACAAACTCCAGGTGGATCACTGACCTAGAAGTAAAACCCCAAAGTATTAGGGTCATCAACAAGGGAATTGGGACAAACCTATGAGCCTTGGCACAGGGAATACATAGGCTAACTGGAATAGAGAAGGGTACACACACATATGAAGCTAAAATCACTAAGGAGGATATACTAAGGATAAAGCACCTGTGTGCATTGAAAGACTTCACCAAGAGAGTAACAAGAGAACCCATAGACTGGGAGAGGATTTTTAGCAATGACACAACAGACAAAGGGCTTGTGAGGAAAATCTACAATACCTTCCTAGGCTGCAAAATGAAGAAAACAGTTAACACCCTGAGGAAGTAGACAAAAGACCTGAACAGAAGCTTTGCTAGGGAGGAGAACTCAATGGCCAATAAACATATGAGAAAATGCTCCCGGTCATTTCCATCAGAGAAATGCAAATTAAAGTAACCAAGAGATACCACCTTACACCTTTGTGGATAGCCCAAAGCTGAAAATCAGAAAGCAACAAATGTTGGAGAAGATTTGGTGAGATAGGAACCTTCCTCCACTGCTGGTCATGGTGTAGATATGTGCAGCCACTGTGAAAAACCATCTGACAATATTTAAAGAAAATGAAAATTGAGTTACCTTATGACCCAGCAATCCCTATACTGGGCATATAGCCAGAAGAGCTAAGAAATAGACCACGAGCAGTCACCTGCACTTCAGTATTTATTGCAGCATAATGCACAATCACAAAATATTGGAAGCAACCTGAATTTCCAGCAATAGATGAGTGGATTACAAAACACTGGCCCAAACACACCATAGAGTATCATCTAATGGGAAGAGTAGGAGGAAATTATGCTAAGCAAAGTTAGCCAATCACAAAAGGACAAATACAACATGAGTCCACTGAGGTAAGTATAACCAGCATAGTACGTATAGCAAAAAAACCACTTATCTCACACATACAGGTTAAGGTACAGGAAATCGGGCAAGGGACAGGCCAAACCCAAGGATGTACATGTCATTCCAACACAAAGAAGGGGAAAGGGTGGGAGGGGAAGGAGAAAAGGGGGTAAGAAGGAGATGATAGCACTAGGGAAGTAGGCATTAATCCACCCAAGGGGAGGGCATTGTTTATGTCTCCACAGATATGGGAGTGTGAGTGCAGACCCCACTATGGCGTGCCAAACCTTGAGGGCAACGTAACCACATGGAGCAACTTATGAACAGAGAGGTCTACAGGGCCAGCCCCAATCAGGACCAAAGTGACTCTCTCCCTAGAAGCATGTGCTACAGAGGACAACACTAAACCAGCAGGTTGGGGAGAGGGGCCAGCCTGCCATGTCCACAGAGACTACACCTCATAATGGCACACCAAGCCCTGAGGACAACATGCCTGCATAGAGCTGCTAAGACACAGACAACAACTGGAGATATGATGCACCCTCGCTGGAGCATACTGTGACAGAGGACAATACTAGGTACACACAGTGAGGCGTGAGCACTGTTTGACACTCCCCCTGCAGGCCCCCAAAGGGGCAAAACCAAGAAGGGAACACAATTGATCAGCAATGGGAGCAAAGCCAAGCCACAAAGCCCCTGAGGAGCCCCCAAATAGACTTCAGGCTTGGAGGGGCAGTTCTCAGAACCCCCCAGGATGAGTGGAAAGATAGTCATAAAGGTCAGCAGACATACCTAAAATGATCTAAGCTTTTTCTTTTTTTGTGCTAGGCTTTTTCCCCCCCGCTTTTTATTTAATCTTTGTTTGTTTTGTCTCTGTTATTGTTGGTTTGCCTACCTATAAAGATAGGCATAGGAAACAAGCCCGAGGAGAAAGCAACGGACCCACAGTTCAGGAGGGACTTGGGCAGAGGAGGAGGTGGTGGAAGGGAGTGATGAGCAAACAATGCCATAGACAGGGGAACAACTAGAGAATTAAAATCAACAACGAGGGGGATATAGAAATCCTAGGGGGGTTGGAGCAAAAGTAATCTAGCTGAGAGGAATTACTAAGAGGCAGAAGAAAGGTGAGCTTGATGGTGGGATAGGAGGAAGGAAAAAGGAAAAAGAGGAAAGGTCTAGGAAGCAAAGCAATGGACAAAGGCATAATTATAGATGTGTACATATGTAGACCTGTTAATTCATAAAAATAGGGGAGTGTTTGTCTATGTATATATATTTGTATGGCAATATGTTGAGGAAGTGGATGGACTTTGAACCTCTGTTCAAGTCCTCCCTCAATGCCAGAACACGTTGCTCTAACAACATGGCATTCTGTAATGCTCACCCTCCAAAATGATCACTGAAGACAAAATTGGTGTATAAGCAAATGTGGTGAAGAAAGCTAATGGTGCCTGACTATCAAAAATATAGCATCTGGAGTTTTTAAGGTTTGAAGCTAAACATGCAGTCATCTAGAAGAGAAGCAATAAGCCCACATGGAAGAAACACATCAGCCTCTGTGATCATGAGGTTTCGATGGGATCAGGTAACAGCACCAGGAGACCCAAAACAAAACAAAACCATATTGTTGAGAATGAGGGGGGTCTGAGCATAAACCCAAAACCCATCTGTAGACAATAGGATATCCCCTCACAGAAGGATCAAAAGGAATGAATGGGTCAACCAGGATTCAGTGTACCACCAATGAAACACAGACTATTCATCTGGTTCTTGGAGTCTTCCTCAGACCCCACTATCATGACCCCAGTCCTACCTTTCAGTTCTGGCTAGACCAGAGTATGCACACTGGTACAGTTAACTGCTCAGAACACATGAAATCCAGGTCAGATAAACCCCTCAGGAACAAAAATGGGTGTAGCAATACCAGGAGGGGAGAGGGAACATGTGCGGGGGCTGGGGGGGTGGGGCGCGGAAGGAGGAAGAAGGGGGAACTGATCACTATGATCAAAGCATACCAACCCCCAGGGGATGAACAACAGTAACATGGGTGAAGGGAGACAGTGGTTGGTGTTAGATATGAGGATAAGACTAATTTATAATTTATTAAGGGGTCACGAGGGGGAGGGGCTGTTGGGAGGTTAAAAAGAGGAGCTGATACCAAAGGCTCAAATAGAAAGTAAATGTTTAGAAAATGATGATGGCAACATATGTACAAATATGCTTGATACAATTGATGTATGGATTGTTATAAGAGCTGTAAGAACCCCCAATAAAGTGATCTTTTATGAAAAAAGACTGAAAAATAATGCTAATTGATATTGAACACATTAACACTTGATTAATTTTCATTTATGTGTTCACAGGTAAAAGGCACAATTCAGTACATATTTTCAGATAGAAAACTCTTGGTATTAAGCAAGTTTTTAAAATAACCAATTAATAATAAAATTATTTTTAGTACAAAGATCTGACAGTCAAGCATTCATCACATTATAAACAAGATTAAGAAAAAAGAAAAGTTTTTTCAACAAGATTGGTTGTCCTATGGAAGGCTCAAAGGAACAGAGGAGTTTCTGTGTAATGCAAATTGTGAATGTATTTGGCTGCTAAAGCAAACTTGGTGATCCACCCATAGGTGATTCAGAAGGGCTGGGGAGTTGCTTCTGAGAAATCTGGTTTTGGAAACCCCAAGGAGCACAGTGCGACTTTGGCACACATGGGTGACTGTGAGTTGGAATCCACTACATGGAAAATGGCCTGTATATTAGAGTGAGACAGTTGATGAGTGTATAATATCAAATGAAATAGGAGCAGAATATTCATGAAAAACATGAATTTGCAATATCACTTCCCCTGTTTTACATCTCCAAGATCACAGAAACTAACATGGGCCACCTTCTCACCACTGAAGCCCAGGCATAAGTCACCACCCAAGAGGAGAGAGTAAAATTTCCTGGGTTTAAAGGATAATTGAACTAACAAATGCTGCATGTTTTCCATTCTTCATTTGCCTTTTTCTCTGTGGAAATCAGTTTTTATGGTTAAATAGTCTGGTAGTTACATAATCTGGTGTCAACTTGAGACTACTAAGAGTGAAAGGGTGCAGTTTAGCTTGTTAATCAGGTTGCAGCTTTATGACCTCATATGGAGGCTCATAGGGGATAAATAGCTTGCTGGAGACAAAACACACAGACTCTCCCTGAGAGACATTCCTGTTGACAAGCCACATGGAGCTACGCTAAGCTGAATTAGCCAGAGCACTGCAGCTGGAGGAACCGCGTGGAGACCCACGTCCATGCTGAGATGCATCCACCACCACTGGATCCACAAGACTTTGCATCCACTGTCCTGTAATCTTCCTGCATTCGGCATGATTGCATGACTGGTTGAGCCTACAGAGCAATTTATGGACTAGTATTGACATATGGGGTAATAACTGACTAATAGACTTGATCTTCACTGGGCTGGGATGCTGCTCTTTGATATAAAGTTCTCTCTTACACACAAATGAGTGTCTCTGGATTTGTTTCTCTAGTGAACCTGGACTAACAAAAATAGTAATTAAATTTCATCTTCATGTTAAAAAATAAGCAATACATAAAAACTCAAAGTACCCTTCAATCCCATACCATAGTTAGCGATCTATGCTTACAGAATGTTCTCAGAATAAATATACATACACACAAATGGGAGCATACTTTACATACTGCTGACCACTTTCTTTTCTTGCTTATATCCAAGATTCTTTCTATATTTCTATAATTACCTCCTTCAGTCTTCGTTACTTTCAATACCTGCATAGTACCATCGTTTTGAATAAATAAAAGAAACTAGCCACTGATTGGTGAATATTTACTTCTCTCACTGCCATTGAATTAATTGCAAGTCATACTGAGCCCTGGTGGCTAAATGGGCTGCTCATTGAGCTGCTAACCCCAGGTGTATAGTTCCAAACCACCAGCCACCCCATGGGAGAAAGATGAGGTTTTCTACTCCCAGAAAGAGTTAGTCTCAGAAACCTACTGGAGCAGTTCTAACCTGGTCTTTATAGTCCCTATGAATCAGTGAATATTTAGGTTTTCTTAAACAGTATCTAGATAACAGTTTTGTAATTTGTAACATAAGGAGAAAATACTGGAAATCTTATTAACTTCAGGCATTGAAACTCAGATTAGAAATTAACATTTAAAAAACCCAAATCCAAACTCACTGCCATCACAAGTTGATGCTGACTCATGGTGCCTCTACAGGACAGGGCGGAATGGCCCCTGTGGGTTCCCAAGACTGTTTTATAAGAATAGAAGGCCCATGCTTTCTTCCAAGGAGCAGCTGGTGGCTTTGAACTGCTGGATTTGCTGTTAGCAGCTGAACTGCCAGTATTTGCTATGACAAGAAAATAAGTCTGCTTGGAGTCTTTTCTGGTACAGATGTTTCTTTCTACTATTGTTTCATAAAATAAAAATCCTACAAATGTGTTTATTAGGACAATGTATAGAAATAGTTTTATAGTGACAAATAATTGCTGCTATTTTACATTTTAAGAGTTTTGTATCGATACCCAATACTAAGGCATTAAAAATATAAAATTTTTCAAATACCTTTTATAAAAGAGTTTTACCGCAGTTAACTTATTAAACATAAAGTTGGTATTTTCAAAGGTAAAGGGAGTACTTTCGCCCATTATCCTGCATTGGGAGACATAAAACTGAAGCATCCTGAATAAATCATCACCTTACTCAGGATACATGGTCAATTTGATCCTGTGCAAGTGAGCAGACAGTCATTTGGGAAGCTGATTGCTTTCACACTTCAAATCATCACATCCTCCCATCCTAGAGAGCTAGCATCACTTTCTTTGTTCAAATCTATTTTTCTTCTTCTCTGCAAAATGCCGAAATGGGTTTCTTTTTTCCAGAAAGAGCCACAACAATTACTTCCATACCTTTTGGCCATGGGAGTCCCTCTCCCTCTCCATTAGCACGTAAGTCTATGTTTCCTATCTTTGAATGTGGGCTGGTCAGGTAACTCGCCTTGACCAGCCTCAGAAGACTTGGGAGCTTTAACCTGTGCCGGCTTGGGTTGCAGCGCTGAGCTCGTGCTTTTGTAAAGATATGCAGGATGGAAGACTCGGTACCTGCAAAGCTGTCAAAATTGAGGCTGGTTTCCAGGCTCAAGGTAAGATTAAAAGATCCTGAAAGTAACGGACAGAATTGTGTTATTTCTCACAAAACTACTTGTTGTTTCCAGTCACCGAGTTTTGAGTTTGCTTATTATACAATATAGGATAACTGAGACAAATATTCAAATTAAATTATTTGTGCTTCTATAGTTCTTCCCATTCAAGGTAGCTTTTAAGCTACTACAATAATGCCCTCAGGACTTACCCAAGGGATCAGATGTTTAAGATGGTGTAGGTTTTAAAATCATTACAATCATAGCAAATGTTTCTCCACCAAGTTGATGTGGCAAATGTCCCTGACCAGCTCCTTGGCATCTAGCAGGAACGAGTGAAGCAAGGGACTTCATTACCACCAAGTCAGGGGACATGCATGCTCATGTACAGACAGGTTTCTCCAACTGCCTAGATGGAGAACAATAATTCTGCTCCTCATTCCAGACTCCCAAATTATTATCATCTTGGTTTTCTCCAATTCAATACCTTCTTGTCCGGAGCAACCACGAGACCCACCCCCCTTGTATTAATTAGGATGGTTATGATTATGATGATCTCGGGACTAGCTTGCAGGATTGAGATAATGTAAATCATCCTTCATGAAGCCAAAAAGCAGGTGACAGTATACAGAATAAATTCATTACTGGGGTTTCCCACTCAGACTGACAGGATTGGGACTCTAATTCTAACTTGTGCTAGAAGAGATGGGGCGTCCTTAATGTTCCAATGTGGTGGTCGTTCCTTCATCAGAGAGTCTTTCCTGAGGACCTGCAGAGAACACGAGTTCTTCTAGAACCCCGGTACCTTCGTAAATGATCACATTGGCTGCTGTTGCTGTTGTTCGGTGCCCTCAAGTGTGCAGCCATGGTCTCGGTCTGTTTCATGATGGCTCTTCCTCTTTTTCACTGCCCTTCTGCCTTCTCTTTTCCCAGGGGCTGCTCTCTCCTGGTAACCTGGCCAAAGTACTCAGGCTCTCGCTCTTGGCCATCAAATGAATGCAGACTCATAGCAACCCTCTGTGGAATTGCAGAGACTATAACTATTTATGGGAGTAGAAAGCCCAGTCTTGCTCCCTTGAAGCTGCTGGTGGTTTCGAACTGTGGACCATGTGAATAACAACCCAATGCATAACCATTACACCACCAGGGCTTCTCTAGTACTAAGGTTAGATGTGGCTAATTCAAATTCATCATTTCACAATAAATTTTGCGCTACAATAATTGAGATACATGTGTAGATTTGGGTGACTACAGTTTAGGTCATTTTCACTTGAATGGCTCGTTAAGCTACTCTGCACTCCCCTTCATCTTGAACCAGATAATCCTGTCTGAGGTAGGATTAAATTCTGCCAGGTGGTTGTCAGTGGGTTTCAAAAGCAGACATGCAGTAAGATAAAGCCGGTTATCCATAAGCATCTTTCCCTTTTGTGATGCTCAATAAAGGCTCTGACAAGTTTCACTTAGAATCTGTGGTACCTTATTCACGATTTGTACTTGCTATGGTAGGCTACCTATTATATAGCTACAAGGCTACTGGGTCCTTTCCTAGAACACCAAGAGACATGACAGGCAATAGCAACTGAATTACCACCAAGTGTGTGTTTGGGGGAGGGGGGGAGCCACCAATATACACTAAATATGCTATAGAAATGCCATTATTTTAATAAAGACCAAGGCACCTTTCCACACTGAGGAAAGTTAAACAACCTTAAAATATCAGATTAAAACACAGCTGTTCAAATACACATTTTCAAATATTTTGGATCTTAACAATGTTTGCCTTAAGGAATTTTTCAGTCTTTTCACTTGCAGCATTTGGGCCTTGAAAGTGCTGAAATGCCGTGAGGAAGCTGCTGGCAGTGTCTCATTTCATTAGAAGGATACTTAAATCCGTCTCCTCTGGACTCTGATCAAACTAGAATATGAGATGTACCAAAAAGGAGAGTTTCAACTCTGTGGGACACTTGTGAGATTTTCAGATACTTTAGAATCAAAGGCAAAATCCTAAAACCACAAAGAAAAGCGCTAATTATAATTTTTTAAAGTGTAGTTTTACTTTTTGTTTCTTAGTATAATTGAATGTATTCTCATGTGGAAGTATTGAGAGATCCAAAAATATGAATAGAGTACATATAAATCTATAAAATACCAAGATTACAACATGGTCTTAACCTAATTAATAACTATTATATTTTAGAATGTTCACTCCAATCACATCCACTTAGCAACCATCAGATATGTTGTGATGTAAGTTGTGGAGCTCATTGAAAGCCATGGTGACTCTATGTGATAGAGGAGAACTTCTGCATAAAGTGCCCTTGTCGGTAATCTTTACAGAAGTAGAACACCAGGTCTTCCTCTTGCAGTCACTGAACCAAAAGCCTAACCCACTGCCATCATACTGATTCCTATTAATGCAAGGTTTCTTTTCCCCACTGACTTCCTAGTGGGTTTGAACTGCTGACTTTGAGGTTCATCATCTAACACTTGCCCAACAGTGCCACCAGGGGACCAGCAAAGAATATTGCACTGGCCAGCTAGTTGGTAGAGCGACTCAAACACAAAACCAAAAAAA
>NW_022106084.1:10811104-10812733 GCF_000313985.2 Echinops telfairi
TGTTGTTGTTGTTGTTGTTGTTATTGTTGTTAGGTGCCACTGAGTTGGTTACAACCCATAGCAATCCTATGCATAACAGAGAAAAACACTGCCCCATTCTGTGCCATCCTCACAAGTGTTCTTGTGCTTTGTTGTCTAGAGAAGCAAAATCAGTGAAGCTTATATGTGTATATTTAATGAGAAATTTGTAATAAGAAACTGGTTCGCAAAGTTGTAGGAAGGGGCAAGTCCAATTCCAGACAGTTTTCGTGTCTATGGGTTAGCTGTCCATAGGGTTGGAGACTGTTGCTAATACTCATAGTTGTTGGGGCTGTTGCAGTCATTAGGCTCCAGTGAATCAGTTATGACTTTAAGTGACCCTATGTACATCAGAGTGAAACATTGACACCCTTGCCTGAGCCCCCTGTGACAGCCATGGTGTCAATCCATCTCGTTGAGGGTCTTCGTCTTTTGTGCCACTCCTCCACTTCACCAAGCATGCTGTCCTTCTCCAGGGACCGGTCTCGCCGACAAATATCCAGTCTCTTATTGGAAAGACCATGGGGCTAATGACCTACAAGCAGCAGCAAGAATACAAGCTGATGTCTGCAGAGGCAAATGCATTTAGGGTTGGCAAGTCAGATGGCCGGCTGCTGCTGACTCCTATGTCACCATAGGCAATATGGCGGCAAGTTGGTTTAAGTTGAAAGACCCGGAGCTTGAGGAGCCAGATGCAGGATACAGACCCAGCAAAAACCAAGCAAGTTTTTCTACAGTAGCCCCTTATATTGGAAGCAGACCACACTCCCGAGGAAACATCCTTTCAATTGCCTGCATAAGGGCTGTGACCTGAGTAAGTGTGTTGCACTTCATGCTAACCTTCTTACCACTGGCTGGCTGTGACCAAACTGTGATAGCCCAGGTCATGAGGGATTACTAGGTGTGAGCTACTAAACCACTGAGAATACTGGTCCAGACAAGTTGGCACAAAATCTAACTATCAAATTTGGTGTTCCATCAAGTCATGAAGGCTTGTTTTTCACCCATGCCTTCAGTGCAGTTTGGACCTCTTTCAGGACCATCTGTTCTTTATCATATGCTCCCTCCTGAAATGATTCAATGCACACCAATTCTTTCCATTATGACTGCGTGTTCGTGCCACCTTACTCGGCTGCTTTTTGAGGCAACGACTAATATACCTAGAGAATCCTTCAGTATTTTGACTCAAGTTTTCAATCATTTTTCTTTCAGCTTGAGAACTGCTGAGAGTATTCTTCCCTTTTTTTCTCACTCTAGGTCTCTGAACGTCGCATGATGACACTTTGTCATCTCAAGCTGCCCTTTGAAATCTTTAACATTTCTTAGCTCAATTACATCATTTGTACTGTTCACTTTAGCTACTCTGTGCACAAGAGCAAGTCTGATAGAATTTCAGAAGTTAATGTTAAGCCTTTGCAAATTGGTGGGTGTTTGCTTCTATGTATGTGATGTAACTTAGAGTATTTTTTTCTTCTTTTGTAAATCATTTTATTGGGGGCTCGTACAACTCTTATCACAATCCATCCATCCATCCATTGTGTCAAGAAAATTTGTACATTTGTTGCCATCAACATTCTCAAAACATTTGCTTTCTACTTGAACCCTTGGTAT
>NW_022106084.1:10813380-10814527 GCF_000313985.2 Echinops telfairi
CTGACAAGCTTCATATAAACATTGCTCTCTCATTTAAATCTTTGTTTCTAGAGAACAAGCTTTGGTTTGTGGTCTGTCACTCTGATCCAGAATAAAAAGCAATACAAGTCTTGAAGTATTTGTGTTTTTGGTTTCCTTTGTGTGTGTCAGGCATGATTTTCCCCCCATACATCTCATGTAAAAACAAGTTTACAACCAATAACATAGATTGAGTGTGTGAAGGCTTAATTTTATTTTCTTTCTTTTTTTTTTTTTTGGTGTACATACATTGATATTCACCTTGTTCTAAAGAATAAATATAGGGAAAACACACAAATTCAGAAAGTAGGTAACATTTTTATTTAAGAATATTTATTTCAAAATCAGGAGGGTCACATTCATATATGCCCTAGGAATGGAGAAAAGGAAAGTCCATTTCAACCAATGTCCAAGTTCATTGATAAATCTGCTTTTACCCTGAATTATGAGGTTCCCATACGGGGAGGCAAATAGCAGCTGTTTTTTTCTAGAGACAAGGACCCAAAGAGCCAGCAGGATGTTCTAAGCTCCCAGACAGACCTAAAACACTGAGCACTTTCAAGGAAAGCATTAAAGAAGTTCTTTGTTTTGTGTGAAATGAATGCATAAATCAAGATGGTGTTGTATTCTAACTTTAAACAGTGTTAATGGCAGACTGACTGATACAGAACCAAAAAACATAAACTCACGGCCGTCCGGATATTTCTAGGGTCATAGTGACCCTATAAAATTGAGTAGAACTGCCTTGTGGAGTTTCCAAGGTTACCTTTGTGAAAGCCGATGACCACATGTCTTTCTCAGGGCAACGCTGACTGATGGATATATATCAACTTTTTGCTTAGCGGGTGAAGGCTTTAGCATTGCATCACCAAGGCTCCTCTGGCTGTTGCAACTATGCATCAAGTCATGAGCTCCTGAAATCTGAAGGCACAGGTTTCCTCTTGGGACGTTCTAACAGAAAGACTAGCCCCCCACCCCCCTTTACCCACCTTTTTGGAGAAAGCAAAATGCAACAAGAGGACAACCAATCCCTTCTTAGCACCACAGAAACCTTCAACATACAATGAGTCTGAAGAACATAGTGATTGAAAATAAATATACTTATAAATAACCTAAGGAAAATAATATC
>NW_022106084.1:10815388-10817201 GCF_000313985.2 Echinops telfairi
CTGATGGTGCCTGGCTATCAAGATATAGTGTCTGGGATCTTAAAGGCTTGAAGATAAACAAGCAACCATCTAGCCCAGAATCAACAAAGCCCACATGGAAGAAGCACAGCAACCTGTGTAATCATGGGATCAAGTATCAGGCATCAATGACTTCCTGTATATGCTAACTATACTTCCCATTTACAGCATACTTTTCTGCATCCATTGATCTCAATCCCAAGTGGGTGAAGACAGACATCAGACAGTTTAAGATATAACAAAATAATAATAATTTATAAATTATCAAGGGTTCATGAAGGAGGGGGTAGGGGGGAGGGAGAGAAAAAAATGAGGAGCTGATACCAGGGGCTCAAGTAGAAAGTAAATGTTTTCAGAATGATGATGGGAATGGATGTACAAATGTGCTTGACACAATGGATGGATGTATGGATTGTGATAAGAGTTGTACGAATCCCCAATAAAATGATTTTAAAAATCTGGTTTGTTTTCTATGGTATCTCCAATGCATAGAAGAATGTCTGGGATACAATAAGTGCTCAGTAAACATGCTTGGATTTTCTAGGTTTTAGTGATACCCACTGGGATTCACTGCCTATCACTCTGATCCACCCTGTAAACCACATTCAAAGTACACTGTTTTGAAACACTATCTTGAAATGGTCTCTCCACAACAGAATCCTGTGACAGCCAATCATCCTTGCCCTCAATATCCCCTAAATCTCTGCTCTATCCCACCTGCAGCCTGAGCTGTGATTACTAAACTTCAAAGGCATACTCTTTAACCCCACCAGGCCTCTTCACAGTCTATTCCCTGAACTCACCTGAGTTACCATCAACCAATATGGCCCTTCTAGCCATAACTCCTTAAATATATATTATAATTCTTGACTCATGTGATTGTGGTTATAGTAACCTTTTAAGGGGGCATTCTTTACTATCTTCATGGACAGGATTATGGTGGGCTTAAATCTTGACTGAAGTAGAGGGTGTGAACCCAGTCATACCCTTCGCCTCCTCAGGGGGCATCTATGATTCTACCTTAGTTGTTGTTGTGAGTCGCCCTCAAATCTGCTCCAATGTAATCAGAGGGTCTGATGAAAGATGACATCCTTTGTTTCGCTTGGACAGGCATGTCTACTGGTACTACTGTGCAGTTCTAACAGATATTATCTCACCTGGAAAGTCAAACCTCTAGCTCATGAGTGAGCTTTTGTAGACTCAAGAAGACTTGTGGTGACTTTTGGACATTCTTGGCTTCTGGCTTTGGGCCCTGCATTTGGCTTACTTTTGCTTTGACCTTCAGACTTGGGACTGAATAGCCTCCCCCACTAGTGAGACATTGCCTCTGTGTTTATTGAGCTTCTGTGGGACCTTGGAACAAATTAGAGAACCCAGGGATTTAAAAGAACATATTCAAGGGAGGTGGAGGAGGGGGGATGGAATAGCACCTTGGAAGAGTTGAACATCTGGGGGGCATCTTTCATCTGCAATTCCTTGGGGCTAGTCTCATATTTATTCTTTTAAAAAGATAAATTATTACCACATCACCCTTGCAAAATCCCATGCACATTCCTATATTCAGGCCTGCTCATCCCTGACACAGAAGAGCCAATGTCCTTCCATTTCTTTCTTCTCAGTATTATTTATGCTTCAGTGGGAGTTAAATTTGTGCTTCATGATATTTTCTTTTCTCATATTTCACACAGTTCTTCTGTTGAATTCACATTTACATATCTATCTTATTTTTACATGGTTCACTTCTCCAATTAGACCCTCTCCACAAAGTTTTCAAACAGTTATCCAGCCTTGTCTT
>NW_022106084.1:10818988-10819878 GCF_000313985.2 Echinops telfairi
ATGTGCTTTCACAATTGATGTGTGTATGGATTGCGATAAGCGTTGTATGGGCCCCTAATAAAATGATTTTTTAAGTGTGTATATATACACACATACATACTACACACACACAAAGTTCAAAATGTTTCTTCAAGGAAAGCTTATCTCGGTTACCATCTATAAATATTTATGGTGTTGATAACATCCTAAAAAACCACTTATCTACTTAATTGCACTTATTATCCCAATTTTACACATACATATTTTCTCTTAAATAAGAAAAATATTATGCAGGAGTCAACTGCTTCCTCAGCCCTTTGATACTGCTAGTTAGCTGGATCACTGAACACAAAACCCTCATGCACCAAATGAACTATAAGTATAGTACAAGAGGTAACCCACAGTGGTCTAACACAGGAGTGTCTAATAGAACGTTCTGTGTAGATGGAAGTGGATGATCTGACCAGGCAGTCAATCTGCTTCCATAAGGGTTACATCCGAGGAAATCTGAGGGGGCAGTTCTACTTTGCTGTACTTAGCTGACATGAACCAGACTCAACTAGACAACACCCAACTATAGCAAACCACCCAAAGCTATTGGACACTTGAAATGCACCTGGTGGGACAGAGGGACTGAATGCCTCCTTTTAGTTAACGTGGGTCATGTAAACGTAAACAGCCACGTGTGCGTCGTGCCTATGACTTTGGAGAGTGGAATTTGAATACATTCAACATTGTTCCGATTATAAATGTACGGGAGAAAATGGAGGAAAAAGCAATGTGATTTTCAGGGGAAATGGCATTTGTTTTAGAACGCTTCTCATAATTTACAGTTGATATTCTGATTAAATAAAAATAAATATTTCTCAAGAAATATCCAGAGAGTAAGAAAATGTGTATTTACAGTTATA
>NW_022106084.1:10820853-10822364 GCF_000313985.2 Echinops telfairi
CCTCAAAGTAACAGGTTTGCTTTTCAGCACTCCAAAGAGGTCTTGGATGGAAGTTTACCTACAAGAACTCATCTTTTGATCTCTTGGCTGATGCTTCCATGAGCACTGACTGTGGATCCAAGCAAGACAAAATCCTTGACAACTTCATCCTTTTCTCCACTGACAAAATCTTTTACAATTTCATCCTTTTCTCCATTGATCATGATGCTACCTATTGGTCTAGTTGTGATGTTACCTATTTATTGGTCCAGTTCTTCTTCACATCGAGTTGTAATCCCCACTGAAGGCTGCAATCCTTGATTGTCATCAGCAAGTGCCTCAAGTCCTTTTAGCATTCAGCAAGCAAGGGTATATCATCTGCTTATTGAAGATTGTTAATAAGTCTTCCTCTAACCCTGGTGACCCTTTCTCCTTCATATAATCTGGCTTCTCTGCCTATTTGCTCAGCACACAGATTGAATGAGTATGGTGAGAGGTTACAGCCCTGTTGCACACCTATCCTAATCTTAAACCATGCAGTGTTCCCTTGCTCTGTTCACATAATTGCCTCTTGATCCATGTCCAAGTTCCTCAGGAGCACAGAGAAATGTTGTGGAATTCACATTCTTCTCAAGGTTATCTATAGTGTGTTATGATCCACATATTCCAATATCTAGGCAGAGTCAAGAAAACACAAGTAAACATCTTTCTGGTATTCTCTGATTTCAGCCAAGATCCATCCAACATCAGCAATGAGATTCCTTGTTGCACATCCTCTTCTGAACCTGGCTTGAACCTCTGCCATCTCCCTGTCAATATATTGCTACAAGCACTGTTGGATGATTTTCAGCAACATTTTACTTACATGTGGTATCAGTGATACAACTCTAAAGTTGGAGCATCCTGTTTGGCCACCTTTCTTTGGAATAGTTAGAAATATGGGTCTCTTCCAGTTAGTTGGCCAAGTAGCTAACTTCCAAGTTTCCTGGCATAGAAAAGGGAGAGTTTCCAGGCTTCATGGGATTTTTTTCCTCACAAACATTTCAATTTATATTCCATCAACTTCTGAAACCTCCTGTGTGGCAGATGTTTTCAGTGCAGCTTGAACGTCTTCCTTAAGCTCATATCCTGAAATCGTGGAATGCCCACTAATTCTTTTTGGTACAGTAAATCTTTTCTTGCTATCTTCTTCTGGTGCTTCCTGCATCACTCAATATTTTGCTTATAGAATCTTTCAATATTACAACTCACGGCTTGACTGCTTTCTTCAGTTCTTTCAATTTAAGATAGGCCAAAAGTCCGAATTCATAAATTTTCTTGGACCAGTGAAAAATAATAAGAATATGTAATTTAACTGATAGAAGCCTGTGTGGTGCAAAGGTTAAGCACATGTTTGTTTACTTTAAAGATTGACAGTTCAACACACCCAGCACCTCCACAGAGAAAAATACACGGTAATCTACTGTCATCAAAATTACAGCCTGCAAAACTCATAGGGCAGTTCCACTTCTGTCACCTGGAGCAGGGACGCT
>NW_022106084.1:10823855-10832247 GCF_000313985.2 Echinops telfairi
GGAGAGAAAGATGTTTAGTTAAAAATTTGTCCTGAAATGTTTAGGGGTGTGTGGGTGGGGCACATGATTTAGTGCAGAAACATCATTCTAGGATATGAGGAGAAAAAGATCACTCATTTAATGCAACCTTCTCATTTTTGAGATATAAAACCTTGACCTAAAAATCAAAGGGCAGCTATGAATAAGTAGCAATAGGGTATTCCAGAGACACAGTGTGGGATGTGTGACTGAGCAGACCACACCACACTGAGGTAAAGCACTGGGGACATGCAATTGAGTGGAGGGGAGTATAAAGGATGGACTTTGGGACCAGGATGTAGCACCCCATCAGCCTCATCCGGAAAACACTCACTCCTAAAGGTCAACAAACAGACCTTGAACTATTAACAGGCTTTTCTTTTTTTTTGTCTTGTTTTTGTTATTTTTTTCCCTCTTCTTTTAAATTTTGTATATCAGTGGCTTCTTTGTTTATTAGCTTGTCGGTGTTGCTGCCGTTGTTGCCATGTTCTTACGTGCCACTTTGTTTGGTGCTGTTGAAGCCATCCGCAATTTTATGCACATATTATTACCTCTGCAGGTCCACCTAGATAAAATAGGCTGGATAAACAATGTGAGAAGAAAATAACGGGACCAATGGTCCCGGAGGGACATGAGAGTGTGGGAGGTACGGGAAGGGAGGAGGTGTTGGCCAACTTAGGGACAAGGGAACAATGAGTGATTCAAAACCAGTGGCAGGAAGGGGATGGGAGGACTGGTAGGGCGTGACCAAGGGCAAGGTAACTGAGAGGAATTACTGAAACCAGAACGAAGGCTGAACATGGTAGTGGGACAGGAGGAAAGCATAGGTAAGTAGAGGAAAGGAGTAGGAGGCAAAGGGCATACATAGAGGCCTAAATACAGACATGTACATATGTAAATATATTTATGATTATGGGGGAAATAGATCTATGTGCATATATTTATAAATTTAGTAGTAGGGTAGCAAGTGCACATTGAGCCTCCTCACGCACATTTCCTTAATACAAGAGCACTTTGCTCAGCTAAACGGTCATTCCATGATACCCACCTTCCCGATCTGATTGCTGAAGACAAACGTGTGCATAAGCAAATGTGAAAAAAGCTGATGGTGCCCAGCTATTAAAATATATAGTATCTGGAGTCTTAAAGGCTTGAAGGCAAACAAGAGGCCATCTACCTCAGAAGTAACAAAGCCCACAGAGAAGAAGCACACAAGCCTATGTGATCACGAGGTGTTGAAGGGATCAGGTAGCAGACACCAAAGAATAAAAGCCATCATTGTGTGATCACCTTCCCCATATAAACACCAAAGGCAAGTGTATGTATAAGTAAGTGTGGTGAAGAAGGCTGATGGTGCCTGGCTATTGAGAGATATAGGGTCTGGGGTCTTAAAGGCGTGCAAGTAAATAAGCGGCCATCTAGTCCAGAAGCAACAAAGTCCACATGGAAGCAGGACACCAACATGTATGATTATGAAGGGCCAAGGGGACCACGTTTCAAACACCAAAGGCGGGGGGGAAAAATCATGTCATCGTGAATGAGGGGAGCGCGTGATGGGGACCCAATGCCCATCTGTAGACAACTGGACATCCCTTGCAGAGGAGTAGTGGGGAGGAGATGAGTCACTCAGGGTTCAGTGTAGCAATAATGAAACTCACAACCTTCCTCAAGTTCATAAACGCTTCTTCCCCACCACTATCATGATCCCAATTCTACCTTGCAAACCTGGTTAGACCAGAGGATGCACAGCGGTACAGACAGGAACTAGAAACACAGGGAATCTAGGACAGATGAACCCCTCAGGACCAGCGGTGACAGTGGCGATACTGGGAGGGAAGGGAAGGTAGAAAGGGGGAACCGATCACAAGGATCTACATATAACCTCCTCCCTGGGAGATGGGCAACAGAAAAGTGGGTGAAGGGAGACGCCTGGCAGTGTAAGATAAGATAAAATAATAATTTATAAATTATCAAGGGTTCATGAGGGAGAGGGGAGCGGGGAGGGAAGGAGAGGGGAAAAAGGAAAATGAGGAGCTGAATCCAGGAACCCAAGCAGAAAGCAAGTTTTGAGAATGATGAGGGCAACGAATGTATAAGTGTGCTTTACACAATTGATGTATGTGTGGACTGTGATAAGAATTGTATGAGCCCCAATAAAATGATTTTCTTAATTAAATAAATAAATAAAAGATAACAAAGAAAGAAAAACAAAGATTGCACTCTGGCGTGGGTCTGATGTTCTTTTAATTTTCTCCTACATTATTTTAAATTATTTCTGTGCCTCTGAGTTTAACCTGTTACACTTTGTTTTTCAAAGAGTTATTTAAAACAAAAACTTCAAAGCAGCTCTTTGGGGATGATTAAACTGTTCTATATCCTAATTGTGTTGGTGGTGTATACCAGCCTATTATGTGTGTTAAAATTCATGGAACCCAATAAGATACAAACCAAATATCTAAAAGTAACCTTCAAAGTCTACCACAGGTGATTTCAAAAAAACTAGAGTACCTTAACTTTTTATACTATCATTTCAGTAAAAAAATAAACTAAGAAAAGAACATTTCAACTTTGTTGAGTCAGTTTTATTTGGTGACCTACTACTACTTTATCACATGTACTTTTTCTGCCATCAATATCAATTAAACTATGAAAATAGCAATCAAGTCTTTCTTTCTCTCTATCACCAGCTCAGTCTTCCAGAGAAGAGGAGTACTTTTTGTGAGAAAACTACCTGTGGATTTATCTGTATATTTAAGAAACTATAATCACTCAGGGCAATCCTAAATAGGTAAAATGGATAATGATGACGACTTGGCATTTATTAAGTCCTTGCATGCTATATACTGTATGAGGTGGGCTTCAATTACAAGTTCAGAGTCATCATCCAGGGGGAAGAGGTAATTTTGAGATATTAACCATCTGTGGGAGCCCTGGTGGCACAGCCGTTACGAGTTTGCCTGTGTCCTGCGAGGGCAGCGGCCGGCAACCAGCAGGACAACCTGCAAAAGGACAAGCCTTCTATCCCTGCCAAGAGTGACAGTTCCCCAAACTCACCTGGGAAATGCTACCCTATCCTATGGGGTGGCCAGGAGTCAGGAATGACTCAATGGCAGGAAGTTTGGCTTGGTTTGGTGTTTATTACATACATCGATGATCCACGCAGGAAGGTATCCTGGGAAGGGCGCCATCACCAAAGATTAGGTGGAACTGTGAATCCACTTTTTCCTGATGGAGAGATGGTTACCAATTTTCTTCACATCACTGAACCTCAATTGTCTCACTGATTGAGTGGAATAATCCCCCTTACCTACCTGGGTGCTTGTGTCGATTAAATATGATGATGAATATAAATAACGACAGTTTTGCCATCAACTAGGCACCATTGTTTTTTAATTAATGTATTTTTATTTTATTTTTTATTAAAAGATCAATTTATTGGGGGCTCTTATTGTTCTTTTAATAATCATCTCAAGCATATGTTTACATATGTTGCCATCATTATTTTCTTGACATTTATTTTCTATTGAGCTCCCCTTTGTTCCCTCCTTCCCCCTTGGTGACCCTTTGATAAATTAAAAATTATTATTATTTTCACATCTTACACCGACCACTGTCTCCCTTCCCCTGTGGTTTCTATTTTTCATCCCCTTGGAGGGGGTGGTGGTGGTGATTATGTGTAGATCATTGCCATCAGTTCCCCATTCTTACCCTCTAGGAATCACTACTCCCAATTCTGTTCCTGGATTCCATGTGTCCTGAGCTCTTGTCTCCTATCTGTCCTTGAACTAGGCACCATTCTAGTTCTGGGCTGCTGCACACTGGGTAGCTAAGATTCAGAACTCCCTTTGTGGCAGCAAACAGTAACAAGGCACCATTCTCGGGGCATGAAGTTATAGCATTTACTAGTCTGCAGGACAATGCCTAGAGGTAAAGGCTTCTGTTACCTTTGTTTTACAGAGAGAATCTCTGAGACACAAAAGGTTAAAGAACCTGCTAAAGGTCGCACAGCAAGGTCACACAGCAGAGATCAGGATGAACACTGCTTCCTGGATCCACATGCTGAAGCGTCTTCGCCATTATTGCCTCATGTATAAATGACTTGGCACAGGGTAGATGCTCAATTAATGGCTGCTGTGGCACTGCTATAGCTGCAACTTTTTATTTTTTATGGCAAACTAATCTCACTGAACTCCCAGAAGCTCAAAGTGGGTCAGGGCTACAAATGTTAATGATGAAAATAAAACCATTTTGCTAACACTGTGATACTTTTCATTACATTTTCCCTTCCACAACGCAGCAAAAGCAGGGATTTCTTTTTAATGCTGATGGTAATGAAAAGTGAAGGCTTTCATTAAAATAAAGTGTTTGGTCCCTATGTGCGAGCTGTGGGCCTTGATGCCCAACTGCCTCTCAGTACCTCCATAAGCAAGTCATACCCCTTCTGAACGATTAGAACAACAGGGAGTTGGGGGGTGGATAAAATTAAGTTGTCCATAAAATAGTGTGATGCGAGGTTGTACAATATAGTCCAGAGGGACAGGGTCTAGGCTCTGTAACCACATAACCTTTAAAAAATTATTTGGAGTCCCTGGGTGATTCAAATGATTAACACAGTTGGCTTCTAAAGGCTGGTTGGTTGAGTAAACCCAGAGTTGCCCAGAAGAAAGGTCAGCCCTATGTTACTTAACAAATAATCCACCGAATACCCTAGAGAGCACAGTTCTTCCCGGACACACATGGGCTTGTCATGAGTGAACACTGACCAGATGTCACCTGGTTTAAAAACATTAGTCAGAGAATGGCCTACCCAACCATCTCAACCATCCCAACAGCACTAAACAATCTGTATTGAAACCATTATGCAGCCCTTTATGCCTTTTAGATTAGGTCGCTACTGTCCCATATAATACAACCAATAACATTCTTTATATGAGATGGGTAGAGAGACAGGTAGAAGGAAGAAGTGGAGCATCTCGGGACTTCTACCTACAGGCTGCAAAGGAGAGAGGAGAGTTCTGAAGGCAGTCGCCTTGGGGAGACCAGGGGACTACCTGAGCGGAGAAGAAGATACCTTATTGAAGAAGCTCTCAGGACTAGAGAAGCCAAGAGGCAAAAATCACAATCAGGATCAATGGGAATCTAAGAGAAGGGAAAACATAGCATATAATTGTCTCGGTAAAAGATAGACTACACTGAAAACAGGGCAATGTCTGAGAATGATGCCTTTTACGCTTTTCTTTTTTTTAATGAAAAATGGCCAGTTTTTAAGCCCACGAGAGCATCAAAAGGATGCTCTCTCCCACGCGATCCCTCTCTGGGCGCTGAAAAGTCCTCTTTTTCCGGCCACTTTTGCACATCTCTCTGCCTGAGGCAACCCACAGGGACCACTTAGAAATGGATGTCCCAACGGAGACTCGCCCTCCTTTTCCCCCTTTGGTTTCCTAGTTCATGTGCTGTCCATACAGGTTCGCAGTGTGTTTATTATCTTCTGCATCTTTGCCACCCTTATTCCAACCAATTCCATTGAGAATGGCATTGTCTACTCCTTGTTTGACTCTCATATCCCCTCCCAAACTCCAGACTCATTGACATGGACCCTCTAGGGCAGGGCAGGATTGGCCCTGTGGGTTTCCGGGACTGTAACTCTTTATAGGAGTAGAAAGCCTTGTCTTTCTCCTTCAGGGTGGCTGGTGGTTTGAAACCACTGACCTTGTGGTTAGCAGCCAAATGTGTAACCACTACCCTAAATACCCATCAAATACCCTAAAGGTTGGTAAATGCATGGTGTATTTGTGGCCACTCCCTTGTTTTTTGCTTAATCACAGAAATTCTTCCAAGCTTATAAATCCTCAACACTCCCTTCCAGACAGTCACTATCAGGTCATTTAAGTTGGCACACGCGGTTATACCTCTTGGATATACCTTTGTGTACCAATTCTAATTTATCTTTCATACGTACACGGTAGTCACATTCTAGAACGGAAAGCCACCATATCAAGGAGAAGTCTAAACTGGACTCTAAGATTCCTAACCCTCTAGGGCACGTGTCTTATAACATCCCCCAACATTGAACATGGGTTGAATCTTTGAATATGGTGGAATACTAGTAGTCATAGTTAGTAATGAGGTGGTTTTGAGTTCATCAAAAGGCATGTTATCTGGGTGGGCTTTAGCGAAAGGCACAGCGCACTTGCTGAAGGGTTTGAAAATGGGTTGAGCATGGATTTGAAGGTGGAGCGGGGACATGGCAAGGACTTAAGAGCAGCGTTAGAGGCTGAGCGTTATTCCCCCATCCAACAGGCAAGAAGAAGCCAGTGCCCGCGGTGGAAAATCCACATGGAACTGGAGTCTTCCAGCGGCTTGGAAGTGGACTCTAAACTCCAGAATGGAATGCAGTGAAGCTTAAGAAATTCTGGGTAGATTTCTGGCCCATAGTACTGAGTTTGTAGTAATGTATTACATCACAAGAATCACTAATATGCCCACTTGATCTCTTTCCATTTGAAAATCCCTAAGCAGTGCTCTCAAATGGCAGAATCACATTTCTTCAAATCAATATTACTTGGTGCAATTGGTATGGCATTTCTTCCATTCTTTACCATATAACTCAATCTAAAAATACCCATAGGACTGTTTCATCAATCTCTTATCCAAATGAAAGCCCCAAACAACTGGGGTGTGATTAAAGGACCCAGCATGAGATACTTTTACAAGTGGCTCTATGCACCACTAAGACTTTTGATCCACATCCTTCTCAGGATAAGAGCCATCGCCTGAACAGCAGAGCACCACCTACAATGATGCTTTTCAGTCTTGGCCCCTACACAGAACGCCAGTGCACTTAAATCCAATTGCACCATTCTCAAGACTTATTCTTTAAATGTGCCTGTTCCTGGTGTACCATTTTTTCCATCCACGGTTATTCTGGCATGCACAGGTTGTTTATATTTTTCTCTGATGTATCCTTTTGACAGATATTTCATAAGATATGGCCCCACTCTATTATGGAATTTCTGGTGCTTTAGGGTCTTTGTAGATAAAATATATTCATTCTATATGACAAGCTTCTGCTTCCCAAGCCGTTTCCATCAAACAAATGATGAGCATAAATAAGTGCCCTGACTGCAGCACAGGGGGAGCCAGGGAGGATCACAGAGATGGTAGAAGAAATAAGCCCTTACTGTACATTCGCAGGAGATTGGTATGAGGCAAGGCAAACTGTTTCTCTTGTGTTCTATTTATTTCTCTCTCTTCTTGCCCCATTTTATTGCCTTTTTTACTATGATTAGGGTGAAAGTTCAAAGAGCAAATTTGTTTTCCATTCAGCAATTCGTACACACTTTGTGACACTGATCACAATCTCCACAGGGTAGAGTTCTTCCCTCTTTCCCCCTGTCTTTCCAGTTTCCATTCACCTTTGTCCTGAGCCCTTTCTATCTTTTAAGCTGGATCTCTGGACAAATGCTACTCTTTTGATAGCTGACTATTCTAAAAAGTGTTTGCCTGTGTGATGTTATTATGTACCTTATAGGCCTGTTACTGTTCCATTTGAAGTTGAGTCAGAGGAGTGAATTCAGATCCAGTCTTGACGGATGTCTAAGGATTGTCTTTTCAGGAGTCCTAGCACCTTTGTTAAAATGGAAGTGAATTAACATACTTTCCTGATGTTAATCACATAGCAAACAGAATCTATTACTACACAGATGAGAGTACACTGCTGTTTTCAAGAGCTAAGGCAATTAAGGGGCAAAGAGCATGCCCTGTGATCCTTTTCTCAGCCCATGTCTGCTGGAAATGTGAGGATATTCTGAAGCCTACATTAGAACTGCTTCCCCAAAGAATAGACAATCAACCAATCAATCAATGCTGACTGATTATGGGAAGAAGCTTACAACCTTGGGGGATGTCAGTTCTCATTTATTCACTCAACAAATGTGTACAGGCTGTGATGCTTGGGTTACTACGTATTAAGCTCGACTATTCAACGGTGCTTGATCAGAGTTTGGTGGAAGAGAATAAACATGATGAGACAGGTTTCAACAAGATCCGTGCAGAGAGGCTGCTTCGAGAGAAAAAGCACTTATTTCTAGGTGAAACCTCTATAGAGGGTGAACGTATGCATGAGTGCGCTCGGGGGTGGGGTGGGTGAGGGTGAGTGTCTGTATGAATGCTTGAGTGGGTTGGAAGAAAGAGAACGTTCTGAAGTGACCTTTTGGCTCTAAGTGTGAAAAAAAGAAAGTCACTTTAAAGAAAAAGGAATAGGTCATGCCAGCTGGGTAGCAGCAGGCAAGAAAACAACATGAAGTGGCATGGCCGATTTGGGGAAAGAGAGAAAAGCTAACTGTGCCACGGAAACAGAGGAGAGCAACAGGAA
>NW_022106084.1:10832999-10837726 GCF_000313985.2 Echinops telfairi
ACATAGGATTTCTAGATAACAGAATAAACTTTAGAGTAACTGTGCTTATTATTTTCAAAGAGATACAAAAACCTTGCTGAAATTTGTGGAGCTATTCTAGAATGAGTAAATATGTTGACCGAATTCAGAATCCAGTGGCTGGTTTAAAACTAATAGGCGCAGATGCACAAATATTAAGTACATTTGAAAATGAGTCCAAAGAAGGCATTCAAAAGTGCATAAACACACTGAAGGAGTAGAATACTGAACAGATGGGTTTCACCTGTTTTTCCACAATCTCCTTAATAAATGCAAGCATCCTTTCTTAAAAACTTTTTCAGAGGGAGAAAACAAAAATATTTATATTTCTGATTAATATTTCAAATCCTGCAAATTTTTGAAACCCAAACCAGACAGGAACATTTTGAGAAATAAAAATTATAGTCCTTATTAGGAGAAACAAAGTCTTGAAATATACAAAAAGTATAATCCAACTAAACCAAGTTCTAGCCAGGAATGCAAGGCTAGTATAATGTGTAACTTTTCCTTTTATTTGTAGGATAAAAATCATGTACATATCTCAATATATGAAAATGATTGAAAAAATTCATAATTTATTCATGATTAAAATTTCTTAGTTGTAAAATACTAATCATGAAATGTTGAAAGCTTTCTCTTAGAAATTAGCTGACATTAAAGATTGATATAAAAAAATATTAGCAAAGATGGGAAACAGCAGAGATGCTCTTATACTGCTTATGGGAATGTAAATTGTTATCTATCTCCTATTGGTTCAGTTTCTCTGGAGTATCCTGATTAATGAAATCCTTAATAATCCTTCATATTTGTGTGTTACAGGCACCACATAAATTGTACAAAATGAGGCTTATTTTTAAGAAAATATTAAAAAATTCTCACACACACAATATATTACAATTTGTCTCATGATAAAAAAAATCCTAATGAATGGGTGGAGTCCCATATCAAGACAAGTTATTATAGTCTGTCAGAAGTGAAGAAGATTCTAAAAACCAGAGAGAAAAGTAAAAAGAAACACAAACACAGGTGGGGGGAAATATCATATCACAGAAAAAGATTAGAAATCAGTAGGCATTAGACTTGTCTATAAGAAGAAATGTCCCCCAGAATAATTTATTTCAGAGGACAGCACGGAATCTGCAGCTCCAGAAGAGGGACATATATGATCGGAGCACACAGAAGCAGATGAAGGGGGAGGAGGAGAGAGTGGATCACATCCTGGCCCACCAGGTCTTGAGGGTGATGTTCCAAATTAGAGCAGCCAGTCCACAGAGAAGACCACATGGACAGCCCCGCTATGAGACATGACATCCCTCACTGACCCGTAGCCCTAGAAGGGACAATACTGGAGACACAGTGTGGGAATTCCGCCCAATCTGATGCACCACACTGAGGCAAAACACTGAGTGTGTGCAGCAGAGCAGCAAGGGAACAGAGCAACTAAGTCCCCAGGGGATGCCAAAAATATACTTTGGGGCCAGGGCTTTTGTGCCCCAACAGACTTGACTGGAGGACACTCTTGAAGGCCAACAAACAGTCCTTGAACTAACTACAAGCTTTTGTTTCTTGTGGTTTTTTTTTTTTTTTGTCATTAGTTTGTTGTTGTTTTGTTTTATTTTGTTGCTTGGATTTTCTCTGTCCTGTGTTTGTACATGTCATTATGTCCTCAGGTCTGTCTAAATAAGATAGGCTGGATGAACAATCTGGAGGAGAAAACAACAGACCGACAGTTCCAGGGGGACATGTGAGATGGGGACGTGGGGGGAAAGGAAGTGGTATTAACAAACCCTGGGACAAGGGAACAACAAGTGATTCAAATCAGTGGTGAGGAGGGATGTGGGAGGCCTGATAGGGTGTGACCAAGGGTAATATAACCAAGAGGAATTACTACCCAAATGAATGCTGAACATGATAGCGGAACAAGAAGAAAGTAAAAGGAAATAGAGGAAAAAGCTAGGAGGCAAAGGGCATTTATAGAGGTCTAAATAAAGGCATGTACATATATAAATATATTTATATATGAGGATGGGGAAATAGATCTATGTGCCTATATTTATAGGTTTAGTATTTAGGTAGCAGATGGACATTGGGCGCCACTCAAGTACTCCCTCAATACAAGAATACTTCGTTCTATTAAACTGACATTCTATGATGCTCACCTTCCCGATGTGATCACTGAAGACAAAGTGGGTGCATAAACAAATGTGGTGAAGAAAGCTGATGGTGCCTAGCTATCAAAAGATATAGCATCTGTGGTCTTAGAGGCTTGACGGTAAACAAGCAGCCATCTATCACAGAAGCAACAAAGCCCACATGGAAGAAGCACAACAGTCTGTGTGATCACAAGGTGTTGAAGGGATCAGGTATAAGTCATCATCAGAACAAAAAAATTATATCATTGTGAATGAGGGGGGCAGTGCGGAGTGGAGACCCAAGCCCATTTGTAGGTCACTGGACATCCCTTTACAGAAGGGTTTCGGGGAGGAGACGAGCCTGTCAGGGTGCAATGTAGCAAGGATGAAAAATACAACTTTCCTCTAGTTCCTAAATGTTTCCTCCCCACCCACTATCATGATCCCAATTGTACCTTACAAATCTGGCTAGACCAGAGGTTCTACACTGGTACAGATAGGAACTGGAAACACAGGGAATCCAGGACAGATGATCCCTTCCCTGTAGTGAAAGTGACGATACTGGGAGGGTCGAGGGAGAGTGGGTTGGAAAGGGGGATCCAATTACATGGATCTACATGTGACCTCCTCCCTGGGGGATGGACAGCAGAAAAGTGGGTGAAGGGAGACATTGGACAGTGCAAGATATGACAAAATAATAACTTATAAATTATCAAGGGTTTACGAGGGAGGGGGGAAATGTGGAGCTGATGTCAGGGGCTTAAGTGGAGAGCAAATGGTTTTTGAATGATGAGAGCAATGAATGTACAAATGTGCTTTACACAATTGATATATAGATGGATTGTGATAAGAGTTGTATGAGCCCCTAATAAAATGATTTAAAAAAAAGAAGAAATGTCTTCAAATGCCAAAATCTGAGAATGATCATCATATTTCACCAAATTATCAATTAATTGTTAGCATAGTGTATTGACACTTTCAAATAAGGAAGATTTTCAATGTTTTATTAATGTGTTAAACCAAATAGGAGCTTAAACCAATTAGGAAGAGAATATAAAAACCTGAAAATTGATTACAGCAAGGAAAAGAATTAGTAAGTCTCTAGAATGATTTTTGTTTTGCTTTTAAGTCCAAGGATCTTGCGGCAAATGGCATGGAGACCATACCTGACCTTCTCTGAATGCAACTCCACCCAATTGCCTTCAGGCAGATTTCAGACACGCCTCCACAATTTTTTCTTCTATAAAGTCTTCTGACAGCAACCTTCCTCCCACCACACTGCTTTCCTACTGGGTTTGATAATCTGTTGGAATGGATCCACAAGACAGTGGTCATGATTAAGGGCATTTATTGGGAAATCAATGGGATCCAACAAGCCGGAATCAGAGAACATTAAAGATACCTTCATTGGTTCATGGCAACAATGGCCCTCAGCCAACAGCCAAGTCTCTTTCTAGTCTTCAGGCTCTCTGTCACATGGTCATGTGACCTCTGCCTCAGTGGGCCAGACACCCAGTACATTTACTTCTCTGCCTCACAGTCTAATAGTCTTGACACCACTCTTCCTGTGCTGTGTCATGGTCCCTTTCCCTCAGCCTCTGATCTAGGCCAGGTTCCTTTTCTATGTTCCATGATTCTGTGCTGCAGATTCTGATGTTCCTGGTCTTGGCTCTGCCACTTCATACAGAGATCTTGAACATGCTCCACTGGTGGCTTTTCTACCTTGATGGTCCTCGGATTTCTCTCTATTTGCCTATAAGATGGCACATTCTTAGAACCAGGAAAGTAGCAACTAAAACTGATTAATCCCTTCTATTGGTGTTCCGCACACCCTATTTACATGGTTTCATCCAATCATTTAATGGGACTTACAGAGATATGGATAGAAATCAAGAAATTTCACTTCAACACCACCTCTATCTTAGATGTTGAGAACAATCGGTCCAAGTGGGAGTGTAAGTATAGAGTAGCCCAGGAAGGCTAACTCCAAAAGGAATGAAAAGTGATACAAGTGTTGGATTATCTGGTATCTCTGATCATGAAGGAAAGAATTGAAATATTTTCTTGAGAATTTCAGACAGACTGAAAAAAACTACTAAGCAAACCATCACAGGGCCAATATTAAATCCAAGACAAATGCAAACATTTATAAGGAAGGGAATAAAATTTAAATATACCAAATGGCTCACTCTGAACAAGAAATCTTGCTGGTTTATTGATTATGCATTGAGCTTTTAATTACAAGGTCAGCTGTTTGAACTCACCAGAGTTCTCATCAGAGAAAGAGGAGGCTGTCTGCTCTCCTTTTCAAAAGACTGAAAAGTCTTTAAAACTCATAGGAGTTTTACTCTGTGCTATGAGATGGAATCGCTTTGACAGCAATGAGTTGGGTTTTTGTAATGAGGGCCTTCAATGAATTCATGGAAAATTCCATTTTGAATTCCATTTAAGTTGCATTTTTAAAATTTCATTTCCCCCACAAACTTTTTGAAGTCTCCTCATATAAATGTAGTACATTGATTTCACCAGATTGTGATCATAAATTTATTGGTGGGTAGGACAATTTGTGAGGGAGAA
>NW_022106084.1:10838336-10846267 GCF_000313985.2 Echinops telfairi
TTTTGCTGCCCCAGGAGAATAAAACCAGAGGGACAATATGGATTGCTGCCCTGAACAGAAAAGAGCCAAGATGAGAGGGCTTCAAAAAGGTCGAGGAAAATTAAATGACTACATATGGGATTCTCCCACAAACTTTTATATTCATCTACTTCAATATTTCAGAAAGCCTGCCTAGAGATGTTTGTCTTTTATTATGGCCTCTGCATGTAACTCAAAGGAACTTCTGTTGAAAACTGTGTGTGAAGTCAAGAAGTTCACAGATACAGTCTTTATGGGTGGGGCAGGGGACAGCAGAGTTGGAAGGGTTTTAGAGTGAAAGAAATCTAGGTTCTAATCCTCTTTTTCCCTTTTCAGCATCATCACCTTAAGCAGTTACTTTGTCAAACCCTTGTCTACTCATGGGGAACTTGGAAGTAATGATGTTGTCTTCATTGGCTTAATATGAGCATTAAATAAAATAGCAAACATATTAGAGGGAGTTTTAAAGTTTGTGGAAAATCCCTTTATGTTTTAGTTCCATTTTTCTACAAGCTTTTTGAAATACCCCTTGAGCAGTAAAAAACTCAAGACCTTCCCCAAAGCAAGTGCTGAGAAATGGTTCTTTTTCTACGCTCATTGTTTCTACCACGTGCTAGCAAGTTGTTTGTGGATACGTAATCCCTAAGTATGTCTTCATTGATAATGGGCATATGCACACATCATTCATCTCCATTAGGACTCAACTCTGAACATAAACGTAACTCCAGATTGTTAAAGAAGAACTAGCTTCTTATAGAGGTACTCACTAATTTTGCACCATGCTTTCTACAAAAAAGATATTTTATTGTAGAAGGTTTGCTTAATCTATGGCTAATTGGCTGAAATTAGTTGCAAAAAATGAGATAGTGAATGCTACCATTGAAAGCTGTATTCTTTTACCTCTCTAGTCTACATGGTTCTTTGAAAATGTGTTGTTGGTGTTAAGTATCATGGACTGTTTCAATTCATAGAGACCTTATGTTCAACAGAATGAAAATCTCGCCAACCCCGTGGTATCTTCACATCTGTTCTTATATTTGGTCCATTGTTGCAGTCACTGTGTTAACCCATCTCCTTGAAGGTCGTCTGCTTTTCCCTGCCCTTCTACGTTACCAAGTGTAATGTTCATCTCCAGGGACTGGTCTCTCCTGACAACATATCCAAAGTCCACCGGACCAAGTCTTGCCACCCATGCCTCTAAGGCCCATTCTGGCTGTAGTTTCTCCAAGAAAGATTTGTTTGTTCTTTGGTCAGTCCATTGCCCTTTCAATATTCTTCAGCAGTACCATATTAAAGTCTTCCTTATTCAGTATCCAACTTTCACAGCTGAAAATAGCATGGCTTGGGTCAGGAACATTTTATTCCTCAAAGTAACATCCTTGCTTTTCAAGTATGCTTGTCACTTTAAATAGGGCTTGCACAACAGAGCTATCCAATGCAATATGCATTTACTACTGCTTCCATGAGCTTGATTGTGGATCCAAGCAAAACAAAATCCTTGGTAACTTCAACATTTTCTCTGTTAACCTTGATGTTAGCTGCTGGTCCAGTTGAGAGCATTTTGATTTTCTTTACACGAAGTTGAACGACAGCCCCCTTACTTGGCAAGTGCCTCCAGCTCTCTTCATTTTCAGCAAGCAAGGTTGTGTCATCTACACATCACGGTTGTTAAATATTCTTCCAATCCGGAAGCTGCGGTCTTCTTCAGTTGCAAATATAATGATGTTTAATGAATCTTAAAGGAATTCAAACTCAAAACTATGTAATGTTATCATTTCAAGGGAATGCTTACTTCTTTTTCTAAAGCCAATCAAAATTGACAATGTTTTCTTCTTTTTCCTTATTCTTCTGAATTTTCTAAATGTCTTATTATAGCTGTCACTCCTTCCCTGAATAGCCTTTCCAACCTAAACTTGCAAAGGAGCAAACAAAGTCAGTTCTACCATTTCAATTTTCATTTGAAAATGCAATTATTTAGTTTAGGCCAAGTACATATTTTTTATCACCTTTTGAGAGAATTGGGGTCTGCATCAGTAAGGTGAAGACCCTGTGCTAAAGATAATAAAACCAAGCGCAGAGTGATAAACTCCAAAATTAGTATAATACACAGTAGCTCAAACTAAGTACCACCTTCAAGGAGAGACCACACTATATACTCACTGCCAATGCGGTACTTCTGACCTATAGCAACCGCATATGACACAGAAGACCTGCCCGCGAGTTTCCGACACTGTAACGCTTTATAGGAGTAGAGAGCCTCAACTTTCTCCCAGAGCAGCTGACAGGTTTCAGACCTTGCAGTTAACAGCCCAGCATGTAAGCACTATGGCAACCAGATATGTAGCTTCTCAAAATTAATAAATATAAAGGTTTTTCTTGAGATGATTTGACTGAAGCAAATGTGTGCATATGTGTGCAAAATAGAAAACCCTCTAAAGTGTTTTCAAGGATGTGATTTTTTGGAAGGTGACTACCATCCCTGTATTGTGAGGCATTGCTAGGTAGGTTCAAGCTGTTAACCTTTTAGTGAGTATTGAGCACTTATCTGACAGGGTCACTGAAAGTAGACCACTTTCCTGAATGTGGTACATGCTGCAGTCACTTCCAGATATATGATCTCATTCCATTTGCAGAGCAATCATTCATTGGGGGAAAAGTAACCCAGATTGATCTAGAATGAAGGTTTGCCATCTACTAGTCCACAGCATTTCAGCATGGCTTCAGGAGTTAATGTTCTTAAAAACAACATCAACAATAATTTTTTAAAATGTTAAAAAGTACCCTCTCCTGTGAATCCTTTTATCGCCGCTGCAGAGCATCAGTGTTCCTTGTTAAAATGATACCTGTGGAAATCTTCTCACCTGGTGGCCCAGCCCAGGAGGGGAGCTCCCATTATCTCCACTGCTGTATATAGTTCTTGTGTCATTTGTTTTGATTTCTCCACTGAATTTTCATGTACAGAGAATAGACCAACATCTTTTCCACCTTCGACGTGTTTTCTTTATTCTGTGGAGCTTGCCATGATCCCAATGAATTAGGTCCCCCCTTCCAAGGTTGATGTCTAAATAAGAGGCTCTTGTACATGCTCCTTGTTAATAACTGGTTTGAACATTATCGGATACATGCAGCTAATTTAGTGCATCCTGTATGTTAAGTGTTTTACGGCAACCTGAATGAATTATAGTTCTGAAAAAAATTCCTGCCTTACATTTTTCATAATTAACTAGCACAAGACCATGTTTAAGTAACATGACTTAAAAAGGATTCTACAAAGCTAATGAGTGGCTCTGTTAATTATATGAGGATAAAAATGAACATCTTTGGCTGTATGGTGTATATTACAAACTTAATTTAATTAACAAAAATGTGTGTTATTTCCTTTGGAGTCCATCCGAAGGGCATGAGCTGCTCTGCTCTTGTCATTTGTCCGTAGTTGGCATCTTGCCTTTTGAGGGATTTTCCAAAGCAAGGCCTATTGTCAAATGTTGTCAGGTGCCCTGCCCCCGCCCCCACCCCCCATCCTCACAGTCACTGCTAGGTTTGAGTCTACGGTTGCAGCCACTGAGTCCATCCCCCCCTTTGAGAGCCCTTTCTCTTTTTTCAGCCAAATCTCTACTTCTCCAAGCAGGTTGTCCTGCTCCAGAGACCGGACCTTCTTGATAACATGTTCAAAGTACATGAGACACAGCTGCTCCAGAGTCGCTTCAGATGGAACATTCTGGCTGTACTTCTTCCAACATGGATTTCTTCATTCTTCTGGCAGTCTACGTTCTAGTCCATAGTCTTTGCTAAATTTTCAGATGTATGATTATTCCTGAAATATTGACTGTGACATAATATATAAAATATCTGCCGGATGACAAATTTTGAAATGCAGAATATAGAGGCTCCCACAGAGTGACATCACCCACTAACCAGGAACACCCAGACTAGACTGGTACACGAAGGAGAAATGATAAATTGCACGTGTGCTTTATGAGGAACCAGAGTAATCTCATTACTCTATCAACGGAAATAACTCGCTGTCTTCAAGCCGACTAGGCCCCGGCGCTGTACTATAGGCCAGAGCCGACCTGTTGCTGAGCATTGCTAAGGCTGTAAATCTCGGTGGGTGTTGGGTGCCATCGAGTCTGTTGGGACCCATAGGACAACAGAATGAAAGACTGCTCAGACCTGCACCAGTGTCACAATGATTCCTGTGTGTGAGCCCATTGCTGCAGCCACTGAGCCAGTCCACCTCGTGGAGGCCCTTCCTCCCCTTGCTGCCCCTCTACTTTACCAAGCAAGATGTCCTTCTCCAGAGGCTAGTCTATTTGGATAATATATCCCTTCATAAGTAGATGAGACAATTGAAATAACATGGCTTGGATCAAGTGTATCTTAGTCCTCAAAGTAACAGCCCTGCTTTTCAAGGCTTTAAAGAGGTCTTAAGCAGTAGATTTAACCAGTTCACTGTATCATTTAATGTCTTGATTGTTGACTAAGTCGACATCCTTGCCTCTGAGGGGCACTCTGGTCATACTCCTTTCAAGATCGCTTTGGTTTTTGTTAGCACTCCGTGGTCCTTTCAGTATTCTTCTGCAGCACCACATTTCAATGCAAGTCTGTGTGGGAGCAGACATTCTTTGCTTTCTCCATTGGAAGGGCTGATGGTTTTGACTGTGTGGGTAGCAGTTCACATATAACCCACTAAATTACCATCAGGGCTCTTTTATTACTCCATAGGCCAGCAAAAATTAAAAGAAAAAAAATGATATATAGAATATTATTTTCAAAATTCCTGGCTATGGAAATATAATGTAAATGGTTATAGCATTAAAGGAGGTAGAATGATTTAATAACAGAAATGTTATAAGAGTTGAAGAGACTTTATTAGTCTATAATATTTAATAATGTTTCTAGTCACTTTTACTTAGTAAGGATGGAGACGTTATTGGAATAAGTTGGAATCCCTTGTTGACATAAATTACTGGGTTGAAGAAAAAATTCACTTTGGCACCTGAGAAATTGACAGATGAAAAGCGTAGATGGATGTGACAATGGGAAGAACGAACAACCAATGGCTTCCTAATCCAACACAAGTGAGGCAAGTTAGTCCATCTCAGTTTTCTACTCTTTGAAATGTAGAGTATCTACCCGGGTTGTTTGTTAAATGTAGAGTATCTACCCGGGTTGTTTGTTAAGAGAAAAGATGTGACAACCCTTGAAAAACTGCCAAGTACTATAAAATATCAGGCAGTAGCACCACTAATAAATAAAGCTGATCCAGATAGGTTGGTGAAGTGAAGAATAATAACATTATATTAAGTTCATTTATCTTTTTAGATTAAATTCAGAAGTTTAAGAAAATTTATAATTACACATTTTAATCTTGGTAATAGAAGTCAAGAAGTAAAGTGAGGTGAAAATTAAATGGGTGATATATTTAAGAAGGACAAAGTTGACATTTTAATGCAAGGAACATAACTTTTTTTACAGAGCATGAAGGACAATTACATTTTATGTTTTTTCCAACATAGACTGTGGCTATTTTTAAAACTTAGTCAATTAAATATGGATTTTTTTAAAAACCTATCCAATTTGCTATGATGATGATATTTAATATTTCAAATAGATCACTTATTTCTGTATAAAGAAAAATTAATAGTGCTGAGATTTGTATTCATTTACAAGTTAAAAGATCATTTTAATTATACTTTGATCTGTTGCTACAAATTTCTACAGCCCCTTACCCCAGAGATTTCAGATTTGCAGACAAACCTATTAAAACTTTGAGAAACATTTCAGTAAATTACAGTTTTTACTCAGGCACATATGGAAGGAAAGAAAAGGAATTAATATTTCCTTAAACTAACTAAGTCTCTTCAGATACTATGTGTTCTCTGGGTCAATTTGTGTAATTTGACTTTCCATGAGGAATGTCAAAAGCAGTTGGCACGCTGGCCCTATGAAGCTAATTGCTTCCTGAGAGACCCATCTGAATCACCTAATAGACTGTCTAGTCCTAAACAGAAAAAGCAGCCAAGACCCTGCCTCAGAAGACATTAATGCAGCATTTCGTGAATTTTCCCTGTTCACCACCCCTAGAGAAGCCAGGACTTCTTTGTAGCCCAGGGGGCCATGCCAGGCTCTCACAGCCTAGGTTATGGCTCCTTTGACTAACTGTAGTGAGTTCGCAGCTCACTGAGGCCATGCTAGACAGCAACGTCATCTAATGCCCCTCTCACCTACTACGTAACAAGATCTCATCCAATCCTTGAGCCATTCTTTGTAGACCTGAACAAGGTGGTTACAATCCAGTATTGGTACTGACATGCATACAAATTGGAATATGCAAAGATCAAAGGTGAGCCTTAGACCCGTTCTAACAGTGGGAATGCCAAAATCGAGTTGATCCCTTTCCACTCAGAAACAAAGTCAGATATGAACAAATCATAATGATGTGACAACCATCTATTTCATCTTGCAAAGTTATAAAAAAAATAATTTCATTCTCTTTTAACTTGGAGGAAACCACCAATAGAAATACAATGTAAATATTACAATTCACAAATTGTAATATTCAAAATATGATCTGAAGAACAAAGAAGTTTGCAAGAAAACCTGAGAAAGCAGGGGGAATGGATGAACAATGTGACTGAAGAAATGCAATGATATCTTTGAACCCCAGTCCTTCACTTTGCAGAGATGGGTGTTCTTTGTTATGTGAATGGGGCCCTTTGAGCACAGGGTGTAACTTAAATTCACCTCTTTTGACATACAAACAAACGAGGGGAGCTGGGTTGGAAGATTAATACCAGGACACCTAAAGATCCTTCAGGACTCAAGAAACAGAAGCTGAAAAAGAGACAAGGACCCTCTCCCAGAGCCCCAACAAAGGAGCCCTGGTGATGTAGTGGGTTCTACACTCTGTGAGATTAGGATGAGGCTTTTTGCTCCTAAAAGCAGTTACAGTCTCAGAAGCCCACAAGGGCAGTCCTACCCTGTCCTACATACAGGCTCATTATGAATTACTTGTGACTTGATAGCAGTGAGTACTGAGTAAATATATTTGAGTTCATTATCACTCACTTATTTTTCTATGAAAGCACACTAAACAGATAGTATCTGATTCATAATGTTAATAAGCAAATTAGTTATGGTAATACATGTAAACTGATTAGTAGACTGCCTGGCAGATAATATTCTCTCTGATCAATGTTAAGCTGTATCCTTAGTCATCTTTTCTCTTGATTTGCTTTATTATTATTTTTCAAAACCCTTTTTATATCATAGAAAGTAATCTATTGTCTGAAACACATTTATTGCAAATGCTTTATCCTAAGTGCATGCTTTTAGCTGTTTGTGGAGTTTTTCACGTTAAATAATTTAAAAATGATTTATAGTATATTCATCTTTTTCTTCCTATAGCTTTATAGAGAATGTGCATAGTATTACATTCATGTTTGAAAAAGAGTCCCAATTATAAAAGCCTTAATCTATATTTTTCTTCCAGCATCTTTATAATTTTCTGTGGGTGTGTTTAACTCTTGAATAACCTCAACATTTCTTTTTTGTGTATGCAACGATGGAGGGAAACTGTTTTGTTTTAGTGTACAGACACATAGGACAGTCAGAACTTCTCTCCAAGAATGGCAAGTTCATTGTTGTGATGGGGAAAAGGCTCTCTGCACAAAGTTATTGGCCTTTTTTTTCACCAATACAATTTTAAATCTTTTGAAAACTTCCTCCTAATAAGTCCATGATTGCCTATGCCCTGCGTCCTTTAAGAAAGTCTATCCATGTCGCCCCACGGGGATCTCAAAACACAGAAGCCTTCTGAGCTGACCTCTGTGCCTTGAACTTAACTTGCCAGCAGATCCTCTGGGACCTGCTCTTTGGAATAGGCCACTTTCTTCAAGGCAGCCTAATGA
>NW_022106084.1:10849229-10872148 GCF_000313985.2 Echinops telfairi
AGAGGAACAGATCTACTCTGTTCTCCAGGATTATTATGACTCAGCATTAGCTCAGTGGCAGTGTGCTTTTGTCTTTGTTTTTATTCAGTGTGAATGAGAGTATGAAAATATTTGAAATAGTGCAAAAATTTTAAAAACTCAGAGTGACACAGAGACCAGCAGTGAGCTTAAACTATTGGAAAAATGATGCCCATCAATTTGTTCAAAACAGGGTTGCTGCAAACCTTCAATTTGTAAAAAATGCACTATGTGCCTGAACTCCAATGTTCTCTCTTGGAGTCCTGTTCAGAATTCCACCCACTTAACTAGACGCTGACATCTATAATAGAAACTACGCATCAATATTATAAACCTCTTGATGGGGATAGAGTCTGGTTCCACAAAATGAGATCATCAAGCACAATAACCATAATTAATGTTATTGGCATATTTGAAGATGGTCTCTACCTGAACACTTGAGCAGTCCAGAGAGCAGGCTCTGCAGTTGAAATACTCGGGACCAGTGCTGTCTCAGCTTCGGTATAGTGGCTGGAGCCTTAAAGGCTTCTCTTCACAGGAGTGAGTATCTAAGTGAGGCATCAACTAAGACTATAATGGAAGAAGCACACCAAGCTATGTGGTCTAACGACAATAAATAATAAAACCCAAATCTGAAGAAGGTAATGTATCAGAGCTTAAACTGTAAACACTTGATTTGCGTAAGGCAAATGATGACATTGGGAACCCAAAACTCATTTGCAAGATCCCTACATATATTAATCCTCTCTAATCATAGATGAGGGATGTGAAAAGCCTTGCTATCAGACAGACAGTATTGTAAACTCAATTATGACTGATGTAATGAGGTTAAAATGTGATACCAGATCATTTTGAGCTCTCTTTAGACACATTTTAAATCCATTTTAATTTTTAATACTTCATGTTTTTTTAAGGAGTAAGATTCAACTCTAAATCATAACTATAGCAATTAGTTCCTATAGGAATTGAATTAGGAGGCTTTCTGTGGTTTATTGTGTTACCATTGTTCATCTATCTTTTGTTTTTATATATTGTCCAGTAAACCAAGTCTTGGAAGATAACTTGTTATACAGAAGATAAAAGTGAAAACGCCAATGCAATCTTCAGTTCAAGTCTTACAATACTATCATAAAGTTTGATTCTGGTCAAACAAAATACTCCCTGGAAATAATGCACATACTCCTGGTAAGTCAACAATTTAATTTTATTCTGACCTAATATTGGATTATGAAGACAACAAGCATGCCTTAGAAAAAATATAACTGGAAGCGCCTTTAGATTAGACTGTCAGTGGTTCTCAACCTGTGGGTCACGACCCCTTTGGAAGTCGAACGACCCTTTCACAGGGGTCGCCCTATTCATAACAGTAGAAAAATGACAGTTATGATGTAGCAATGAAAATAATTTTATGAATGGGGGTCACCACAACATGAGGAACTATAGTAAAGGGTTGTGGCATTAGGAAGGTTGAGAACCACTGGACTAAGTGGTGAAATCCCATGTCATTTTCTTTGGGAATGTCATCAGGAAACACGGATCCCAAGAAAAAGAAATCATGTTTGGTAAAATAGATGATCAACAGAAACAAGGAAAATGCTCATGGACACAAGAGCCAAACTCCAACCTCCAGTGATGATGAAAGGGAAATGGCCACGAGGAGGAGGCACCTTGACAGCAACCCCCAGCGTGACCCCAGAATATGAGCGACACAACAGATACCCAGAGCCGTGAAGAGCATTTCCAACAAGTGCACAGTGCCCAACGGCATTTAAATTAGACATTTGCATGTTACTCCTCATACTGTGTGAGCCAGTTCATAGGAGAATCAAGAAGAGGCAAAACTCTCACAACTTAAATAATTGGTAGCAGGCTGATAAACAGAGCAAAGATTGAAGTTGTCAAGGGCTTGATTTGACTGGGATCCACAGTCAATTCCCATGGACATTGTCATTGTTGTTAGGTGCCATCGAGCCAGCAGATTGCAATAACGACAAAATATTTTCGATGTGCCAATAATTCTATTCAGCATTTCCAAAATATAAAATGTATTGCATTCCCACAAGGCAAATCAGAAAAGAATAGTTTTGCTAATATTTTCAGCGAAGACGAAGAAATGAAAACACTACAAAGAACTGAAGTGAAGCCACCCTATAAGCTTTTTTTTAGTATCATAAATATCATTGAGACCTCCATAATAGTTCCAAAACAGAAAGGTCAAAATGTCAGATTTGTGCTCTGTAAACCTTGACCCAGATTTTGTTCCTGGGTCAGATACCAATCTAGCTTCGGTCTTGCTTTCGCCACCTGTCTCCTGAAAGATTTGGATGTTGTTGTGGTTTCCAAGCAAGGCTGACTCTTGGGGACTCTTGCTGTGTTTACAGAAGAGCTCCTCCATGGCTCTCTAAGCTGTTACCTCGTACAAGCAGATCCATAAGCCTGTCCGAGGTGCTTCAGGGGGAACTTGAAGCACGAACCTTTTAAACCAGTAGCTGAGTGCTTAATGTTTCTCCCGAGGACTCCTTCTTCAACAACAACAGGTGTTTATTATAAGTCCACATAATGCTACATAGAAGTAAACCCACAAGACTTGCTGTCTGGCCATCAGTAACATAAAAAGGACCCAGGCACTCACAGTAACCATATCAGGATTGAAAACCTGCAACATACCTGACTCCTGCTGGTTAAAACAGACCAATCTTGTTTGCTAGAATAAATATTGAGCTTCTCATGCCTCATATTGCTTAAAGCAGCAATCGTCTAAGTTCCTTTTTCAATGGCTGGACCTGATGCGAGAGTTCTGAGCTCCGAGGCCAGCATATGTTTCTCATTAGACAGTTGTCTGCGTGTGTCATCACGGGCAACTCTCTGGAGAGCTCTTGATCTTACATCTAGATTTAAAAACATTAAAGATTGCTCCAGGCATTCCTTAGATGTCTTCTGATGGAAAAACACTTTAATTCTGTGCTGTGTTATTCCAAAAAGGGAAACCATAAGAAATACCCGGCACTCAACATGAGGATCAAGGAGGAGCACTAGGCACCACATCCAGATGTTCATCTGATAAAGAGGGAACCCGTATTTGGAGTTAGAGGAAACTAGAGAGTCAATTCTCAAATGACTTCATTTTCTAGGAATACTCCATGCCACAGCAGTGGGCTTGGTTTTAACCCATCTGAAGTTCAAGTAGCCCTGCAGCTTGCAGTTGAATGCCTCCGTTCCTCAAACATTTGTTAAATCCTCTGGCTTTGAGATGATGAATTGTCTAAACCTTCCTAAGACATCTTATTATAGGATACTGATCTGCATTTTTCTTTCTTTAAAAATTCCTTTGAATACTAAGTCTGAAGCAAATGCTCTAAGGGGAGACAAATCTAAGAAAGACATCACTTCCTTACTACTACAAACAGCTTCCTTTTTATTGACTTCAACATATCGTTAGTGTTTAAGCGTCACAGATAATTAGACATACAGACCCTAATTCTGAGGGACAGCCCCAGCTAACCCAAGGACAGCCACAGGAGCTGAGCGCAGAAGGTGAGGCAGAGCTCTGATCTACTTTATATACTTTATATAGAACATAAAGTTGTACAGACACAACTGGGGAGAGACCGTCCATTCATTATCTCAGTGGAGAAAACATCAATCTGGAATGATCTAACAAGACATTGAAAACACTTTGTTTAGGGGAGGGGTCCAAATTGCAGGGGTTGTATTTTGTTCTTTGGTAAGGCTTTCCTGAGTATCTACCTATTGCAATCTATATTACAAAAGCTTGCCTCTCGATGACTTACAGCAATTGATTAGTTTAAAAATTATGCTGGTGGTATTCTGAGGTTTCTGTCAGGATATTAAGCAGTCACTGAAAAATACTTGGTATGGAAAGGATTAACAGCATTTTTTACAATCATTATCATTTTGGTGCAGGGAAGTTACTCGGCATGATAGTACAATGGTCGGTCCATGGCACTTTACAGTTGTCAAAACTCACAGGACTATACAACCCAGTGAGTGAATCCAAGGTAGTCTAAAACCCTTAGTTAATTACAATGTATCAATATCCATTCACCAGCTGTAACACCAATACCTGATGAATGAGAGAGTTAATAATAAAAGAAATTGTGTACAGCGGGTAAGGCGGCATGTATGGGAACATTCTCAAAATGTTCACACAGTTGTTCTGTGAAGGTAAATCTCTTTGAAGGAGCCCTGGTGGATGGGTGGGTAAGCACGAAACTGCTGCCCAGAGGTCTGTGATTCAAAACCACAGGCTGCTTCTCAGGAAGAGATGTGGCAGAAGTCTGAAAAAGACACAGCAATGCACTTCTGTAAAGAAGTTCTCCTCTATTCTCCTGGGTTGAAATAACAGTGATGGGCATTTTAACTGCTCTAAAAAAAAATTAGTGTTGAAATATCAAAATCAAACTCATTGCCATCAAGCCCACTCCGACTCCTAGCAGCCCTATAAGACAGGGTAGAACTGTCTTTTCCTGAGTTTCCAAGACGGGAACTGTTTATGGGGAAAAAAAGACCTTTCTCCTGAGGAGCCACTGCTAGCTTCGAACTACCGATCTTGGGAAGCAGAGTCCAGTTGGTAGCAATTATACCACTAGTGCTCCTACCGTTAGAGTGGTCATGTGTAATTGGCATGGGATTAAACACAGGCATCGACCCTCTGCAGCAACCACGTCAAACCTAGACAGAAGTTTCTGCTCTAGAAGATGAAGCGTTGCCTTGCAATCATTAGCAGAAAGGTTGTTTCTCTAAGAAAACTCCTGAGGTTTTCTTATAGGATTCAATTTTTACATAGGGACATGCATAGACAACACCTTGAACACGTTTAGTGAAAAATAAGAGAGCTCTGGGCCCTTGACCTGAAATCCCTAAAGAAATACATTGAAAAGTAATAGTAGGTGCACTATGACCTCCAAGTATTCAACTGTAGACCAGCTTCTCTTCCATATACTCCATTTTTATTTCGGCAATGGACAAGCTCGCTGGCTGCAGCTAGTCTGACATTTGTCCAGTTTAAGTTCTGGTTTGAAGCAATACAATCACCAAGCATAATTCTAGTTACAGGCCTTACTTAATAAATTCAATCTGGATCTGCCTATTTTTAAATCTTTTTAAATGGAATTTTGACTTTTAAAAAGTTAAAACCTTGAATAGTTTTGTTAATTTCATTTTCTCATTTTGTGCCATGAACACCAGCCAAGGAATCAAGAGGAAAACAAATCAAATATGTCGGAGCTACCCTGCATTCCAAAATTGCCCACTGCATGCCAAACTCTACTGCCTGTTCTCACCTAACATCTCCCAAGGGAAGCACTTCAACTAACACGATCATTTGTTTTCAGTTGGCTTGCAAATTAAAAAGGCATTTAGTTCTCTGTGTAAAGCAGTTATTGCTAAACAACCTGGATCTTTATTTATAACTGGCTGAGTATAAATATAAGTAAGTAGAAGCTATAAGTAAGAACTTACAGCGTGTTGTTATTGTTTTTGTTTTCAGGTGCAGTCCATTTGTTTCTGACTCATATGGACACACCCATGTAAGACAGAAGACACACTGCCTGGGCAAGCACCATCCTCCCATTTGCTGTCATGTTTGAGCCTATTATTGTGGCTACCATGCCCCTCTGTGGCCTTTTACCTTTTTAAAAATCAAGCTGCTTTCAGCTCTTCCTTTTCCCCCCACTAACCATCTCCTTTACCAAAGCAGATACACTGGTTTCTCTTGATAATGTGTCCAAAGCATAGGAGATAAAGTCTCACCCTCCTTGATTGTCAATAGAGTTCTGGCTATATTTCCTCCAATAAATTTGTTGTGCTTGTTCTTCTGGTGGTCCATAGTATTTGCTATATTTTCACCAGCACTATGATTCAAATGCATCTGTTCATCTGTGAGCTTCCTTTTTCATTGTCCAAGTTTCACATGCATGTAAGACGATAAAAAGTACCATGGCTTCAGTCAGACACACCTTAGTCCTCAAAGTGCCGTCTTCTCCCTCGAACACCGTGAAGACATTTTGGACGGCAGATTTGCCCATTCACTATGTTGCTTGATTTCTTGACTAGAGAGTCATTTCTAGTGAGACAACTTTGCAGACATTTACAAAACCAACCCCACTATCATCAAGGCGGACCCTAAAAGATAAGGCAGGATTGCCCCTGTAGGTGTCTGAGACTGTAACTTTTTCTGGGAGTAGAAAGCCCCATCTTTCTCCAGAACAGTCACTGGTGGCTTTGCACTGCAGATCTTGAAGTTAGTGGCCCAATACCATAACTACCACAAGAGCTCCTAAACATTTATAAGAGGCAGAGAATTCAAGTATCATTTTCACTTTAGTTTACCCCTTCAAGCAACCCCTTCCTCAAGAGCAAAAGAGAATGATTCTATCTAACCCAAGACCATATATTTAATATGAAAATGCTGCTGGGCTGAATTATTTCTGTGGTTACAGGGTGGGCAGTTACCCACAAGGCCCAAAGTTCAAAACCACCAAGGGCTCCTTTGAGAAGCTTTCTACTCCTGTAAACAGTTACAATCTCAGGACCTCACAGGTGCAGTTCTTTTCTGTCCTACAGTCACTCTGAGTGGACATCGACTGGATGGCATGGGGAAACTTGCCATGCCTATACTAAAACTGCTATATCAGGATGCATGCATAAATATCCCATTTTCCTAGAACTAGGAGGCAAAGGACATTTATAGAGGCCTAAATACAGGCATGTTCTTATGTAAATATCTTTATATATAATGATAGGGAAATCGATTTTTGAACATATATTTATATGTGAAGTATTAAGGTAGCAGATGGGACTTTGGGCCTTGATACAAGTACTCCCTCGCTGCAAGAACACTTTGTTCTAATAACCCGGCATTCTGTGATGCTCACCTTCCCGATGATGCGATTGCTGAAGACAAAATGGGTGCATCAGCAAATGTGGTGAAGAAAGCTGATGGTGCCCACCTATTAAAAGATATAGTGTCTGGGGTCTTAAAGGCTTGAAGATAAGCAAGCAGCCCTCTAGCTGAGAAGAAACAAAGACCACATGGAAGAAGCACAACAGCCTGTGTGATCATGAGGTGTCATTGGGATCAGGTACCAGGCATCAAAGACCCAGAACAAAAAATCATATCAATGTGAATAAGGGGAGGAGCAGTGTAGAGACCCATTTGTAGACAATTGGACATCTCCTTACAGAAGGGTCACAAGAAAGAGACGAGCCATTTAGAGTGCAATATAGCACCGATGAAGCATACAACTTTCCTCTAGTTCTTTAATGCTTCCTCCCCCCCCACTATCATGCCCCCAATTCTACCTTACAAATCTGACTAGACTACAGCATGTACACTGGTACAGATAAGATCTGGAAACACAGGGAATCCCGGACAGATAAACCCCTCAGGACCAATAAGGGGAGTAGCGATACAGGAGGACAAGGGTAAGATGGGGGAGAAAGGGAGAACTGATCACAATGATCTACATATAGCCCCCTCCCAGGGAGATGAACAACAGAAAAGTGGGTGAAGGGAGACATTGGACAGTGTAAGACATGAAGAAAAAATAATTTATAAATTATCAAGGGTTCATGAGGGAGGGAGGGAAGGTGGGGGAGGAGGGAAAAATGAGGAGCTGATATGAAGAGCTCAAGTAGAAAGAAAATATTTTGAAAATGATGATGACAACTAAAAAAAATCCCATTTTCCTATAGTTCTATTCAGTATATACTCTTACTGACTGGAATTACATGGTCTTTTAAGCAAGCTAAAGCATGCACTTATGTAGCATCATTTCAACAAACAAAATCCTCTGAACACCCTTTCAATGAGCCAGGGACCTGCAGCCAATGTCCGCTCATAACACGAGCATTAGAGCCACATTATCACAGAGATTGGAAAAGCCTTCTGGTCAAAGCAAATGATGGCCAGGACTGAGTGTCACAAAAAACATGAAGCGGCCACTGAACCAAGGTAGATTTCACTAAATTCTCGGTTCAATTCAATAGTGAAATGACAGGAATTTCAGGCAAGTGCAACTCTACCTTCCTTTGTTTGAACACGAATCAGTTGGCTGATTTCTTTGACTACAAGGTGAAACTAAAAACAACCAAACTCACTGCGGTGGGGTCAAGGTCCACTCGTAGTGACCCCGTGTGTGGTTTCTGAGGCTGTGACTATTCACAGGAGTGGAAAGCCCAGCTTTTCTCCCACAGAGCTGCTGGTGGTTTTGAACTACTGACCTTGCAGATCTCGGCTCAATGTGTAAAAAGTACACCACCAGGGTTCCTGGGTGAATTTGAAGCAGGGGTTAAATAGGAAGCAAAGGTCAGCAACTTAAAAATTAAAACGAAAGGAGAATATACCATTGCTACTAATGTTGACATTGAAGTAAGCATCCAGATAAAAGAATTCAAGAAAGGCAGACAGAAAGAGGAAAATGAAAAGCAAAAAGCTCTTCAAAGAGGTATCAAGAACAAAAAACAAAGTCACTGCGATGGAGTTGATTTTGATTCACAGTGCCCATAAGGTTTCCAATGTATCGATCTTTACAGAAACAGACCACCTTATCTTCCTCCTCTGTGTCAGTTGGTGAGTTTGAACTACTAGCTCTTAGGTATGCAGCTGAGCACTTTGCCCCCTATGCCACCAAGGCTCCCACAGTTCCTGTGTATGCTAATGATATGAAAGTTGTAAATGATGGGAGGGGAAAAAATGGGAAGATTTATAACAAGAGGCAAAGAGAGGCAATTTGTTCTAATGATATTTTAAAATCTGCCTTGAAATTTCTTAAAATTCAACCAAACAAATTGTATTGTATGGCACTTCAGACACCATGCGCATTCAATCTTAATAAACGTAGCCAGCATACATTGCTATCTATGCTTTGTTATATTTCATCATCTGTAATTACCCCAAATCCATGCAGAAACAACTCAAAAATTCAATCACAAAGAACACTATATTTTTCTGCACAATGTGCAATTTAGTCTGAATATCCACCTTTGGGAGAAATTGGATCCTCCTTTGTGCTAGCGCTCTGTGGATTTTAGCCTTACCCTTGAAGCAATATCTGTAGTGACATTATTTCATCTGCATCTGACATTTGAAAACAAATGTTCTGATGATGTCGGAAATGATTTTACAAGAAGTTAATTTACCTATCAATTTTCCTGACATCTCTAGTTTTCTGACATTTTCCCCCCTAGACAATATCTAAAGTAATTATCTGGCAAAAATGCCTATTTCTCTGTGTCTTTCTCTGCACTGACTCTTTCTAATCTGTGGTGAGAAAACAGTTCATGACTTGGGTTTACCCTTGAATAAGGATTACAAATACATACATAACATCTTACAACAATCCAGAGCGGTATTCCACACTTAGTTGATGAGTCTGTCATCAATGTGGGAAAAAGATGAGACTTTCTATTGCTATGAAGAGTTACGGTCTTGGAAATCACAGGGGAAATCCGCGCTCTCCCCCAGGTTCACTACGAATTAGAATCGACTTGATGCGTTTTATGTTTTGGGGAGTCATTAGTGTGAAATTTTTAAAAAATGGATTGCAAAATAACTGTTTCTACAATATAAAGCAAATGTAATAATGTTTCAAACTCACTGAGTTATACCATTAACAAAGTGATTACAAAGTTGGGTTTTTAATGGAAATAACACCATTAATTCATCAATAACAACTCTTCATATCTAACATACATGTTGCTTTCCTGCATAGACACAACTGAGATGATTCACAGAATGAGTCTCATGGGAAGAAGTTAGTCACATAGGTAATTGGGTTGTCCTGAAACCTACACTTGCATAGAATATCATGTCCCTCATTTAACTAACCAAGTCTCAGTGATAGATGAAAATGAAAATATTGCAATAATTTATATATAACAAAATCTGTAGCTTACTTTGTTAAATGCAAGATCAAGTTTTACTAGCAGTGATAAAAATTCTTAATGACCCTAAGGGACAGGGTAGAAATGTCTGTGTGGCCTCTTGAGATGGTAAATCTTTAACAGATTAGAAAGCATTGTCTTCCTCCCTTGGGGGCTTTGAACAGATGGCTACATAACAAGGTCCCCTTTCGGGCTGCAATGAGTTGTAAATGACTTGAAGGCAGTGTTTTGCTTTGATTTTTGCAAGCAAGGATAAAAACGTTTCTCTTGGATCAAGAGCAGTAATTTCAAATAGATTTAAACAATTTAGTATTATATTTTATTCTGTTGTACGTAATAAGGTCACTGTGAGTCAGAACTGACATGAAACCTTAAAAAAAAGGTACAATGTACAAAATAGGGGTAGCTATTTTGTGGCTTAATGGTAGAATTATCAACTTCTATGCAGGACACCTGGGCTCCATCCCCAGTTAATACACCTCTGGGACAACAGCCTGTCCATGATGGTTTGTGTGTTGCTGTGATGCTGTACATGTTTCTGCAGAGCTTCCTAACTGAAACAAGCCAAGGAGAGCAATCTATTTGTGAAAAACCAGCCAAAGAAAACTCTATGAATCACTCAAAAGTCTCCAGCAGTGAGGGGTAGAGTCAACAGCAGCTAAGACCAACAAATATAAACATGCACACCAATAGTTTCAGTTACTCCATAGCAGCCTTACTCAGACAAAATAACCAAGCTACCCATATCATGGAGAAACTCCATGGCTTATACAGAAAAAAACAAATAACAAAAAACAGGATTTGGAGGGTGAAATGAATTCTCAGCATAAAATAATGATACCATTCATACAAAAATGTTGCTTTCATACAGAGCGTGAAATATGAGGAAACAGAACTGATAATTTTTTATTACAGTATTTACTTGGAAAATGCATGATCAGACTTGTGTTATCAAAGACAGCCTTATGATTCTGTGTACAATTTAAATATTAAATGCTTATTTTGGAGCAAAATGAATTGCCTTGTTTTTCTGTGAAATCTCACTTCATACACATAATTTTTTCATGTATATTTATCAAATACAGCATGGATTTTATTTTTGCTCCAACTAGCACCTATTGCTATTCTTTACAGAAAAATAGCAGTAAATGCTTTTTGGATTAATCAAATTGTATGCATTAACATTTTTGTCAAGAAACTGTCAATAACCACTCTTTCTTGGAGCTAGTCAATCTTACCTAGGTTTATAATAAGTAAAGGGAGTTTAAGATCTAGCTATTTCACATCCCAAGATAGATGTTTTAAAATAAACTCAGGTTCATCAGCAGTGAATCAATAATTCATTGCTCAGTATGACTACCTTTCTCAGCAATAAAAAAAGATAAAGGATCATTAATATTATTTTTAGCTTATCCTCGTATGTTTTAGAATTTGGTTCAAGATTTTTTAAATGTTCATTTGATTGGTTTACCATTATTATAAAAGCCTTTGCAAAGGTCTCTAATGAAAACATACCCCCAAAGCATTAACAATGAATTTCTGAATTATTCATGTGTAATTCTGCCATAGGATTGAATCGAGAGTATTTGGAGATCAGAATATTTTGAAGTTTAGTACAGCAAAATCCAAATGCATAACTAATTTCATAGTAATTTGCTACTAGTGCTCTTTTGTTACTATTGCTCTGTCTAGGACTTAATAAAGCATAGAGAAAATCTAAGAAAACCGTGATGGCAGAGTCACTGGAACTCTGTCAGCAAAGAAGACTTATCCTGTTAACCAGCGGACTGACACTCAATACTAAGACAACTATGAAGTTCTTACAGGAGGGTGTAAGGCTGAGTTTCTCTACAACAGTGCCACTGGGTGTTCCTTCCAGTTTTTTGTTTGTTTGTTTTAAACATTTTATTAGGGGCTCATACAACTGTTATCGCAATCCATACACACATCAATTGTGTAAAGTGCATTTGTACATCATTCTCAAAACATTTTCTCTCCATTTAAACCCCTGACATTAGGTCCTCATTTTTCCCCTCCCTCCCCGTTCCCCTCTCCCTCATGAGCCCTTGATAGTATATAAATTGGTATTTTGTCATATATTGCCCTGTCTGACATCTCCCTTCACCCACTTTTCGGTTGTCCGTCCCCCAGGGAGGAGGTCACATACAGTTCCTTGTAATCGGTTCCCTCTTTCCTACCCATTCTCCCTTTACCCTCCCTGTTTCGCCACTCACACCACTGGTCCTGAAGGGATCATCCGGCCTGGATTCCCTGTGTTTTCACTTCCAATCTGTACCAGTGTACCTCCTCTGGGCTGATAATGTCCCTGCCTCTATGCAGGAACTAGAGCTTGTGCAAAAGCGAAGTAACCCATTACTGTGTATAATAAGAGACAGGCCGCAATGAGAATACTTATTCCCATTCACTGGCTCCATATGGCCAAACCCTCCATCTCCCTTGGGTGCAGCACAGAAGTGGAGCAAGGAACAGGTCTGTCCCAATCAAGTCTGATTTTAGCATGTTGGTAATTTGTTTCTATATCATATGTCTTTTGTGCTTCCTATTTTCTGCTTCATATTGAAACCCAGCACAGCACTCAGACATATGAGGGGCTTCAATAAAATCATGGAAAATGGAATTGAAAAGTAATGGAAAATTTTCATAAACTCTTTGAGGTTCCCTCTGATTGGATGATGTGTGTGTGTGTGTGTGTGTGTGTGTGTGCAAAATTTCTATCTGTGATTTGTGAGGATATGTTGGCTACTTCATGTATTTTTTATCTTTATTCCATCCTTAGAGTGTGCTTCATTAAATAGATATGGGAACTTAAGTCAGTTAAATTGAGGAACAAGTTTTTTTATAAAATTATATACTCTGAGTTAAGCATTTTAACTCCAAATGTAGACATGAACATATATTTGCCAATCTTCTGATATTTAAACAATGCTTTGCTTTGAGTATAGCACCTCTGATGGACAGACTGCATTGTCTTATATACATATACCATACTGCAGCATTTCAAGTGGGTGTTTATTTTGCTGTGCACATCCCAAAGAAAGGACTGGATCTAACAGGCTCCTATGAGGTAACCTATAGCCCTTTTGAATATCCTACTTGAGAATAGTGTCTTTGTAAAGTTGGGGCCTTGGGCCAGCGCTAGATAGTTACTGTCACATTTGACCTAGAGGATTGGTGACTAAGTGATTAAGGTCGGTATAAGTCATTTAACCTCCAAGAGAAACACTGTACTTCGAGGCTCCAATAAGCTTTCCTGACCGCTTTATACAGGTGGACATGCACCAGTGCTGTGTAGCTTCGGGGCTGCTAGTCCATCCACTTCTACTAGTCACCTTTCTGCCTCATGTCTCTGAACTCTGCCCTCTGGCACCTGCTCTGCAGATTCTAATCTTTTTCCTTTTGCTACAATAAACTATAAGTGTGACTATAATATTTTTCTCTGGGTCTTTGAGTGCTTCAAGCAAATCAAATGTGAAGGTATACTTGGGGATTTCCAAAATGAAATAATTTAAAAATACTTAACAATGGTCTGATATCAAATAAACCTAGTTGTTTTTGTTTTGTTTTGTTTTGTTTTTACAGGGTTTTTCATCTATGAAAGTTATCTTGCCCGTAATTATTTACTCTTTCCAAATGAGTCAAATTAATTGCTACAAAAATATCAAGTCTCTCTTGGTGCCCATATTTTATGAATTTTCCAATTTTTGACTTGGCTACTTAATAATTAGTGCAACCAATTTCTGAGCAAAGAGAATACAGTATCTTGGGAGGAAGCATATTTTCCTTATTATACAGGAGTAGAAAATGTTCCCTTGGAGTCTTGTTGTGTGAAATTATAAACTATCCCCCTCCCAGGAGCTCAGTCCTGAGAGACAGCTAAGGAATTGTAACCTAGCATTTCCTTCTCGAATGAAAGAGGGCTCTGGTTTGGAAGTTCCATGCTTTGAAAAATTCCTAACAGAAAGCAACTTTGGCACCGCTAGGATATCAGGAAAGAATTTCTATCTGAGGGTGTGAGAGAAATGATTGGCTAAAGCAGTGAAGGTCTTTGCTGCTGAGTGCGGTGGGTCTGTGCACTCAGGGACCCGATGTGCACCAGAAGGAAACACCGCAAGGCTGTGCATCCTCACAGGCAGGATTGAGCCCGTCGTTGCCGTCCTTGTGCTAATCCAGCTCCACAAAGGCCCACCTGTCTCCCTGCCCCTCTAGTTTAACAAGCATGCTGTCCTTTTCCAGGGACTGGTCCTCCTGATCACACTCTCCAAATCATTATTTTGCTCCTTTAGTAATTTTTCCCTGGAAATCTAAAGCACCACGAAGAGTGTGCATACTTATTAGATAAGCAGATAGCTTCCTGTATATAAATGTTGTGACTCTGGGAGGGGGACCTCTGTTCTTCCCATGCATTGCTGATGTATCTCTGGCAGGGAAGAAGGAGTAAAAGAAGTCTTTTCTAAAAACTCCCACAAGGAACTGAAAGTACCGCACAGTAGTGCTTAAGGACAGTGGAAGAGACCAAAGCATCAAAGGTAGAGTGAAAAGTCTCTTCCTATCAGGAATGTTTTCAGAAGACATGGTTGCACAGAAGCCCAGATACACAATGATTTCAGCAGAGGGCTGGCAAAGCCTGCATATGGAGGAGGAAAGCTAAAAGGCAGGTGACTGGGCTCTAGTGACTTCCACAAGTGATCAAAGAATCATGTTGTAGATGAGAAAATTGCTATCCACCACTTGGAAAATGGCAGTGCTATGGCACAAACGCAAACGAGATGACTCCGTGACTGTGCTCGAAGCCAAAAAAGTGCTTTTTACTCAATGCATGACCCTGAGCCTTACTTTCTTGTCTCCGAGGGTCTGGGGAAAAAGGAAGCATGCAAGTAAACAAACCAAAACATCTTACTCCCAACCATTCATTACAATAACATATAAATATTGGGCGATTACCAAAAGGGTGTACGTGAAGCAATTCAGGGCAAGTAGGAAAAATGCAGGAAAGCCACTCAGAGGACTCCATGCTTGAGTTGAGACAGGGAAAGAGTACGCATTTACTAGGCAATGACGGGATTGATGAGCGTTCCAGGAACCCACAAAGGCACAACAAAACACGCGGTGCTCTAGGACTACAATAACAAAAGGTCACGAGTGGAAGGAATGGCTTTGAATAACCGATCTGGAGACCAGAAGTCTCCCCAATGAATCCAGGTAAAGAGGCATCTTCGCGGTTGTTGTGAGTTTCTGGGGACCCAGGCGTCCCTTGCCTCGAAGTTGCAGCACAACTGCCTTTCACATGGACTTGGACGATAGGCCTCTCCTCGGTGTCTCTTCTCATCTTTAAGGACGCTGTGTGACTGCATTAGGAACTAGCCTTACTCCAATATAATTTATATTAACTGATATCTTCAAGGTCATGGTTACAGGTAGCGGATGTTAAAATGTCATCTGATTGGAAGGCTGGTGGGGGCAGGGGGCACATATTAATTCCTAGTAGAGGGTAAAGCAAAAGATCTTAATGTGGAATACCAATCTATACGTTTGAAAAATTAGATCATTAATTTTTTTATTGTAACAGTTCTTCATTATGTATACATGATAACATTTACTTGAAATATTTATGCTTAACAAGCTTGAAAGTAGGAGTATTAATGACAGTCAACAAGTTTGCCCAGTGGATAGCTTTTCCAAGGCTGTGAGTGAGTTTTGTGAATCCATGCAAAAGAAACGCTCTTCGATGGTACAACTCCTGTGTGCTTATTCAAGTGACAAGGCCAAGAAGGCCAATATAACGTATCCTGGAGCACACCATTAGTTTTCCGCCATGCTAAGAGGATGATAATATTCTCATATTGGACATTGGTTTCAGTCACAATGTGAAGCCTCCTATAAAAATCCCATCTCCTCCACAGCTATTCCCAGTCATTCCCAGATCAGCAATTTCCAAACAGTCCAACAGCCATAACCCAGAGAAGGTCGAAGAATTAGGGAGTGTGGCAGAAAGGGGGGCTTTATCATTTAAATGTAAGGAAGCTGAGCATTTAGTTATGATTTAGTACATGCCATTAATATTTAATTGTATTTTTCCCTTAATGTTCAGGGACATTGTTTTTGAAAAGGTACTCTTAATATTTAACTTCAGCTATTTCAGACTGAAATTGAAAGCCATATTTCATGAAATAAAAGTATAATTAATACAAGGCAGTGGTGGTGGTAGGAGGGGGCTTTAGAAATATTATGGGAAAATTCCATGATCTTACCCTTCAAGTCTTCCATGAACTTTTGAAGCCACCTGGTACACCTGAATCCTATTATTAAGTATACCTGGAAATGCAGGGTTAGGCAGATGACTGCTAACCAAAAATGTAATAGCTCTACCTTCCATAAGTGAAAGAGGGAGCAGCAGTTTGCTTCCACACAGCTTCTCACTGCCATCGAGTTGATTCTGGCTCAGTGTCACTGTTTAGGCTTTCCAAAGCTTTGTAAATCTTTACAGAAACAGCCAGCCTCATCTTTCTCCCACAGAGCGGCTGGTGAGTGTTAACTACTACATAACCGTTCACATTTAGGAGCCCAGACAATGCCACCGGGGTTCCTTTCTATACGGATGACAGTCTCGGAAACCACACTGTCCTCTAGGGTTGTTCTAACGCAGCATCTTCTCCATGGCACACTCCCACAGCAATCACATTATTTTATTGTTTGAAAGACATTTCCAAAATACTCATCACTTGGCAGAATTGGAATTGAACTAAACTTATGACTACCCACACCTCCCCACCCCACAAAATGACCAGATTGCTAATGCAAACCTCAAAGAGTCAGTTTCAACACTCCTTTCTGGTTATACATTAATAAAAGGGAATATATCAGAGAGCATATGTGTGACTTTAAATATTTATAAAATTTAATATATTTTAAATGAGTGCTGATACATGGATATTTATTTTCTCTGACATTATTCCCTGATTCAGACTTAAGAATGTCTTCCATAATTCTGAAAGGCATAAGTCAGTATCTGTCAAAGAACGTCTGCGGCTTCAGATAAGCTGCTGGCCAATTGTACAAGCCTTGGCAATATTACTTAATAAGCAGAAGATGACTTCTGCCAACACAGCTCTATACTTGCCTGAGACAGGGAAATATAGAGCACTTTACAAAAAGAACATTTGAATATTTCCCATTTTATAGATCCTCTCTGGCTGCAGAGGAAAAGAAGGAGGCGGGGGCCGGGGACAGCTGCACTTTAGACAATCTTTTTAGGGAGACATTTTCAGTGGATAATAGTTTATAGATGGTTCAGGGTAAAAAAAAAATTATAAATAATGAATATTTTAATGAGCTTCATGGTATAAATTTGCTAATATAGTTTCATGATAAACAGAGAAAATACTGAATTTTTCAGGAATTTCCTTTTACTTAGAATCACCATAAATGATCATGGAAGCAGCGGTCAAGCAATCAAGAGTTACTGCCTTGGGCAAATACGTTGTAAAATACCTTTTTTAAAGTGCTGAAAGGGAATGATCCCTCTTTCATAATAAGATGGGCCTGACCCAAGCCGGAGTATTTTTAATAGCCTCTTATACCTGTGTGCACGGAAGGTCAGAGAAGAATGTATGCCTTTAAATGATGTTGAGTATTTTAGAGACTGACAGAAAAACCAACAAATCTGTCTTCGAAGAGGCACCACCAGGAAGCTCCTTGGAAGTAAATATAATGAGACTTTAAGTCAAATACTTTAGATATGTCATCAGAAGGAACCAATTCCTAGAGAAGATCATCAGGCTCAGTAAAGTATAGAATGAGTCAAAACGGGGAAGATGCTCAGCGAGACGGAAAGACACAGCAGCTGTCATCATGCACTCGAACATTGACACCCTGCTGAGGATGGCAGCTCAGGACAGGGCAGTGTCTCACTCTGTTATGCACAGAATCACTGTGAGGTGGAACCAACTCGAGAGCCCCGAAACAACTACCAGAGAATCAGGTTGAAATTAGAGAGCCAGCTTGGAATTTGCTCTGAAATGCTTCTGACGTATTAGAACTGTGGCTCCTACTCCTGAGATATTTCATGAAGATTTGTAAAATCCTATTGAGTGCGAGGTTCTAATTCGTCACCTTTGATAGTAAGTTCTCCATTAACATAACATGTTGGTTAAAATAAGCTTTTAAGGAAGTAAAGATAGAATCAGAAATATACCAACTATAGCTTAGGAACCCCAAGGAGAGGGAACTGCTGATTCTAGCTGGCTCGGCTGGCAATTTGGAAAAGCCAATATAGTTGTATCTATAGTCAAAACCAAGAGATAAAGCCCAAGTTGGATGCCAGGCCACGAGGCTAACATCCCCAGTGAAGGCTGGAATATAGATGAGGTAAGTCTTAAGTTTTATAAGTACACCCTGAGCAATAAAATAGAGGGCAAAAACCACACCAAACCATTTTAATGCAAAGGAAAGAAATGTGATATCCAAAATATTGCTCATCTTTAACATTTTCTGTAAGCCACTCATAATGTAACATCACTGCTAAGTATAGTACAGAGTGAGTTTCAACATATGGATCAAACTCAAACTCACAGTCACCAAGTTAATGGCCATGCATAGTGAACCGACAGGACAGGAGAGAAGGACCTTGGTGGGTTTCCCAGCCTGTAACTGTTTCTGGGGCGCGTAAAACCTCATCTTTTCCCAGGGAGCAGCTGTGGGTTTCTAACTGCAGACTCTGTGATCAGCAGCAAATCATGCGACCATTACTCTATCAGGGCCCTTCAGAACATGTAGCTAACATACCTGAAAAACAACCCCAGTTGTAAATGATAATCTTGCTTTTCTTGGGTCTCTTATGCTATCTATTTATAATTTAGAAAAATAAATCTTTGTTAAGAAAAACTAACCACCACCCCCCAAAAGAAATTATGTATATACTTCATCTTCACTGTAAAATTTAGAGAGCTGTCCACTTAAACCCATAAAACTTAAAGAGCAGAAAATGTCCATTTCACTAAAACTAGAAAATCATTCCCAAGACTCTGTATTCGGAATACAATCAAATGAAAAGAAAAATCAGTTCTATGGCAAGGCTTTCTTGGCTTTTTATGAGCCACAGTGGTGATTTTGAGCCAACAACAAAGAGAATACAGGAAACACAGGGTTCTGGAAAAGACAAGGGAAGGACAAAGATACTTGCCATTAATATTTGTTGAAATCTACCGGTGCTGAGGTCACACTGTTGTCTTGTACTTGACTACTAACCTCAAGGCTGGCGATCTGAACCTATCTAGTGGCAGTATGGGAGACAGGCCGGACGATCGGCTTCCATTAAGACCGCAGTTAGAAAAGCCCTCTGGAGCAGGGCTAGTCTGTAACACGTGGCCTCTCCAGGAGGCCGAGCCGCAGGTTCTGCTTTCTTGATGAGTGTGGAGGAGCCTGGTGGTGTCGTGGTGATGCACAGGGCTGTGGACCACAAGGTAAGCAGCTGGAATCCACTAGCCGCTGCTCACCAGAAAGGTGACAAAGTTCTACTCGCATAAAGAGGTACAGGCTCAGAAACCCACAGGGGCAGTTCTACTCTGCTTTTAAGGTCACTGTGAGTCAGCACTAACTTAACGGTAGGGAGTTTATGTTTTTTGTTTTGTTTTGTTTTTTCCAAGAGATCCTTAGAAGAGAGAATAAGATAAGCAAAGGTATGTTCATGTGTAGGTGAAAGATAATTGGAAAAAAAGATTTACTTTCCTCTTATCCCATAGAGCTCAGTTCACAAGTAACTTCTGATTTCATGCAATTCCAAACATCAACATGTCTATGTGTTTAAAGGGTACGTGATCCTAGCAAAGAACTGGAATTTAGACAGTTGATAGTTGCATCACACATTTGAGTGAGGCAAAATCTTTCATAGTGCTTTAGAGCTGTACTAAAACAGTGGTTGGCATGGTTAGCTCTATTTTGCTGGCAAGAGATATACTCGCCATCAGTACCAAGTCTTCAAGTCAGGATCAGAGTCTTAATATCTGGATCCGTTAATAAATGGTCCTGGTATGTGGCAGAGCCCAAGGGACAGCGGCTGAGCACTTAGACTCTCCTGGAGGTAGATAATCTGAAGAATGATCTGAAGAAGCTCTGCCTGACTAGAACATGGGGAAAAGTCGTCCCCAGGTAATCTTTGCATTGTTGGACTCGTGGCTAGGTCTCGAGTCAGTTCTCCCCCCTAGCGATCCTACGCACAGCAGAAGGACACTCTGCTGGGTCCTGCAGCTTCCTCACAATCCTTCCTGAGCTTCAGCCCATTGTTGCAGCCCCTGTGTCCGTTCATCTCACTGAGGACCTACCTCTTTTCCACTCCCCTCAAGTGGACCTAGCATGATGTCCTTCTCCAGGGACCACTCTCTCCGGACAGCACATCCAAAGAATGCTAGAGGAGAGTCAATCATTCATGATATTAAAATAACAATACTAATAATAAAGGACATACTGAGGAAAATACATCCAAATGCATAAAAGATCTCTTTTTAAATAAAAACCATCATCTCTTATTTTCTATTTCCCATGCTCCCATCTAGTCCATTGCCAGCCCCTTCTGCAGCTCCTCCTCACAGGAAGCCCTGAGGCCTTCAAAAGTTTTGTTTCACTTAAAAAGACTAAGTTGGGGGCTTCCTGTGGTCTTGATTTAGTGTCAATTTAACATTGAAACACTCTTGAAAGGAGCCCTGCCTCCCTGCTGGGGACTGCTGGGGAATGGCAAAGGGAACAGAGAAGGAATTGTAAATGATTGCCTTCTATTCCTCCCACCGAGCCTCCCTGGCTCCTTCAACTTCATTAGAAAAGCCAATTTAGATTTTTCAAATGGCTCCCAATACCCACTTTTCTATCCCAGTGAATAGTGAAATTGATCCATTTGTCAAGCACAGCAAGGGGCTAGGGAATTAGTGTTGGAGACCCCAAAGACCTCCCTTCTCATCCACCTCCAGAGACATAGAAAAACCACAGGGTCAAAAACCTTTTCCCTCACATGTATTTTTAGGAAAGCAAATCCAGAAACAAGAAGCCAATCTCCCCCTTTTTTTTGCACTGCTCTTTCATGTTCTGAGTATAATTCTCAGTTTCCATAAAGTGTGTGAAACATATGTCCTGAGCTGCTGACCTCTGGGAACTGACAGAGGTCAGAATGCAGAGGGAACCAGCACATGCCATCCATCAGCACCTTCCCTTGAAGCAGTAAGTGCCCCTCGGCCGCCAATGCAGCTTGTGTCCTTCTTATGGCAGCATTCTTTTTCACCACCTTTTCTCACAAACTCTAAAAGCCCAGTTTTTCAAAAACAAACAACTCAGATGGGAATGAAAGCCCTTCTTGCATCAAGACTTGGATGTGGTTTGAAAAACATAAAGTAGAAGAGCAGTGGGTCCACAGTGTATGAGCAAGAGAGGCTCTGCTTTCTTTCTAAGTTTTTCAGAACCCACATATTGCAGCATAGTCCACAAGGACCGTGCTTGCAAATCAGAGGCCGACGGATAAATTATGCTGTAATATTAATCTCTGATTAATGCTGGAATACCACGCTGGCACTTGTAATGACAACAACCCCAAAATCCCATTGCCATTGAGGTAATTCCAAGGGATACAAACCTCACAGCAACACTTTGCATAAAGTCATCCCACTGTGCACATCTGTAAAATTAAGGAGAGGCTGAAAGGCTGTTGAGGGAAATGTCATGTCGGGGCAGTTATTTTGTGTCTCAAAATCCTAAGATCGAGGTGCCTGATCCACTAACACAAATTTAGAAATAGAACATAATCTCAGAATCCTAGTTCCCTGGCTCACCCAGTCTCACTTTATCCTGCGGGAGAATGCCTGCTGCCTCCCCTCTCTCTCTTTCCTTGGGTTAGCGCAGAACTAGACAATGGGACGTAGAAAGATTTCACCCTCTAAACCCTAAAACTATTTACCTTGGATTATAATGACCCTTGAACCGTGTTTCTTTCAGAGAGCTATGTACATTAAAAATGTTGGGGGAGATCATTGTACAACTTTTCTTAATATGATTGAACTAAGGAATTGTACCATACAAGAATTATATGCCAATAAAACTTTTAAAAAGAAATAAAAGGTCCCAGGGGGGAAATGTCTGGGAGAGAGGGGTGACAAACAGAAGGAATGACTGCCCACTCTGACTAGGCTATTTGCTAGCCAACAGGCATGTCCATCATTTTTCTAACCCACATTGTCTCACCTGTGAGATCCAGGAAATAGATCTAATGGAGAGGCCTCTTTTAGCTGAAAACCTAAGAATAAGGATACCATCTTCTCCAAATGAGTGTAGTCCAACAAAAGAACGGAATGGGTCAAGGAAGATTTTTTTTCTCCATTAAAGACTACTATCCAGTAACCATAAATGAAAGTAACAAAACACTATTCACTAACTTAAAGGTTGGTCATTCAAAGCCACCCAGTGGTGCCAGGAAAGAAAGGCCTGGCAGTCTAATGCCATAAAGGTTATTGCCAAGAAAAACCTTTGAAGCTTAGTTCTATTCAGTAATACACGGGTCTTTATGAGTTTGAGAGTCTCAAAGACAATGGGCTGCGTGTTTGCTTTCTATACCCTTAAGAAATGGACCTTCCAGTATTTTACATTGTACTTCCTTCCATTTTTCACAGACTTGAGTTAACTCCAAAATGCACTTGAATAAATGGATCATATTGGCCTATCCTCATCAACTTGAAAACAAATGCATTTGTGTTTACACTATGGAGAGAGATATGAATTAAAGTTACTCAGAAAACACTTTTTCTCTAGCAGGAGAAAAACTTAAGAAATAGTCACTGTCTTGTGTAAAACCACTACATTTCACTCCTATACTAATGCAATAAGAGAACAAGGTCGGGGTTGGTGGGTGGAGAGGAAGTAATTATACTTCAAATATAAAGTGAAAGGGACTTGTCAAAAATTGCAGTGGAGAAGCTAACAGCTGAGGAAGGAAGCGGGGTCCG
>NW_022106084.1:10874459-10880300 GCF_000313985.2 Echinops telfairi
CTAAAATTAAAATTTTAAAAATTACTACATTGAAGATTTAAAAAATACTGAAAACATTCTTTCTTATGCCAAAGATCTGAATGTCTCCTGATTTTAATGCGTTGTTTTTTTTAAGGCAAAGGATCAAGTATAATGCAGCTGTCACTTTCTTCATGCAATTATCTGTAAATTAGTAGTTTTTTATTAAACACTGTGTGCAAGTCTATAATTGGAAATAACTGGTGGAAGGAAAAATAAGATGCATGATGTTGTTAGCAGTATGCCTCAAAGGTGGTTCCCTAGCCAACAAATATGATTTAATAACCTGCAATAGAATGTAAACCAATTGTGTAATGCTTGTTAAGACAGCTACATTACTCTATCTGCAAAGTATTAAGTTATCTATTATGCAGCCAACTAGAGCTAAATCGTCGTTGCCAGGCATTAGTGTTAGTGGTCGCATTCATGTGATTCACACAACAGAAGACAGTAATGTTAGGCTGTTGGAATGAACCAGGAGGAACCAAAAAACCAGATACACTCAGACCAGAAAGAGGTCAAGTTTCAGGAAGGCAAGCTGGGACTATGCGGATTAGACAGATATCTGGGGTCAAGTAGAAAAATATTGAGTGCCAGACAAGACACAGAGGATGAAAGGGTTAGAAACATTCTAGAAGTCTAGAAAAGTGGTATCCATAGTCCAGCAATCCAGAGGGAAACACTAGCATGTTGGGTAAACTGAGATGCTTTCTACTCCTATAACAAATTTCCTCTCTGCCCTGTTCCACGTTCCCCAATAGGAGAGTGAGTGTCCCTGAGCCTAATAGGGCTTATTATAGCCCCGAAGAGGTCAAAAAAACACAGGTGAATTTCCTAAGAGATCCTCATAAAACAATACTTCTTATTAACCAATCTTGTTCCATAACTATGGCCTAGGAAGAGGGGGAGACCATTATAAAGCAAAGCAGTCATCCTCAAGGAATATAAAAAAATCTAGATCAAGTAACAGAATGTACCCTGAAACCAGTGAAAGGCATCAATTGACCGAGTGCCTGGTGCTGTGAATCAAACACTCCCTTCCCTGTCTAAGGCGCCCTGACCACAGAGTGGGCTAAGCGCAGGGCTGCTGACTGCAAGGGCTGTGGTTCCAGTGAACCAGCTCCTCCTCAGGAGAAAGAAGATGTGCTGTCTTAGTATCTCTACTTGATTTCTAGGTTCTACTATCTGTTGCAATGACTACATAGTACTCATAAACAAAACCCATGATTAAAGGGTTTATTAAGGAAGTTAATAGGCTGTAAGGCCAGTAAGACAAACTTTGGACGGAGTTGTTTATCAGGACATGTTAAAGTTTCATATCTGCTGAAGTCACTCAGCTCACACGCCATGGGTGAGCAAACTGAGCTCTCTAATTAAGTGCCCAGACACCCTTCACTCTGCAAGCCAGCCTTCTGTACAAAAAGACTCCGCTTTATTTGCTCCATGGGTTAGTAGGGGCATCACTCTGCCCCATGCTCTGACTCCTTGTTCTGTGTTGACTCCTCTGATATGAACTGACAGCTGTCTTCTGGATCCAGGGGGTTGCCTGCACAGGACCTCCTTGAAGGGTCCAGAGGATGTGCTCCCCGCCTGGCTCTTGTGGATAATGAGATCCCAGCTCCTGCTTCTCGGAAGGCTCAGTTTATGCACAGCTGGCTGGCACTCCAGAGAAACCTATTCATAACTGCTCACAGGTGAATTCTACCAGTATCTTCCCCCACCTTCTCACCAGATCCATACAGGTAAAGGTCATTTTGGTAGGCGTTAGAAACTGGCTAGAAGAGCCACATTTAAAAACTCACTGCCCCTGCAGAAGCAACCTGCTTCCACAAAGATTTACAGGCTCAAACACTTATGGTGGGGCAGTTCTATTCCGTCTTATCAAGAACTCAATTCCAACGCAGAGCCATCAAATCTATCCCAGCACATAGTGACCGTGCAGGCCAGAAGAATTGCCCGTATGGGTTTCCAAGGCTATCAATCTTTATGGCAGTAGAAAGCCTCATCTTTCTTCTCTGGAGAAGCTGGTGATTTCAAACTACTGACCTTGTGTTTAGAAGCCCAATGTGTGACCCACTACAACACCAGTGCTCGTGTCCTGTCAGGTAACGGTAAGCCACCCTGTCACGTGCTGCTTTCACGAACTGCACTGTCCATGGCACCCTCACTTCATCATGTCCAAGTACGTCATTGTTTACAATCACTTCAACAGTCTTTACCTGGGCCTGAGCGTGGACGCTCTGTGCCCTGCCATCTTTCCATCAAGGACCAAGGGCTACAAGTCATTTTCTGTTGTTGTTTTTTCAAAACTAGGCCCTCACTACCCAGTGTTCCACTTCTGGCCCTCTCTCTTCCCAAGCCCTTTTGCCAGCCAACCAGACAATTGAGGGGCCTAGCAAGGAGCAGATTGTATAACACCCAGGGAAGCCAAGAAGAAGTAGGTTTACAGTTCCACTCTTTTATTGTAAAATCACTTATTATATTACTTCCCTTTGCATGTTTTACTTGTTTGGAAAAAAGCACTTTCCTCCAGCAAGGAGGCAGATAAAGCCTCAGTGTGCAGCCCAGCGTCCTCCATTGTGCACATTTATTCTTAGAATGATAAGTCTGAGAGAGCGAAGCACAACAGGGGAGTTGGCAAGCGTTCCCTTTCTTTCTTTGGGTTTAAAAGTATGTCAGTTAGAGTTTATTATTTGAGTGATGAATTATTTAAAAAAAAAACTTCTTGGAATCACATCGTATGCGTGTAATACTGATATCATTAAGTGGCCTAACCTTTTATTAAATTATCTGCTCTATAGTACTTTAGATTTTCCAGTAAAAGGAGATGTTTACATGCTAGATCTTTAGTGAAAAGCCATCTGTGACTGACCACAGGGTGAGCCACACCATGGCTGCCCTTCTCTCTGACACGCTCATCTATGCCCAGCTGCCCCTACCATCAACCTCACTCCTGAAAACACGCCTGAGACGGACCGAGCTCCTAGTAATTAAAAGGACAGAGACTGTAAATGACCTCTGTGAGTGAGCCATCCAAAGGGACATCATGAAAAACTCCCCTCATCTTTTAATTCTTCGTTACATGAATTGTTGAAGCCCCCTTGTATACATTAGTGTATAAATTAAAACAATACTCTTAAGAAAACACGGGGAAATGTTCTGTTCAGCTTCTCTTAAGCATTCCACCCATATGGGTGGTCATGGCACATGATGATAAACCCAAACAATGACTGAATTGTACCTGTAAAAAATGTTGAATTGACAAATGTTCCTTCCTCCCCACCCAAATTCTCTTTCAATTAGATAAAACTCAGCTGAAAAGGGTTGACACGGTAAACTAAGTAGGGTTTTCTATATGACTAAATAACCAACACTTATTGCGTTTGTTTACTCTATATTTTCAGAATACATCCTGGAAACCTATTAGGAAAACAAAAATGGGATTCATTCAAGGAAGGAAAATAGAGCCATTAGAAATTCCCAGGGTGAAAAAAAAAAGAAAAAGAAATTCCCAGGATGATGAGTTGAACACATTCCGATCCCCAAAATACCTCACGTATGTAAGCCCCAGGTCACCAAGTATTCATAAGTAAGGAAAAGGAATTAGAAATCACAGTCTAGGCATTTATCTGGAGCCCTGATGGCATACTGGCTAAAGAGTTGGGCTGCTTACCACAAAGTCAGCAGTTCAAAACCATAGGCCATTTAGTGGAAGAAAGATGAGGCTTTCTACTCCCATGAAGAGTTATTCACAGAAAGCCAGAGGGGCAGTTCTATCCTGTCCAAACAGCTCATTTGAAAATTGACTCAATGGCAGTAAGTTTGCTTTAACCTACACAGTTATTCCCTTCAATTATTTTTTCCCTTGAATTTGTTTGCTAATTATTCTACTATTAACTTTATCAGAGGAACAGAAACAAAACCAAGGTCTATGCAATTTAAAAGACATTCTTGAATTTACAATGAAAGTAATGCATGATGTCTGGCTGCTAAATTTGGGGCTGTTTATAAGATACTCAACTTAAAGTGAATCTTGGTTTTGATCAAGATAAGCAACCACAAAACTTGTCATGCAAGGGCAGCCACTGGTACAACCACGCCCTGCCAGCCCAAAGGAAGCACATCACAAAGATCGCAATTACAGATCTAAAACTTTGAAAAATACAGACACACACATCAGGAGACTACCAAAAGTTAATGGAATTAATTCAGAAAAAATAGAATTAAAAGATGATGGAATTTTCCATCTATCTTTTTGAAGTGTCCTTATTTATGTATATGAATTGACCTGTTTATTTACTGATACAAATCCACATAATAGTTGATTTGAAATCAATAACATTTCAAATAACTTTCATAGAAAAACGCTGTAAATGAGATGTCTTTAAGTATCTTGACACGGGAAAACTAGCTCATCATTTCTCTCTCCAGCACTATTCTGATGGTAACTGTCACTTCAGTTTCCAACAAAGACGAATCGCCAAATTCCAACCTTCTGTTTCTGAGCTCTCTTCATCAAAGGTTTGTTTCGCCACACCTCATCAGGACCTCTTGCTTCCATTATCAGACTCTACACTTAGTCCGTACCTTTACCCACATTGCCTCTATATTTCAATTGCAAGTATTTCATATCCTAATTTTCACACTCAACTCAGTCTGCAGAAATCTCTAGACAGCGTTCTAATCTCCAATTTTTGTGCTGCCACCTGTTCAGCCTGCCTTACCATCTTATGTCCTCCTTTCAGAAAATTCTTACTCAACTGAAATATCATGGGCAACTTCTTGTGCTTGCTTCGTGAACATTACTTGGAGTCCCTTGGAAAAACCACATACTTGGTTGAACCACCTGTCCACACCTGCTGAGACTCAGCAGCGATGCAGGCAGCTGTGTCTGGAGAGAATCTCATAACCACGCTGACGAACTTCACCTTAATCCATATTCACTCTCCTAGGAGCTCTACCATAACTTGCCCATCCCACTAGACCCAGCGGTTCTCAACCTGTGGGTCACAACCCCTTTGAGAGTTGAACAACCCTTTCACAGGGGTCACCGATTCATAACTGAAGCAAAATAACCGTGATGAAGGAGCAATGAAAATAAGGCTATGGTTGGGGGTCAGCACAACATGAGGAGCTGTATGAAAGGGCCACGACGTTAGGAAGGTTGAGAACCACTGGACGATATACTTCCGGTTCATTTAGACTTCCACACAATGTGATGACTATACAAGGTCTGCATCTCCGCTTAAACACCTTAATCCATCTCCTCCATCCTCTTACATTTCTAAAAGAACCTTACTTCTTACCTCAGAAAACAGAAGCAGTCAGATGGCGTACAGGTCCCCATGCCACACCCACTTTTACCTTCCTCTGTATCTGCACAGCTGATTTCTCCTCTAGTCCAAAAACATAGTTAGAACTAGTCTTTCCTTTCTACCCCACATCTCAACACCGCTTGATCCTGAAGGGCACTATTTCAGTCTTTCTTCCTTTTCTTTCCCACACTATTTCCATTTTCCGCTGCTTCCTTGTCACCAGGATACAGGCACGTGCTTACTTCTCCTATTTTATAAAACTCAGGACCTCCCTTTAATCAGCAGCATCCCCTTTGCACTCCCTTCCTACAGTGTAAAGCATCTTGATACACGTGCCTATACTCTTGGTCCCAAAAGTGTCTTTTTTGCATCTTTTCTTAAGCCATCCCAGCCAGGATTTTGCTCTCAACTCTCTATCAAAACATCTCTTGTCTAGGTACTTTGGAGAAACAAATCCACAGCAACTCATGTATAAGAGAGAGTTTTATACAAAGAAAATGTGCATCAC
>NW_022106084.1:10880910-10882878 GCF_000313985.2 Echinops telfairi
GGCAGGGAAAATGAAGCTCACTATGTGAGGCCTCTGTCCTCAGTCTGTGGGTGTCTTTTACTAGTTCAAGTACAGAAGTCAACTTATGAGCTGCCCATGCTTAGCTTTATAAAAACAGAGGGCGATTTGGTTAGTTTTTATGCCTGCTCTTCTCCATAAATGTATAATAACAAACTGGTTATGGCTTTAATCATTCTTCATGATGTATGTTGTATTTCTTCAAATGAACCAATGGGGAATCATAATTTCAAGGAGGGGGCTGGTCAGGTAGATTTCTGGAGAAATGTATTTCTGTATTTCTTTCTGCCCATCATAACATAGAGAATTTCTTTCCTTAAGCATCCATTCCAAATTCTATTAACCTCTTTACGACTTCTTATACAAGTAAAACAAAACACCAATTTTCTTAAAGAAAACAACTAGTCATGGTGACTTTGCCTAATGTATTTACTTCTTTGTTTTTGCTCTGGTTTCTTTGCATGGAATTATTTTTTACCTTGTATTCATATGAATCTGGTGCTTTTTTTCTGTCCCAGATTAGAATCTTTTCTTAGAATTTAATCATACTACCATTCTGTGAAATGATGCATGTTTTCATGTACAAACACCAAGTGAAAAGTCTTGAATTTATATTATCACACTAATTTAATATTTTATTGTCCAATGATTCTTGGTTAAGATTCTATTTACAATATTTCAGAGTTGTGATACCCAGATGGTTTTAGCGTGTGTTATCTCAGAACATGCCATTGTCAAAATATTATATCAGTAAGAGACCAAGGTGGAAAACAACAGAAATTGCTCTGTCTTAAAGAATGAGATTATTTATTGGGAAGAGAGAAGAGCTGATGTGAGGCTAGAGGATAAATTATGAAGAGCTCGTAGGAACAAGAACATCCCAGTAAGGCAGCAGAAATCCCAGCAAAGATTCCGTAGCAAGAACAATCGGTCTGGAGCGCAGTGTGAGCGCAGTCTTTGCATGGACGTCTCAGGAAAGTGCATATGATAATCAAGCTAAGTCACGCTTGTCCCTGACTCGTCCAAGAACACAGTGGAAGAAATCACTTCCATTGGACTGCATAGTGGATTGCACACCTCCTTCCTATCTCCCAGACAGGAGATATCCTAAAAGGGAGAGGGAGAATTGAATGTGGTACAGTCAAGAAAATGACATAGATCAATCTCAGGCCATCTTTAAGGAATGACATATACATCCAATCACACTAAGCAGCCTTACCTGAGCAGATGCAGTTAGGCTGAAATGATGTTCAGAAATACTCTGAAAGCAAAAACTGGTAAAAAAAAAATAATAATAATGGAAGGGTATAATTTAATGGAATCAAAAGGGACTTTGCCTTAATGACAGTTTGGGCTCCTTTCTGTTTTATTAATTAGGCACGAGTTTAGGTGAAATTATGGATCTCATTTAAATACCAACTGGAAAGTTACTTTTTAGTCTTCTAGATAACCTCAAGAGTCAATGCTTATATTCTAAACCAAAGGTTGCCAGTTCAAACCCATCAGACACTCTGAGGGGAAAAGGTCTGTATCTGTGTGTATGAAGTAGATCACCATATAAAATATATTTCTTACTATGGATCAGGCTAAAAAAAAAAAAAAAGAAAGCCATTAGCCTGTTAATCAAGTTCATAAATGAGTGATCTATGTTCGCTGTCTAGATCTCTTTACCTCCCAATCTCAATTTCTTGTTTTACATGTGATTCCTCTGAAACTACCCTTGATAAGATCATCAATGGCCCTCAGACAGCTTAATGATATACTCCTTAAGATACATTCGTAGTTGAATATCTCCTTCTTGAAACTCACACCACCTACCAGGACTTCTCTTAGTAATGATTCTCATCTTACTTCCCCAGTGTGCCTTTCTAGGCTTTGACCTGTCCCTGCCAGGTATGTCAAATAAGCTTTTCACAAGGAACATTATGGCCAAACCAATTAATTTCTGGG
>NW_022106084.1:10883853-10885530 GCF_000313985.2 Echinops telfairi
GTTTAAACATAGACCCCTGGTGGCTTTTGGTAGAATTGCAGAGTCGGCAGTCTTAAACCACCAGCTCCTCCAGGGAGAAAGAAGAGGCTCTCTACTCCTGTAAAGAGTGACACTCTTGGAAATGAACAGGGGCAGTCCTACTCTGACTTATAGAGTTGCTGTGAGCTAGTATTGACTCAATGGCAGTGAGTTTGAGTTTAGTAGTCTACATTGTTACTACACCAGATAGCTTTTGTGTTGCTAACCAAGTCCTCCTTTGGCTTGACATTTTATTCTAAAGCAGCATCTGAAAGGGCTTTGCTGAAATCTAGTACAGCAGATGTAATGAGTATTACATCAAAATGTACTAAAACGTAAAACATTTCATGGTCCACTAATTTTACTGAATGCTGGCTTAAACAAAGTTAAACATCTTTTTATAAAGCAAGATTTTTCGGAGACTTTAATATTCTAATTTGCATCATAAAACAACAGGAGGGAGATGGAGAATTCAGCACCTTCCAAAATTACCTGATTATAGGGAAAAAAAAATTTAAGGTTACAACCTGGACCATATATTTTGGAAATGCTTTGCTTATTGGGGCGATGGCATCCCTGGATTATGTAAACAGCTGAGTGCTCAACTATTCACTGAAAGGTGGGCGGTTCAAACCCACCCAGAAGTTAACTTGGAAGACAGGCCTAATGATCTGCTTCCAAAAGGTCACAGAACTCTATAAAATAGCTCTACTTTGCCCAGGGGGCAGAAATGGACCCCATAGCCATTAGAACAACAACAATAACAACATAGGGAACATGCTACCAGAGGGTGGTTCAGGTAACCAGTGACAGACTGAGTGGAGATTAAAATTCACATCACTTTAATGACACCAGGTACCAGCCAACAAGCCATCATCGCTTTTGTGACCAGCTTTCAACACCCTCCTCTTCAAGGAATAGCATAAATCTGGGCACAACCACGTCTAATGGGAATGAATCGATAGGGCTCAAAAGAGAAAGTGTTTGCTTTTCCCTTTCATCAGCTTAGTTCATAATAAAAACTGGGATTAGGGCTTTGGGTGCATTTCATTTCACAGCCTTGTGTGGTAACAAATGAGATAAAACTGATGAGTAAACTTGTTGATCCTTGATATTATGTCCCTGATCCTGTTTGTTGTTGTTTTCTCTTTTATAGCTTGCAAGCTCAGTTGTTATACGGAAAATCAATAGACAAGCTTTCAAGGAAACTTTATACCCAGGGAGAATAAAATGCCTTTTGATTTAAAGTTATTCTTGCTCTTTTTTAAAGGAAGTAATATCCACTCCACAGCCAGAGTTGTTTCAAGTGAACAGGGCTCCCTCCGAGTGCCCCATTAGGTTTCTCTGCTAGGAGGACATGGGCCCCAAGTATTTTCAGAGGGGTCTCTTTTGAAGGAGGACATTTTCTGTGAATGGAGATATTCTGAAAGGTAGGCAAGACTAAAGAGAGGGGACTAATAGAGTCAAGAAAATAAGCTATTGTCCACATGCCCAGGGTCTCAGAAAGAAATAAGGCAAAGCTACCAAATTGGGTGTTCCATGTGACTGTAAACGAAATAGAATTCTACTGGATTAAGCAGAGATTGTCAACTCTGTCTTCTCTTAGGGTTCTGCTCTTGGTCACAGATGTTTGGCTTGGCATGCCAATACTTAAAGGTG
>NW_022106084.1:10887181-10903200 GCF_000313985.2 Echinops telfairi
CCCTACAAAACAAAAATATAGCTTTTCCTCTTCCTGTCCACTTCCCAGTAACTGCTAATAAATTTTGGTCTACATACATTTACTTGGGAGAACGACAAGCCTTTCTATTCCCATAATGAGTTACAGACTTAGAAACCCACATGGACAGTTCTACCACGCCCCATACGATGGTTATGAGCCCACCTTGACTCAATAGCAGTGAGTTTGGTTCGATATAAATTTTTACTTATTTCCTATAAGTGAAATCATACAATATTTAAACTGACTTACTTCACTTGCATGATGTTTTCCATGGATCAACCCAGTCATGGTATCCATCAGGACTTCATTTCTCTTGTGTTTGAAAACTATTTCATGCGTGTATGTCTGTGTGTGTACACACTATGTTTGCTTTATTCATTCATCTGCTGATGGATATTTTGGTCATTGCTACTTTTTGGTTCTTGTGTAAGGGCTGCAATGAACATTGTGCTAATTACATAATCTGGTGTCAATTTGGGACTTGAGAGGATTAAGAGTGAAGGGGTGGAGTCTGGTCTGTCAATCGGATTATAGCCAAGAGGCCTCTGTGTGGGCATGCCCTGCTCCTGAGAATTCTGGGAAATCCTGTATTCCTTCTTGGAGGTAGGAGACAATTCTCTCTCTTGGCTCATTTCCTGAGAGACATCCCTGAGGACAAGACACATGGCACTACGCTGATAGACCCCGTGCCCTGGGAACTGAAGAAGCCACGTGGAGACCCCTGCCAGTGCTGAGATGCTGACAAAGTCACCTGATCCAAAGAATTGCTACCCACTGTCCTGTGACCATCCTGTATTCGGCATCATTTTATGTGTTTCATGAATCTGAAGAGGACTTTATAGATTGGTATCAGACATATGGGCTAATATCAGACTTATGGGCTTGGACTGGACTGGGTTGGGATGCATTGTTAATGTAAAACTCTCTCTTATTATACACCTGAGTCTTCCTGGATTCATTTCTCTAGTCTACCTGGACCAAGACAAACATGGTGTAGAGATTCCTGGTTGCATGCTAACCTTCCCTTTTTCTAGGTATGTATCTAGACTTGGGATTTCTGGGTTACTGTATGTTCAATTTTATAACCATATAGCTTTTCCACAGTGCTTTCCATTTTACCTTGCTATGACCAAGTGAAGAGACTCAGTTTCTCCGACCTCCCTAATACCTGTTGTTTCTTGTTTTGTTTTGTTTTTAATTATGGTCATCATCCCAATGGCTAGTTGACTATCTTTTCATACATTTGCTTGTTGACTACTTGATTATCTTGTCAGTGAGATAATTAAATCCTTTCTTTACTTTTCAAAAATTGGGTTATTTTTATCTTTGTTTTTAAATTGAATTTTATACATAACTTGGATATTAGACTCTGTTTGTGTATATGGTTTATGGATATATGGTTTTTGAATCTTTACTCCCAATATGTAAGTTATAGCTTCACCTTTTAAATAAATCCCTTTGATAGAGAAAAAAAAAAGTATCTGAAGTGTATGAGGTCATTATTTTGTATGTTACCACTTGTATATATATATTTTTTGGCTTATATGAAAATCCATTGATCTAAATAGGATCTAAATAGTGTGTTTGCTTGTTCTTTCCTGACAGTTTTATTGGCACATCATTCAATCACATCAAGGGGATTTGTACAAACACCACCACAGCTATCTTAGAGCTTTTCCCCATCCTCCATAGTCACACTGTCTTGTTTGTAGAAATTAGGTTAAAATTCAACACCTGATCATTTGATCTACTTTTTGGACCATCTTAAAAGTTGTTCTAGTGTTTAACATTTTCTGCTCTCTTTTCAATTGAGGGTCTTCTCAATTTTATTTTTTTATTGTTGTTAACTTTTTGTTTCTTTATTTTTGTATGTTTTTCAGTATAAGAAATCTAGGATGGATGAAACCATAGAGATAGTACCTGGATTAATGGTTTCTTGAGGATCTGGCAGGGAGATTGGGAGGAAAAGGGGAGCTAATAACAAGTAGCTCAAGAAAGAAGAAAATGCTCTAAATAGATTGTGGTGATGATTGTAAAACTCCACTGATAAAGACTGAACCATTGAATGGTATGATAGGTGGATTTTGTCCCAGTAAAATTGTATAAAACAGAAGAAACTACCTCAGGGCCTGCTAACTATTTAACAAAAAGTCATCCATCTACTCTGGGTCCAGACAACAGTGAGACTTGGAACTATTTGTATGGTTTCTAATGTTTCTTCTTTCTTTCAGTGTCCATCTGCATAAGATACGCATGATAAGCAATCCCAAGTAGATGGTGCCAGCACTGATGGCTCAGGGGGTGTGCATTGCAGACGAGGAGGCAGAGGGGTGCAGGGGAGGGAAGCCCTGAGCCAACAACAACAAGAGCAGGGCAATAGCAAAGGCTCTAAAATTAAGAGTGAGGAAGGTATAGTGTTCTTGGTAGTTTTTGATCAATTGAAATGTATCCAAGAGAAATTACTGAGAGGCGAATGATGGGTAAATATGATAGTGGGGCAGGAGGAAAGAAGAAGAAGGTAAAAATTATATAAAAGTATAAATATAGATGTGTGTATCAATAAATATAGGTATATTTGTGTGTGTATATATATAAAGGAAGGAAGTAGATGAACTTTGGGGCTCTACTTAAATCATACCTCAGTACAAGATCTTTTCTTCTAATAATGTGGAAATGTATGATACTCACCTTCCCAACATGATTGCCTAAGACAAAATGGGTGTATAAACAAATGTGGTGAAGCAAGCTGATGGTGCCCAGCTATTTAATGGATATAACATCTGGGGTCTTAAAGGCTTGAAGTTAAACAAGTGGCCATCAGCAGAGAAACAACAAAGTCCTCATGGAAGAAGCGCTCCAGCCTGCGGGGTCATGAGGTGTCGATGGGAATAGTTATCAAAGGTCAAAAGCAAGCAATCAAATTGATGTGAATGAGCATGAACAATGTGGAGACCCAAAACCCCTCTCTAAGATAATGAGACAGTCCATCACAGAAGGGCCACACAGAAGGGATGACATATCCAGGGTGTGGTATAGCACTGATGAAACACATAATTATCCCCTAGGTCTTTAATATTTCCTCCCCTTACTATTATGATATTTCTTTTACCTCATTAATCTTGTTAGACCTGAGTACGGTTCATTTGTATAATTAAGATCATTCAACGCATGGAAGCTAAGATAGGTAACCCTTCAGAAACAGTAATGGGAGTAATGATTCCCTGAGGGTAGTGAATTAGTCTGGGGAGACTAGAGAAACAAATCCACAGAAACTCACATGTATAAGATAAGGTGACCAGCTTTTAACATTGGTAAAGCAGGACACCATTGATAAAACTCATATTCTGGCGAAATAGCCACATGGCAGCCGAAAAACCATATACCCTAGCTTGTCATGCATTCTTTCCAAAAGTTGGGATTTTTTTAAAAAACGCCACGGGATGCGGGAAAAATTGTTAAAAATCAGGACTGTCTTGCCAAAAGCGGGATGTCTGGTCACCTTAATATAAGAGAGAGTTTTGTATAAAACGTAAGTGTACATTAAGAAAGCATCCCAACACAGTCTAGTCCAAGCCCATAAGTCTGACATTAGCCCATACATCTGACATCAATCTACAAAGTCCTCCTCATACTCACAAAACAGACACAATGATGCCGACTGCAGGAGGAAAGCCAAATCAGGGGACATGTAAGCATCTCAGCGCTGGCAGATGTCACCACGCGGCTGCTCCAGCACCCTGGGCTGCATTGGGGTAGGTCCTTGTGGCTTCTCCTCAGGGATGTCTCACAGGAAGTGGTCCTTGCCAGCTGAGGCAACCACATACTGGTCTGACCATCAGAGATCAAGAGACTGGAGAACCAGAAGGGTGAGGCTCACCAAGCCATTTATCTCTCCACCCTTTAATTAAACTGCCCTTCAACTAATCCCACGTGTGTGTATCGGCCAAATTGGCACAATAAGCCTTAACTAGCACTGTACGGGAAAGGGTAGGGGAACGTGGTGGAGGGGAAGCGGGAGCTGATAGCAATGATGACTACAACCCCACGTGAGGGGAGTGAAAAACACAAATGTAGGTTAATGTATACATCGGATGGTGTAAGATACAGCAAAAAAAATGATAATGATGAAAATAATAATAATAATATAAAGTATATTATGTGGTGGTAGGGTGTGGGAGGGAGGAGATAAAGGGGAGCTGATTTCAAAGAATTCAAGAACTAAGAAGATGTTTTGAAACTGATGGTGGCAGCGATGATACAATTATGCTTGATCTAATTGAATTGTGGATTATTATAATATCTGTAAGAGCTCCTAATAAATAATTAATAAAAAATAAATTTACAAAATAATTAAACTGGAAAATAATTCCAAGCTTGGACGTATCAAGTGGCTCAAATGATGCAATTGTATCTTTCTCATCACTTGCTGATTTTTTCTTGGTTCCTTTTGTGGCTTACTATTGTGTCTTTTAAAAACTTGATCTCATTATGTCCTAATATCGGTGGGGCTAGGGAGAGGCAGGCAGGGTAGTGGGGCATGACTGGAGACTCTAAGTCAGAACACAGAAGTTAGAGTCTCTCTCCTGAATAAGAAATCGCATGGAAGACCTGAGATTACTTCGGCGGAAGTCCAGTCACTGGCTCCAGAGAAATAAAGTTCATACTGGGCCAGATAGTAGAAAATAGCTCAATTGTTTTGCCTTTCAATTTTCTTATTTGTTGATGGAGAGCATGGGTGATTGATTGTAAAAGGATCCACCTTTTTGTACACAATCCATTGCAATGTGATTTTGCTATTCTTCCTATTAAGCAGCACGCTCTATTTTCCCAGTCCTTGATTCCCGACTGCCCTTGTAATTTGCTTTAGCAATAGAATGTGATGCTAATGATAATGGACCCATTCTATGTCTAAGCAGCTCTTTCTCTTTTCTGCCTCCTTTTCTCTCCCACCATCCTCTCTATTCCTCCTCCTCCCCCTTCTCCTCTCCATCTCCAGTTCACTACCCACCCCACCCCCAGCCCCTCTCTGCTCAGGTTAGCCTGCTAGGATCATGGAATGCAGAGCTGAGTCAAAATTACAGGAGAGGGCTCACCCAAGACCAGAAAAACTCCCACAGGTAATTTCCCACGAGAAAGCCCAGCTAAGACCAGAAGAATGCGCTAAGACAGTCTAGAGATTTGTACCAAGGAGTTTGGCAGTATTTTTGTTCCAGAGCATTATTCAGAAAATAAAAACTAAAACAGAGATAGTAGTAGTCCTAATTCACAGTACTATGGTGAGATATAAAAGTATAGTAATAATATATAATGCTATTATATAATGTTTAGAGTTGTGCCTCTAATCTGATAAATAGACACGAAATATTTGCTACTATTATTATCCATGATTTGCCAATTTCCCACAAAATGTGAGTGGGGTCATTTCCTAAAGAAAAAAGCCCTTTCCTTAAGTTCAAAAACAAACAAAAAGAAAATAAGAGGCCCATCAAAAGCTTCAGGAGAGCTAATAGAATACTGATCTGTTACCTTTTTAGAAAGTCTAATGAATTCAGAAGAAAAAGTACCAAAAGCTGAGCATATTCTAATAATGTGATGCAAGTAATTTACTATCAGTGCAATAAAAGAAAATGATTTCCAAGAATCTTTATGTATTCCATATTGATTCCTAATATCTGATCTATGCCAAGTCATCATATGACCAATTAGATCAAATATCAAATATTCTCCTTGCAAAATGGTCATTCATGTATTTATTACATGGACTATTCCTGCTATTCCAATATTTATATCAGCTTATAAGTTACTAAAAAGTAATTTCAGAGACTTCCAGGAAGATGGCACTAATGTAGAATTACCTGTCTAGAGGTCCCGTTGTGGGAACAGGAAATCAGCAGCGCAGTCCACAATAGCAAGAAGCTGAAAACAGCCTAAATTCCCATCAGTAGAAGATTAAAGAAGCTCTGGTACATACACACAATGGAATAGTACGCATTCCTAAAAAACAGCTATGAATCCCTGAAAGACCTGAAGACATAAAGGGCTCTGGAAGACATTATGCTGAGTCAAATTAGTCAAGCACAGAAGGACAAATACTGTATGAGTCCGCTGCTATAGTAAAAAGCAGCAATACGGGCACAAGCTCTACTGGCTGGGGATCAGACAGCCTGGTAGAGAGCCTCACCAGTGCCAGTGAACAATACACCATCCTCCCTAGGTAAGTATTTTGAAGGTCACTTGCCGGAAGGGTGCCTCATGTCAAGGGAGGGGGAGGGGAGCTTGTCTACTGAGTGGCTAACATGTAAACGTATGAGGAGGTCACCCCGGACAAGCTGACAGTCTTATCCGAGGGAGGAGGGACACTGATGAGAAAAAAACAACTCAGGAGAGGGAAAGGGAGCAAACACATGTGGGGACCCAAATGCACATCTGCTGGTAGGAAAAGAGGGAGGATTGACCTCCAGGTAGGGTGAAGAATGTTGAAAATGCTTTGGGGGACAGTAGGAGGTGGGGGTGGGGAGTGTTTTTAGTGGTATGCAGCAGATGGGCCACATTGGCCTGGGTTTCTGAGTGCATCCTGGGGACCCACATCTTTGTGTGCTTTGTAGTGCTGGGACACGAAATCCTGGACCTTTAAGATGCACAGCATGCTTCAGAGGATGCCTCAGTGAGATCCTATGTGGGAACTCCACGGGTTCTAGACCCTACCTCAGACACGTTTGTAACCTGAGACCTTGAGTCAAAAATACATGGTGTCTGAAAAGCAGAAGTCAGCTGTACCAAGATTGGTGAGCTGTCGGTAAGCGAACCAACAACGTCTTGCTACACCAATGTCCTATATGCTGCGTTAGGATATGTATTCTTCTGGCAGAGCTGTGATGGACATTCTGTTTTATTTTATTTTTGTTTGTTTATATTAAGATGTATCTCAGAGGTGCTGTGTCATTGGGGGTAACCCTCTCAAAGTTGTGATATATATATTTCTGTTTCTCAGTAGACGAAACTCAGGATTGATATAATTATAGGGATACCAAATAGAAGAAGGGTTTCACAGGGCAGGGTGTTACAGGAGTGGTTGAGGAGAGGGAGCTAAACAGGAGACAATATGAAGGAGTCCAGGAAGAAAAAATACATTTGGAAACTGATTATAGAAGCAATTGTACAATTCTGCTTTACATGATTGAACTATGGAATGATATGACATGTGTATTAACTCCCAAGAAATAACAATTTAAAAGAACATAAAAAAAACCCAAGCAAACCAAAACATAGATTTAGGAATGGGTTTGGGGTTGACACTCCATCCTAGCTCCAACTTAAGAACAATTAGTTCTTACATCATGGTACTACTTGATACTCACTGTGGATGGAAACACAGAAGATATGGGTGCTATAACAAAATGTGGGAAAGAAATTAGATGGTGCCCAGCTCTCTGATAAAATAGCATTTGGGGTCTTAAAGAGTTGTCTCCAAATGAGCAGACATCTAAATGAGATGTCAACTAAGTCCACATGAAATAAACACACCATCACTAGTCACCAAAGGATTGTATATCATATAATCCAAAATAGAAAGAGGGATTAGTATCAGAGCCTACATTGTGAGAATCTGGTATGCAGAAGGCTGTGTTTGACAGTGGGAACCTGATTCATTTGTAGGAACTGCATAGGAAGTAAGCCTTTGGTAAACTCCCTCTACTTACAATTGAGGGATGGGAAGAGAGTGATGACTAAATGTAGTTCTAATGACTAAATTGGAGAGATGAGTATAGAAGATCAAAGAGATAAAGGTGGCTTGAACAATTAAAACTTTGTCACTTGAACCCCGTCCCTGATGCATGCTGGACCTGATCTGGTTTCCAACATTTTCTGTATGTCGGGTTTGTATTTTTTTGTTTGGTTTTTCTTTGTTCATATTAATGTGTATCTCAGAGGAAGTATGTCATTGGGGGCCATCGTCTTGAATTTATGTTATATGGTTTTCTGGTTTGGGGTATATAAAACCCAGGAAAGATGAACCTATTGGGACAGCAAGTAGAATAAGGGTTTTGGGTGTGGTGGTGGGGGTTACATTGGGGGATGAGTGGGGCAAGGGGTAGACGATGTCAAGGAGTCCAGGAAAAAAAGAGAATGTTTGGAAACTGGTTGTGGTAGCAATTATACAATTCTGCTTGACATGATTGAACTATGGAATGATATATGTATTAATTCCTGATTAATTTTTTAAAAAGCAATTTCATCTGCTCTATTTTGAGACACAAAAGTTTTATGTCTGATATGATTTTCAATTGTGGACATTAAAAAGACAAATGAATTAGGTCCAAGGACATATTATTCTACATCATACCTGTGTAGAAACTGAAGAGAAACAGGAGGCTGAGCATCACCCTCCTGTGTACTGTGTGTGAGAAAACACATGTGGGAGGGAGCCTGGGTATTAAGTTAGACTTGCTTGCATTGTTAAGAAAATTAAAACTGAAACAGAGATCATACGTTAAGTGTGTTTGTGACTGTGTGTATTTTGTGTGTGTGTCTGGTAGTGCGTATATTTGTTATTTCATGGCTGCTCTTCACTGTCTATACTTTATGATGTTAGTCCATCTAGTCACACGGCATCAGTCAAAATTTATGAGCACTTCCAAACTCCGTCTCAAGTTGCAAATTATTTTGACCTCCAACCGTATCTTTCTATCTCTGATTGACTTTAGCACAGAGGTGCTCTGTCCTACCTTCCTCAAAAGTTCTAAACATAAATCCAGAGCCTCCGTGTTTCTCTCACACAAAACATGGAAATATGTAGTAAGTGATAGTGAACATCAATTAAGCTCAGTTTCTCACTCCTAGCAAGAGCAGAGTAAGTAGTAAATATTACCATTGCAGCTATTATTCTTATCTTTGAATTTCATCTTCCCAATAGTTCTAAGTTTGTCAAGTATTATTATCCTATTTTATTGAGGAGAAAAATGACATGTCAAAAAGTTAAGATTTATAGATTGTCCAATTAAAAATGACTGGCAGGGTAAGCAAGGAGAATTTCACACACACCCCCATGCATGGTATGCTTCAGCCTAAATTTTATGGAAGTGAAATTGCCTGGTGACCTAGTGGTTTACATCCTGAGCCACTAACTACAAGAACAACGATCCAAACCCAAGGGAGAAAGATGAGGCTTTCAGGTCCTCATCAATGTCAGCTTACAGCCTTGGAAACCCACAAGAGCATAACTACTCTCCATCCTAGAGGGTCATTATGGGTCAGAATTGACTCAATGGCAGTGAATTTTGAAATACTTACTTTAATATTTCAGCAGTTAATAAGTTCTAATTGTAATGTTTGTATTGATTTTATTTAAGTGTTTTTTCTTTCACTAGTTTTGTAGGGGGGAAAAAAAGGAGGCCCAGAGAATTAAATTTTTGCCCAAGGTAAGTGCAATGACTGAAGGATACCTGACTCAAGACACGGTCTTTCCTGTCACCTCATATGTATGTGAAAGCTTCACCTTGGAAAGGAAAAACTGAAGAATGTATTCCAACATTGATGCTGGCAAAGAATCATACATATTATACGATATATTATAGCATATATATGTTAGAGGAAATACAACCAAAATGCTCCTTAGAATTGAGGATGGTAAAACTTCATCTTGCTTAATGTGGAAGATGAATCACTTCAAAAGAACGCCGTCACAGCTGGTCAAGTGGAAGGTCATCAGAAACTAGGGAAACCCTCAATGGGATGGAGTGACCCAGTATGCTCAGTACTGGACTCCATCCCATGGAGCAGGAGGATAGTACAGTAAGACGGGGCAATAGATGATGCTGTTGGACACAAGGCCAGCCTGAGTGGGAGTTGACTGCGAGTTACTCACAACCAGAAAATGGTCCCACCTCAGTCAGCTAATAAAGGGACCATTGGAACCAACCTACTTCACCTTGCTCCAGAGGTGCCCGTACTATAGATTCTGTTTTCTCTAAAATGAAAAATAAGAAGTGACCACAGGAAAGACAGAAGAGATAAAGCTAGGTTCTACAGAGAGGAAATGGTAAATAGAAAGCCACCCAGGATGAGGTGGTATATCTTATATGAGGAGGTTTCAGAAGTACATGGACACGTGGAACTAAAAGATAATGAAAAATTTCCTTGAAATTGTTGAATCCTCCTCAATGAGATTGTATCAAAGATGATGTATGGCTTTGGGGTAAAACTTCTGGGTAAAGAATTAGGTAGAAAGTAAGTTGGCAAGATAGGAAGCATCATAGTGGAATAGTCTTTACACTTCGAGTTGCATTGTTTGGACGTACAAGAAGCGTGAGCCAGGTGCTCTGGCTCCCTTCACTTACCAGTGTGGTGAGACTGAACACACTAGGCCATTATAGAAGAATCTACATTATGTAACGATAGAGGTGGCCACAACACATCAGAAAATGGAGGATGAGTACATCATGACATAACTGCCAAATTCTTTAATTACATAAACCACTGAGAATCAAGGTCTAGCCAAACTGATGCATATCCTTAGCCATGGCAGCAGGAGCACTCTCACCTCATAGCTCAGCACCTGTTCCTGCTACATGTCTATTGTAATTCAAAGTGCAGAATTTTTACTATGGTCATAAATGTGAAATGTCAGACATGAGATAGTCAATAAGTTAAGAGGGAGTTCGTGTTTACCCTTTTAATGTTTTATTAATATCATGGGTTTTCAACAATGGACGGCATGCTGAAAACAAGGAAAACTTTTTTGAAACAATCTGGATTTGGATATATTTATGTGGTGCATATATAAATCTGGTAGTAGGATTGGTTAGGTGAAGCCCGTTTTGGGGGGGATTAACGCAGCTCTACAGATCCCTGCGAGACAGTAGCACATACTACAACTGAGTTAATACCTCTCCAGACAACTTGAAAAACTGAAAATACTGGTGGGTAATATATGTCCCACTGGCCACGAAAGTGTTAATGTAATCCCTCTCCATGCACAAGCAAATGACCTGTAGAAAAGAAATGCACTGATGCATATGGACGTGGCAGTTTACTTTTTAAGGTAGAGCAAGGACAGATGGTTTAAAACTGGCAGTATCTCCTCAAAATACCTCATAAGCAGCTATTATCTATTTGTAAATGAGGAAGAAAGTGCTGGATTGAATATAGATTACAGCCCTGACCCCTTTTACGAGGTTAAGTATGGAAAGTTCAGGACGGACTGTAATAGATCAAGCACGCTGTGAGCTTACACACGAGGTTCACTGTTGAGAACGCCGTAATGGAACATCTGGCTAATAATACACCTTCCATTTATTACTAACATTTGCTCACTGCACCTACACCATATGAGGACATTATCTGGGTCAAGGAGCTGCAGCATGATTCCAAATGCTTGCCTCATTGCCTATAAACATAAATAAAGAACAACCACCACCGTCTTGGGAAATGTCTGGGCAAATCATTTTTTTACTAGCTCTAAAATAGAAATAACTGTCTAAGAACCCTAGTGATAATCCTGTAAAGTTAAAGCAACAATTAGCTAATGTAATAACTTCAGCATGAAAGCGATAATTTCTTTAACTTATAATATAAGGTGAAATAGCCCCACCTTACTGTATTTAAAATAACATTTTTTTAATCTTAAAAGGGATAAGAATATAAGTTATAGGTAGCATTTCCCCTGGTAAAACATGATAAAGGAAACAATTTCTGAATTATTGTCTCTTTTCCTCAGGCATTAAAATGCTGCTCTTCGGTGCTATGGAGTCAGTTGCCCTGTGACAGAGCGCACTGCCCAGAGTGGCGTCCCAGGCTGTCATCTTACTGGAAGTGGACACCAGATCTTTCTTCCTTGGGCTCATGGGCTCCCTTTCATCCCGCAGCCTTTGCTTAGCAGCCAAGCCCTTAACCACGGAATCCCAGGCCTCCTTAGAATTTAGAATAAATGCATTTGAAGGAGAAATTTTCTGGGAGAGAAACATAAAAACAACTACTTTTCTCCTAATTACCCATAACCCTGCTTGGCACTTAATCAACACACAATCACCTAACACTAAGTTCCAACCAATGCCTAACATCCAACAGATCTGACTAAACTTTCCTGTTAATGTGCGTCTCACTTGACCAGATATTAACGGCATTATTTTTAAAAACAGTATTTATTGAAAATTGGTAAATGCTACAGTTTGGTTTTTTTATCTCACCAACTACTGAAAAAACATCTGGGATACTTTTACATTTTTAAAAACCAAACAATTGTATATATCCATGATTTAAAAAAAATTTTTTTTAACTATTACTAAATTGTTTTGTTGGTCAACTTGTGAGCAAACTTAATAGTCTGACATCCCTCAAAATGCTGTGAGTACCTTGAAACACCTGAGCATAGATCCAGGGACGTTCAGACATTATGATGTAAACAGAGCTCCCAGGTGAGTGCTGAAAAATTAATGCCACACAATCTTCTGAAAGGTGTGGTCCCCAAAATGCCTCCATGAAGACAGATCGAAACAGACACAAGGCCTAACTACTCATGCATTGATGTCATACATCAATGCTAAGACACGGCAACAGAAATGTAGAACTTTGGGATCAGGTAGGTGTATCACTAAGACTTCAGCTCACACATAATTCTTCATTCTACCTGAAAGCAAAAGCACAGTAACTTAATTACATGCAAACAGAAACCAGCTGAAAAATAATTCTATAATATTTTCTAAAGTTTGTAATCCTCACACAATAAAAAAAGTTTTACTTAAAAAAAAACAAAACTTACCATTCCTCTTGCACAAGATATTCTAAAAAATATTTTATTCTTCTTTTCAGTTACCAATTAAGGCCACAAGAACCCTAGGAGGTTACTGCTGACATCTAGTGGCAATATATTGTTTAAAACTAAATGCATTAAAATGTAGAGAGAGAAAGGAACAGGTATGCACACATACGCACATATACACTTGCAAAAACTAGTGGACATGTCATGTTATAATTGAATTGCTACTGCCTATACCTGTTTGCCTCCAATGACTTGACGTTACAGGAACCAATTTCCTCAAATTCCTTAGTCTTCTATTGGGAGTTACCAATCCCCTGGTACTCTCAATCCCCAAGGGTCCTGCTCCATCCCCAGTACACTCTGGGGCATCTTGATTTACCAAATCACCATATTGCTAGCCAGATTTCCATACCTACCGGTTAAGTGCTTTCAGGGTCCTATTCTAGATGAACTCAGCTGTCGCAGAGCTGGGAGTGTCTTATTTTGAGCCGGTAGGTCCATAAAGATGCACACACATAGAAGCAGTCATAACAGGCCGGCACATGAAGCCCAACAATTATTAAAGATTTTAAAAAGGATACTCTCAATGGTTGCTCACCATCTGCTTAAACACTGTTTTACAGAAGAACACGGGAGACATTAAAATGTATGTGTAAAACAACAAGGCACCGAGAGATAACTTTGAGCAGCACACAGAGTTAATGGCCTCTGAGTGTATGTAAGGAATCCTGGTGGTGTAGTGGGTTACATGATGGGCTGTGGACCCCAAGGTCACCGTTTCAAACCCACTGGCCATTCCAAGGCAGAAAGATGAAATTGTCCTTTCTGTAAACATTTACAGCTTCAGGAAACAAAAGGGGCAGCTCTACTCTGTCCTGTAAGTTTGCTGAGGGTCAGAATTGATTTGATGGCAGTGAGTGTGCGCCTATGGTGTGTGTGTGTGTGTGTGTGTGTGTGTGTGTGTGTGTGTAGGGAGAACAGCACAGAATTTCTGGCTCTATAAATACCCTGCTCCAGCTAGAGTGCTGTTATAATACAACAGTTAAAAAACTGAATATGTGAATGGGGTGGCACAATGCAACTTCTTTGCTACTGAATCTGACGTCATATAGGCAATGGTATTCTCCCAGGGAGGCTTTTGCTTCTAGGCAGACATGCTTTTGGTAAGTTGCTCAAGTTAGAATTTTCTCCAGCAAAAAAGCTGTACAAATCTACATGAATCTACACAAAACCAGTGGGCAGATGCCCATCTGGTGGAGAGAGCATGTTTTAACAGTTGTCTTTATAAATTAGTTTATTTGAATGGAGCTTTCATTCTTTTAAAAATATTTGATAAAAGGAGAAGGATTTCTCAAGGTAGCCCTAACTAATACAAAACATCGCTACATTATAACGCTGATGGTATAAAGGAATCTTAGCATTTTAGATATGTTTTCTAAAGTAATCTCAGAGAGTCAAGGATATCATCCATTCAATGTTTGTTTATTGCATTTGCTCTCAAGGAAGGACCTCTTTTGATCTGAAAGAGCTAATTGGAGGAAAAAAATTCTGCATCTGTGTATACTTTTAAATAAAGTAAAATAAAATTGTATGCAGACATATACACATGAATGCATATGGGAACATCTAAAAATCAACAGAAGCAGACCAATGACAATGTGAAAGCTATGAATCTAAGTGTCTTCACTGAATGAAGGCAGTCTAAAGAAAGCTTGCCAGATGGTGAAGGGCTCTGTGGCTCTCCCGTAAGAAAAAGTTGAGATTATGCAAATTTTGAAGGGAAGATAAAGCAGGCTAAGGGCACTGTTTTGTACTTGAGTCAAGAATTTATGAGCAAAGACAATGTTTAAAATATGTAACTGGGTAAAAGATGTGTAAACAAGATAAAGATATGGGATGGAAAACAATGAAGCACCTTGAATATCATCAAGAACCAATTCTAGGCAATTCTATGGCAAAGAATCATAGAAGCTATTGTAAAGTTTCAGATCAAGTGTGATATCCCACGGAATTTAATCCCTGAAGAGTCAAGAAGTCCAAGATATTTTGGGAAAAACAAACACAAGAGGTCAATTCTTTGAAAAAATATAATAGGCCCTTCTCATATACTTCTCTCTTTAAGGATTACTTTTAAAATTACTACTTCATGGAAATGTTTGACAGTGTCTTCTTTGACTTGCAGTTTAAATACAAGCTATAACTATTATTCTATAAAACAGTACATAGCAGATGGGATATAATTCAGTCATGGTGAGAATTAGATCACATCTGTCAAACACACCACAGGGGTATTTCTAATTCCTACTTACATTTAGGGTTTATTAATTATTAATACACATAGATAGTTTTATCATTTGCATAGTAATTGTTATTTTGCTGTTGTTGTCCAGTCAGTTCTGACTCAGAGCAACCTGAGATTCCATAGGACGAACCACTACCCAGGAGTCGGTGTGAATCCACTTCATTAAGGCTCTTCTCTTCCATGGACTCTCTGTTCTACCAATCGTAATGTCCTTTCCCAAGGAGTGCTCCCTCCTGATAACATGGCCAGTGATTGTTATTATTACAAAACCCCAAACCCAACTCACTACCTTTGAGTGGATTCTGACTCATAGTGACTGTATAGGACAGGGAAAACTGCCCCTGTGAGTTTATGAGGCGGTAACTCTTTAGGGGAGTAGAAAGCCTCATCTTTCTCCTGGGGAGTGGCTGGTAGCCTTGAACTGAGGATCTTAAGGTTAGCAGCCCAAAGTGTAATGATGACACCACCAGTGCTCCTTGTTATTATTATAGTATGTGGAAAATAATGTAAAATACAATTCATAGTAAGTTCCTAAAATATCAAAGGATTTTTTGTACTTAAATATTAGCATATGTTATATCTAGCGAATTTTCTATACGGAAAAAGAAACCACTATCAAACCAATTTCTAAGCAATACATTTATAACCTATTCCTTGTTTAAAAATCATTTTATTGGGGCTCATATAACTCTTATCACAATCCACACATACTTCAATTGTATAAAACACACTTACACATTTGTTGCCCTCATCATTCTCAAAATTCGCTTTCCTCTAGGGTTCCCGGAATCAGCTCATTTTCCTTTTTCCCCTCCCCCTCCCTCCCTGCTCCCTCCTCCCTCATGAACCCTTGATAATTTATAAATTATTATTTTATCTTATCTTACACTGCCCGGGGTTTCCCTTCAGCCACCCTTCCGTTGCCGGTCCCCCAGAGAG
>NW_022106084.1:10903639-10908754 GCF_000313985.2 Echinops telfairi
CATGTTGGTGTGCTGCTTCCATGTGGGCTTTGTTGCTTCTGGTCTAGATGGCCGCTTGTTTACTTTCAAGCCTTTACGACCCCAGACCCTATATCTCTCATAGCTGGGCACCATCAGCCTTCTTCACCACATTTACTTATGTCTGCGTAACCTATTTCTTAATGGTCTTGAACATAAATAATATTATAGACAAGCTTTATACTCTAGTTTATGTCTTTTCCAATTTTAAAAATTGTGCTAAACCAAACTTCCCACCTAGAACACATCAAAACAACAGCTGTGGGAATAATAGTGGTCCATATTCCTACAAATGAATTTAAAACATACATTTTTCTTATTTGAAATTAATTTCCAAGACATATAAACTTATATAAAAGCTGTACAGAATAACCATCTCTAAGCATTTTTCCTCATAATCTTAGTGAGTAGATAGATGTCTTATATTTTATATTTGGTTGTTTAAATGAGAAAATCAAGAATGAGGACTAATAGATACTAATGACCATGTAAGAAAACACTACATGAAAATGCATTCAAATGACCCTTTACAAAGAGTCAAATGCAGCCCTTTCAGGTATTCACCCACACAGAGTACCTGCCGATCTACAGATGCTCCCTGAGGCCCACTGCCAAAGTGAATCCCACACAATAAAACGAGTGTGTTAGTTGCCATGAGCAGTTGAGAAAAGCTGAAAGGTTCCATTTGTCTCCAGAATAACATCTTTTTCCTACAAAAAGACACCTTTATCAGCTGGTCTTAAACCTCCACTGTTGAAACATTGAAATGTCGGTGTACATATTCCATCTGAGATGAGAGAAGCAAGGGATCAATACATAGGCATTCTTTGTCTTATTAGCCAGACAAAGATTTTTTTTAAAGATGATAGCCAATTTCTTCAACAAATCTAAAGAACCAACCCAAGAGACCACATCAATTCGCTCCCCACCCTAAGGTAGTCTTCTAGGGTTCATTTTCTCTGTCCACGCAAACACACACATCCTAGCTCATACCCCTTTGGGGAATATGTATCAAGTGCTGGGATCTGACAATATAAAGAATCATTCCTTCATTCTCAAACAAATGTTGTTATTCCGGATATATAGATGTTCAAAAGTCTACTTTGGTTATGGGAATTTCCCTTCTCCAGTTCAAGCTTCCTTTCCTATATACAGTTACAAGTAATGGCATCCAAATCCAAAATAAATACAGCAAACGCTTAGTGCAGTGAGAGGATATGAATACATCTCAGAAATAAAACGACTTTATGACTGAATTCCGGAAATAGTATGCTCTCTTCATCCCCTCCTCACTGGACCTGAATTTATTCAGTGCTTTTCTCATCCTCTCTGAATGTCCCATCTTCTTTTGATGTTTCATCACTAAACATGAACCTCTGTTTGCTATGTAGTTCCCTATGCATACAGCACATGGCTTAGCTCCAATTTCCTCCCCATATTGTCTACGTATCAGCTCTCTGTACATATTGTCTCACTTTCTGAAACTAATGTTAATAGTCCTATTTAAAAGACAGCATCAAATTGAGTTCATTGGCTGCTTAATGATATTTACAGCACACAGGTTGCATTATTCAAAATTTCCTATTAGAATACAGCATCTTTTTTCTCAAGAAATCTGCACCATTTTGGAAAATTAACGGAAGGCCAGAAATAAGTAGAAACACCTTATTTGTAATTCAACCTATTTTTTCTCATCTACAAATCAAAGTTCAAAAACAAGTTTTTGGCTGATTTCCATTAAATTTAAATACTATCTTTGTTTCAGCATTCAGTTGTTTACAGGAATTCAAAACTGTGCCAAAAAGAAAACACTTTTTCCTATCAGTATTTAACCTAAGAGGCAATTCAAAAAAATTTATGTATGCTCATACATACACAATGATACCATTTATCCATAACGATGTAAATGGATAATATTCAATAGATAGACTATAGTTCCCTGATCATCGTAACCTGTCAGAAACTTACTCTGTTAAAAAAAAGAAACTCATTTAAGATAGCAATGTTCATAAAATACGTGCACTTTGTACTTCTGCTTCTTTTTCCCCCAGTCATTTTATTGGAGGCTCGTACAGCTCTTACCACAATCCATCCATCCATCCATCCATCCATTGTTTTAAGCACATTTGTACATATGGTGCCATGATCACTTTCAAAACATTTACCTTCTACTTGAGTCTTTGGTATCAGCTCATCCCCGGCCCCTTCCCTCATGATCCCTTGATAATTTCTAAATTATTATTTTTTTCATGTCTTACACTGACCACTGTCTCACTTCACCCACTTTTCTGTTGTCCATCCCACTGGGAGTGGTGGTGGTGGTGGTTATATGTTGATCACTATGATTGGTTCCCCCTTTCTCTCCCCTATTCCCCACTCACCCTCCTGGTATCGCTACTCTCATTATTCGTCCTAACGGATTATCTGTCCTGGATTCCCTGTGTTGTGAGCTCTTGTTTGTACCAGTGTACATGCCTAACCATATTTGTAAGGTAGAATTGGGGGTCATGATATTGGGGGAGGAGGGAGGAAGCATTGAAGAACTAGAGAAAAGAAGTATGTTTCATCGGTGCTATACTGAACCCTGACTGGCTTGCCTCTTCCTTGTGACCCTTCTGTAGATGTCTAGTTGTCTACAGATGGGCTTTGGGTCTCCACTCCACCCTCCCCCTAATTCACATCAATATGACTTTTTGTTTTGGGTCTTTGATGCCTGATACCTGATCCCATGGACACCTCATGATCACACAGGCTAATGTGCTTCTTCCATGTGGGATTTGCTGCTTCTCAGCTAGATGACGCTTGTTTAACTTCAAGCCTTTAAGACCCAATCTTTGGATAGCCGGGCACTATCAGCTTTCTTCACCACATTTGCTTATACACCCATTTTTTTCTTCAGCTATCGTGTTGAGCACCCCAGAATGCTGGGTTATTAGAACAAAGTGTTCTTGGGATGAGGGAATAACTTGAGTGGAGGACCAGTGTCTGTCTGCTGCCTTATTACTTAACAAATAAATATATGCAAATAGACCTGTTTCCCTATTGTTATATATAAATGTATTTCCATATGTACATGCCTGTCTTTAGACCTCTATAAATGACCTTTGCCTCCTAATTCTTTCCTCTATTTCCTTTTACTTTCCTCTTGTCCCACTATCATGCTCTAACTTCATTCAGGTTTCAGTAATTCCTCTCAACTACATTGCCCTTGATCAAGCCCCCGCCCCCACCCCCACCCCAAGGCATCCTATGCCCTCCTTGCCATCAATTTTAGCTCACTTCTTTTTCCCTTGTGTACTTCTGTTTCTATATGCACACATTTTTTACATGTATAGGTTATAAGAATATTTTCATGCATTTTTGTATTCCTAAAATAGCATATATAAATATATCTCATGGCAATTGGAAAATTTGTAACTGTGCAATATGTTGAGCAAAATCAGCCCATGTTACTCAACAACTAGATGATATAATTCGAATATTTATGTTTATTTTTTTAAACATTTTATTAGGGGCTCATACAACTGTTAAAATGCAATCCATACACACATCAATTGTGTAAAGCGCATTTGTACATCATTCTCAAAACATTTTCTCTCCACTTAAACCCCTGACATTAAGTCCTCATTTTCCCCCTCCCTCCCCGCTTCCCCCTCCCTCATGAGCCCTTGATAGTTCATAAATTGTTATTTTGTCATATCTTGCCCTGTCTGATGTCTCCCTTCACCCACTTTATGTTTTATAGGAAAATATCTTCAGAAAATTCAGAGACATTTTCTAGGAGCTCTGACTAAAATATTCTACATGTTAAAATCATATACAAAAGTTCATCTGAGTGATTTTTAACAAAAGAACCCTCTTATCACTGTATATTGACAAGTCTAATTCTTTCATTGTCTATGGTATACAAACAAGAATTAAAAGAGAACACAATCTTCTAGTCATGTCAGAAAATTTGCCATTATGCACAATGCTTTGACCAAAAAAACCGAACTTGAGTCAATGTTGACTCACAGTGACCCCCTTCAGTTTCTGAGACTGTAACTTTACCGCAGTAGAACACGGCAGTCTTCCTCCCACAGAGCTGCTGGTGGTTTCAAACTGCCAACCATGTGATCGCAGCCAAAAGCATAACCACTATGCCACTAGAGCTCCTCATAGGATACTATATATTTAAATCTTTACTATTTACTTCACAAATACAGAAATCTTCATAAATCCTTGCCTCTATCTTTTAGATAATGACTTGGTTTTTGGATGACATTCAATATCTAAAACCGGTAATCAAGAGAAACCAACTAGCTTAATGAATTAGGTTTCAAGAGATTGAAACATAAATTGTTCAAAATGAGCATTACCTTTGTCTGATTTTTCATAAGAAACAGTGGACTCCTTGCCAGGTAACACCATTTCTTTGAGTTCTGTGGACAAAGAGAAAATAAATTAATAAAATCAACCTTTCTTTTTACTCCTTAAGTGATTCTTAAAGAAGATCCATTAGTAATAAAGGTCAGAGAAGAAAACCTTTTAAACAAAATACCCAGCTCTCTTCAGTAGCTGCCCTGTGAACACTTGCTTTAAATGCTAAATAACTTCCCCAAAGGTCCACTCTTCCCTGCAGCTGAGAACCTGACTGGCTGAAAGCGATATTCATCTGTTTCCATGGCTTCTCCCTCTCCCCTCACATGTGACCAGGACTAGTGGGCCTTGGGCAAGCAAAGGCATTTGCTGCCATACTTTCACTTGATACAACACAAGTCATGTTGGGCTAGAACATGGTACTTGGATTACCACCGACCCCAGTGGAATTCACAATTATTTAAACATGTCTTTGTCCCACCCCAAGTGAGTACGGGTTTAAAATATACAGGAAAGTGGGGGTGTTCTAGCTTCTCACAAAATCAATAAAATGAGGCCTTCTGGGAGGACTCTAAATAACTGCAGATCACCCTCCTTATGAGACATGACTTCCGAGCTTGTCTAGACTGTGAGAAGCAGCAAAGGGCTCTGGAGAAGTCAGGAATGATGAAAACATACCCCTCTCCCTACCTTGGTCTGCAGCAATCCTGAGGAGTAGCCCGTACAAGACTACTGCAT
>NW_022106084.1:10913117-10958786 GCF_000313985.2 Echinops telfairi
TCAGTCAACATTTCCCCTTTTTTGAAATGAGAAAATCTTCCCGGGTGACACCACTGGATGTACTAAGTCAGACCAAGTTGCTTAATGGTCAGCTGGTAGGGAAAATAAGTTTGTACTATGAATCTTCTGCCCAGTGGAGCTTTTTCATGTGTGGTTTTTTTTTTTTGGGGGGGTACCCCCTTGTATATATATTTACTTCAAAAAATAGTTCAGTGAATAACTGATCTTGTCCATTCAAGCTGAAATATCCTGTTTCTTGTAAGAAAGCCTCACAAAAGGGAAGGACTTTGAAAGTGCTTCTGGAAGACAATGAGGTGAAAATATACATTTGCAGAGAGAGACAGTGCAGACTAAGAACAGGAAGCATGAACAGGTGAGGAAACCAAGAATTCCTTGAGAGCAAACTAGTCATGCCCATTGTGCCTGTTTACAAAGGATCACGCAAATGCTCAGAAGATAATAAAGAACACTGACGATAGGAAGAATCCCAGGAAGAAAATTGGATAGAATATTAAAAAGGTAACCCCAGGAACTGTACTTCTAATCAACCTACATTAAAATATCCACTATACAGCTCACAGTGTATATTTTGAAGGAGTTTAGCATATGTAATTACAAAGAAAGAAAAGGCTTAGACTCACACCAGACAGCAGCCCCTAACGCCAAGGTATTGGGATCATGCATGGCAACCAGGAAGATGTAGGCCTCTATCATGACCCTAATCATGGTTACTTTAGGGGGAAAGAAAATTATGATTATGTTAAGTCACCAAACATGTTGCATGCCCAGCTGTGTGTAAAAAGCTGGCTGAAGGTTTAAAGAATTCCCCTTCAGCCAATAGTTCATAGAGTGCTATCTTGTTCCTATTTTCCTTTCCTCAGATCCATCTTTCCAGCTCACTTCATGGTGTCTGGTGATGTCTCTGGAATGTGGGAGTGAAGTTAAATATTGAAGGTAAAAGTAGTTACATTCTTGGTGCAGATCTAAGAGGAAAGCATCTATGTGGCTGGTGTGTGTGTAAAACTGACTTTGTCCTGTGGACTTTTTCTCAGTCTACAGTCTTCTCCCCACTCTAGAGCCCCACTCCCAACAACCGACGCCTCTCATCTGTACTTTTCTGTGATGTCAATCATGAAGCCTCATTTTATTTTTTTACTTCTGATTTGAAGATTTTTTTTTACCAATTTTTCCAGTCTGGCATTAATCAAAGATGCCATCCATGCAATCAAGGTGCGATGTTAATTGTTGATTGGAATGTAAAATTCGGAAAAAAGAAGAAGGCTCTCCAGTGGAAAAAGATGGTAGCAAAAAAGAAGCTCGAAATGATTCAACTGAGCAAAATACTGAACAGCACTGGAAGCACTAAAATAAGACTGAAGAATTATCCAAAGGCACTCGACCAAAAGAACTGGTTGACATTACCACGTTCATTTCAATAGCTATGGAGTCAATTCCAACTCCCAGTGATTCTGTGTGAGTGTCTGAGACTGTAACTCTATTGGAGTAGAAAGCCTCATCTTTCTTCCACGGTGTGGTTGGAGGATTCAAACTGCTGGCCTTGCAGTTAGCAATGCATAATCACTGTGATACCAGGGCTCACTTTAACCCTTTTAGGAGGTGGAATATGATCAGGAACTATTGGTACTGAAAGAAGTCTGAGCTGCACAGACGGTCCTGACAAGCCTCCAGGCATCGACAGAGTATGAATTGAGATAGCTCAATGAATGAATGTTCATCCTGAAAGCATTCAATCATGGATGTCATATATCACTCCATTCATAGGTATGACTTAAAAACCACTTTGATGGAAGAGACCTTACCTCAGCTGGGGTCAGAACCCCAAGATGGGGGCAGAGAGAGAAACAACTATTTAGTTGTTTCCATACAACCTTGTGCTAAGGTCACCACAAATCAACAGACACTCCTTCAAGAGAGATGATTGAACCATGCCGTAAGTTCAGGTCAAACTAGGGTAAGAGGACTAGCATTTTCTGGAGAAGATGATTACACTGCTGCTGGTTGGTAAGCCGGGTGAAGCAACCTCTCATCAGGAAAGAAAAACACAAAAAAACACTTAGCAATTCTTATCTAGAACCGAAGGAGAAAATATCTCTGGTAATGTGTCTCTAACTGGGCACTTTTAGACACTATAGGTCTTGATGCCCCTGGCCTATAGACTACTAGGACTTTAGACTCTGTCTTTTCAAGGCTCACAACATCCTCATAGGCCACACCAGAAGGATTCGATGTGGAAACCCCACTAAGCAAACTGGGTTTTACCTCAAACTCACTTGTAGGAGATTGAGGAATTGACATACTCCATGGGATTTAAGGCTGAAATGCTCTAGTGTGAGAAGAAGCAGATGACCACTATGCCAAGCTTTGGAAATTAGTGGTCTTTAGATATTAGACTCTTATTGTGAGAGTGCCCAATGAATTGTGGCCCGGGACTATCATATATTTATTATTTGTATGCTCTCATTGATGTTTTATGACATGTATTAGTCTGGTAGGCATTATACTGCCTCTGTGAATTAGTGTTATTGAAAGTTTCCCCCTGTCACTAATCTCCATTGTTCTTGTAAATAATGTCCAGTCATTTAAAAGCTTATTATATAAATCAATAATCCAAGTATTGTGGTCTGCAAAGCTGGTTTATACATTTATAATTTCCTTTTCTCAAAAATGTTTTAAATTCTATATCATTGGCTAAATGAATGATAATACTATCAATAGTATCACCTTATGTGCCAGGGTATGATTTATAATGTTCTCCATCACAAAATGATAGTGATGTCTCTCAAATGAACTAGAGACACATATAAGGCATAGATCTATGAATGGATTTTGGGTTCACACTTAATTCTAGCCATAATCTAAAACAATTAGTTCTTATGACATGGCCCTACTCACCATGGCCCTACTGACCATCATTGAAAAAAAAAATTACTGAAGACATGAGTGCTACAGCCAAGTGTAGTGAAGAAACCAGGTGGTGCCTGGCTACCAGAAAGAATAGTGTCTGGGTCTTAAAAGCTCGCCTTCAAACAAGCAGCCCCCAAGGTGGGGGGGTCAACTAAGTCCACATAGAAGAAGAACAAGTGCCTGTTTGATCTAAGGATTGTATATAATAAAATCTAAATCTAAGAAGGGAATGGTATAATACTTGATTGCAGAACACTATGGATGACAGTGGAAGCCCAAAATCCATTTGCAGGGTCCCCACCCAGATTAAGCCTCCGGTGAATCCCCTCTGACCATAGTGCAGGGATGTGAATAGCTTTGTGAAACATTGTAAAGTAGATTATGACAGATTTAATTAAGTAAACATGTAACACTTTATCATTTGAGCTCTCCTTGACCCATTTTGAAGTTGTTTAAATTGTTAATATTTTCAGATTTCTTTTGGATTGAGGTTGTCTCTGTTTTGTTTTGTTGTTGATTTGGGCGTGAGTGAGCTTTGTGTTGTTTTGTGTATATGAAATCCAGGATGGGAAAATCTATAGTGACTGTCCTTGGATTAATGATCATCGAGGAGGCATGGCAGAGGAGGGTGGGGTGAATGAGGAGCTACCAACAATGAGTATGAGAAGAAAATGTTCTGAAACAGATTGTGGTGAGGATTGCACAACTCTGAAATGTGACTGAATGATGGAAGTGTAAGATATGTGAATTATGTGTCAATAAAACTGTTTTAAAAGAAGAAATCCTCATAATTGGACCAAAAGACAATGTCACGATAAGCAGAAAAAAGTGAAGTTGTCATGGATTTCATTGACTTGGTCCCAAAATCAATGACAGAAGTAGCAGTTAAGAGATCAAAAGATGGATTGTGTTGGCAAAGCTGCTGCAAAAGACCAGATCAAAGAACAAAGGGCTCACTTTAAAAACTAAGGTGCACCTGCCCCAATCCATGGTATTATCAATAGTCTTGTATGCATGCAAAGCACTAAGTAATGAATACAGAAGTCCAAAGAAGGATTATCCCTTTGAATTATAGTAGGTGCTAAGAATAAGGACTATACAATGGATTGTTAAGAGAATGAAAAAAAATCCATCCTGGAAGAACTATAGACAGAATGCACTTTTAAGGTGAAGAAGATAAAACTCCATATCATATACTTTAGACATGCTATCAGAGAGCACCAGCCCCTGGAGACGGACATCATTCTTGGTAGAGAGTAGGTAAAAAGGATGAATACTCTCAGTGAGATAGATTAAGACAATAATCGTGGGCTCAAATATAACAATGATTTTGAGAAGGACAGAGAAGAGGGCAGCATTTCATTCTAATGTATGTCTGGTCATTAAGAATAAGAACCAGTTCAATGAAACTTCAAAAGAACAACCATTTCCATAGCCCCATATAATACCTTAGTTTCTGTCTGCTGACACCAGTCGGCCCTGGGCAGCCTTTTGGAGAGAACCCAATCAGGCCTCATGGGGGGCACTATCAACTTCAGCGGCCTCATTTGTTAAACAGAAAGGTCAACAAACGCTGGCAGAGTAGATAAATCTCAATTCAGCACTTCTCATTTTCCTAAGTGTAAACTCTTCACTGGTTCTTCTCTTAGCCTTTAGGGCCTCAGAAATCAGTCGCTTATATCTACAGCCACACACAAACTTCCGAGGAAACAGATTAGACTCTTCACCAAGTCTTTTGCACCACCTCTGTCCTGCACTGAGAGAAAATCATCCTACATCCTTCTTGTGGACCCTTTCCAGCACCAGCTCACCCCAAAGAAATGATGCTTTCATCCCGAGCTCCTGGTGGGAGTTATCAAACCAGGTCTCATGTTTCCACTAGAGAATGTCTACAAGATGATATATTCCATATAGTATTTGACAGCTATTGCCCTGAGGGGTCAAAACTTTCCAATATTGCAGCTTGAGAAAATTCATTTTTCAAAATTTGAATTTTAAGAGACCCATGGAGGAAGTAGCTAAAAATTGTAGAATATGTCAACTGGATAGACTTAAAAATCATTTCCTGAGCATTCTGTGAATTTTACATTATTCTTTAATATAATCCCTCTTACCCAGCCAGACAGTATGTCCCATATCTACCATGTTATTCTACCGTGGTGCCGTTATCCATTGTGCTCTTTCCATTGTTCCATTCTTATTCTTTAGCGCCATTCAAATGTACCACTCTGTGAAAGCTCTAATACCAACTCTCCCATGAAGTGATCTCCATGAAGTAATCTCCATGAACTTGGACTCTTGTTGATTCTATCATTCCCTGGTCATGCACAGCAATTGTAATCAATGCCTGCAATGTATACAGCCTTCTTAGAATGTCTCAGGCTATCTTGTCTTTGCAGCTATATATTTTTTTCGCAGCTATATTTTAAGTTCATTAAAGACAGCTGTGTATTCCATGTCTCACCTGTTCCCTTCAGTGTTTAATTCAACCCTAAGCACATAAGAAAGAGGGTTCTAATACACATCTACCTAATTGCTATCCATTAAATGGCTATCAAAGTATATAAGAGAAAGCTGATTTATGTGACAGAAATATCTTTTGGATTCTATGTTAGACTTTGCATAGCAATTTTGTGCTGTTACCACATAAAATTTAAGAACATTTAAAGACACTAATCTGTCAGGTATAAAAGAAGCAGGAGGCAAAGGAAAATGCCAGAAGTAAGATGTCATACTATAAGATGTGTGATGATGAAAGCCCATCCTTCTCAGGAGATTGCCAGAGGTTGGACATGAGAGTTCTCCTGGGAACACAAGCCAATATCCTTCTAAAATTTACATCGTCATCATTGGTTGTATTTAACAAAAGCAAATGCAGAGTTTAGAATAAAAGCGTATTGAATTTCAACATGAATTTCCAATTTGTTTATGTAACAACATCCATATTAGAGGGGGGTGATTAAACTTGGACTTTAGTCAAATATCAGCTCTTAAGGGTTGCACCTTACCTCTGGAATGATTTCCTTTGACCAACATTAAAATTGCTACCAAGTGAATTTTTCTAATTTCCCTGGCTGTTTATTTTAGGAAACAATTATTTCAGAAAAGGAAAATGTAAAAGAAATATCTTTAAATTGAATTGTAATAAATTAAATAAAATTGGAGATCTTTATAAAAATGTCTTCATTTAACTTTAAAGGAAAATAGAAAGGGGCTTCAAGAAGTTAATGGAAAAAATTCACTACATTCAGTTAAATTTTTTCAATGAATGTTTGAAAGCCATCTTAAACAAATATAAGAGACAATGCAATAGCCACTTATTATATCTAGATCAAGCTTAAAATAATAAAGGTGATAATTAAGACTTTGAAATGCCTGCCTAACTCATGCATTAGAAGAAAGGAAGAAATAATAGGACAACAACAAAAGATTCCAATCTTATGTGTAATGTATATTAAGATGCTGAACACCAAGAAAAATTAAATGTTGCCCTTAGCATTTTTGTAATCAAACCATTAACCACTTGATGTCTATATTCTTCTCCAGATGATAAACTATAATTTCACAAGTTTGTACTACTTGTCAATTCAAATAACTAATAATAACCTATTTCTATTGCCAATTTACCGATTGTTTAAAGTGCTTAAGAACAATGAGGTCACTCTGAGGACTCATGTGCATCTGTGGTATTATCAACTGTAAGTAAAAGTTGGACAATGAAATATGGAAGGCTGCAGAAAAACTGATGCATCAGAAGAAAAAGAATATTGAAAGTACCATGGACCGCCAAAAGAATAGATAGATTTGCCTTGGAAGAAGTACAGCCAGAATGCTCCTAAAAAGCCAGCCTTCTTCTCAAGTACTTTGAAAACAGAGGGAAAGGGTCATTATGCTTGGTGAACACATTGTTCTATTAAATTGGCATTCCAGGATGCACACCTTCCTGACGCGATTGCTGAAGAAAAATGTGAACATAAGCAAAGGCAGTGAAGAAAGCTGATGGTGCCCGGCTACCAAAAGATATAGCATCTGGGGTCTTAAAGGCTTAAAGTCAAACAAGCAGCCATCTAGCTGAGAAGCACCAAGCCCACATGGAAGAAGCATACCAACCTGTCTGACCATGAGGTGTAGAAGGGATCAGTTATCAGACATCAAAGAACTAAAAATCAGATCAATTGGTGCCCACCTCCCTGATACAATCACTGAAGACAAACGTGTGCATAAACAAAGGTGGTGAAGAAAGCTGATGGTGCCCGGCTATCAAAAGATATAGAGTCTGGCGGTCTTAAAGGCTTGAAGACAAACAAGCGGCCAACCGGCTCAGAAGCAGCAAAGCCCACATGGAAGAAGCACACCAGCATGTGTGACCACGAACTGTCGAAGGGATCAGGTATCAAGCATCCAAGAACAAAAAATCATATCATTGTAAAGGTGGGTAAGTGCAGAGAGGAGACTCAAAGCCCATCAGTGGGCAACTGAACACCCCCTTACTGAGGGGTTGTGGGGAGTTGACGAGCCAATCATGGTGCAGGGTAGCAATAATGAAACATATAACTTTCCTCTAGTTCTTGAATGCTTCCTCCCCTCTACTTTGTAAGGTAGATCCCAGTTCTACCTTACAAATCTGGCTGGACCGGAGGATGTACATTGGTACAGATAGCAACTGGAAACACAGGGAATCCAGCATAGATGACTCCTTCAGGACCAGTGGTGAGAGGGGCGATGCCTGGAGGGTGAAGGGAATGTGGGGTAGAAAGGAGGAACCGATTACAAGAATTTAAGTATTACGTCCTCCCTGGGGGATGGACAGCAGAGAAGAGGGCGGAGGGAAACATCAGACAGGGTAACTTATGACAAAACTATAATAATTTATGAACTATGAAGGGTTCATGAGGGAGGGGGGAGGGGGGGAGGGAGGGGGAAAATGAGCAACTGATATTAGGGGCTAGAGTGGGAGACAAATATTTCGAGAATGATGAGGGCAACACATGTGCGTATGTGCTTGACACAATGGATGTATGTATGGATTGTGATGAGATTTGTACGAGCCCCCGGTAGAATAATAAAAAAAAAAGATAGATTGACAGGTAGCTGCAACAGTGAGCTCAACCATAACAATTGCAAAGGTGGAGCAGAAACAAGTGGTGTTTTGTTCTGTTGTTGATAGGGTCAGTAGGAGTCCGAACTGACTGAGTGCACCTAACAACAATTAGTACAGCAATCATTACTACTGCTCTAATGAGTACTTACTACCTGTCACATAGCCTGGAAGTGCTAGGAGTTGCTGACTCAATTCAATACTCATAACAACCCAAATGGAGGAATACATGACGATTCCTATTTTATAAATGATTAAACACATGCACAATTTAGTTGTGGCAAATTGTCTAACCCAGAGATCTTGAGTAAAGGTAGAATCTGAGGCCATATATCTGGCACCCATGTCCTCATGTACTACTGTTATTGTTTTGTATGTGCATGCGTTACCTGACAAACATCCTGTCCTTCCTTATTATTTAAATAGTGTCATTGACGCCAGTGAGTCTGCTCCAACTCATGGCAACCTTATGTAGAATAGGAAAAAACACTGTCTGGTTCTGCGCCCCTTCATGACCAATAGTATGTTTAATTTCATTATTGTAACTATTTGGTCAACTCGCCTGAACAAAGACTTCCTTGCTTCATTGATACTCAACCATGCTATACTTCTCAAGAGACTGAGCCGATTTACTGTCCAAAGGAAGTGTCTCCACTCTCATTTCACAGAGCAGTCAGGTTGTGTTTCCTTGAACACTAGTTTGTTTTTCTTGCATTCCACAGTATAGTCAAGATTCTACACCAAGGATTCAATTTTCCTTCTGTCTTTCTTTTTCATCATCCAGCTTTTACATGCACATAAGGTAGCTGAGAAGACCCTGGCCTGAGGCAGACACTTTAGTTTTGAGTGACATCTTTGCTTTGTAAAACTTTAAAGAAGGATTTTGCAGCAAATATGTCCAATATAATACGTCATCTGCTTTCTTGACTACTGCTTCTATGAATATTGATTGCTGTCAAGTCAGATAAAATCCTTAACAACTTCAAATTTTCATTGTCATGATGTTACTTATCTATTCATTTGTAGACATTTCTGTTTGCTTCATGATCCGATGGAATATTTACTGAAGACTGTATATTCTGTGACCTTCATCAGTGAGTGCTTGAAGCCATCTTGATTTCTGGCAAACAAGGTTGTATCTGCATTTCTCAAGTTGAGACTTTCAGCGGTTCTCCTGCTCTGTTCTTTTTAATACAGTCCATCTTCGTAGATTATTTGTTCAGAATATAGATTAAATACAAGGATTTAGCACTGTTGGGTAGATACCTTTGCTACTTGTTTACCAGGTATTTTCTCCGTGTTCGCTGGATCTAGATGCAGGCTTCCCATGAAGACAACTAAGTGTTCTAAAATTTTTATTCTTTATGATGCTATTTGTATTAGGTTATGTTCCACACAGTTGAATGCTTTCATGTAGTTTATATAAGACATGTTAACCTCTTTCTGGTATTCACTATTTTATCCAACATCCATGTGACACACAGCAGTGATCATCATGTTTTCTTCTGAAACTCAGCTTGAACTTTTGAGGAATAGTAAAATGACTGCAACCATATATCAACTGGAACTGTCCGGCTTTCAAACTAGATTATTTATATATACTATTTACTTATTATTGAAACCCTCCCATTTTGCTTTAAATATATGTTATCAAAAATATTTTTATTTGGTGTCTGTTTTTACTCTTTTCTATGTTTCTCCTGTGGGAGAAAGAGGAGGCTTTCTGCTCCTGTAAGGCGTCACAGTCTTGGAACTCTATCAGTCCATAGAGACACTGTCCCTCGGGGGTCTCTATGAGTCATGACTCAATGACAATGAATAAGTGATGGTTCTCAAGTACTCATAAGAATTGTAAAAATACTCCTTGAATTTAGATCAGTGTCTAACTTTCTCCTGAGAGGTTAAACAAGCAAGTTACATACAGCATCCTATTTACATTTAACCGTGTATACATATCAACCACTGTTCTCTTAATTGGCTTTTATTTATTTTACTGTATATTTTCTCACCTTCCATTTCACAGTATTGGCATTGTCAAGTTCTCTGTACCTGGACCAGTGGCATCAACATTACTTGGAAGCTAACTCAAATTCTCAGACTCATTATCATTGCGATCAGGTCTGTTCTGACTCAGTGACCCTCCAGGACAGAGGAGAACTCCTCGCTGTGGCTTTCCTGTAAATCTTTATGAGACTAGAGAGTCTTGTCATTGAAATGCAGTAGTTTCAAACTGCTGACCTTGCAGGAAGCAGCCCACTGTGCAGCCCACAACAGCACCAGGGCTCCGGGGGAGCTAACTAGAAATACAAAACCCCGGCCCCGATTCAGACCCGATGAGTGAGAATCTGCATTTTAGCAGGAATTCTGGGAGCTTTTGAGGCATATTACTCTTACAGAAAGCTGGTTTTGAGGATATATTCCTCTGAACTAAGTTCTTTCTTAATCCTTGTTGTGCTTACTTTATTTCCCTAAATTCCGTGAAAGAGATTATCAATTTTACACTGTGTTTTAATCTATTAAGAGCACAACTGAGTACTTTTCTGTTCCTCTCAGCTTTATTGCCTGCAGCATTGCTGAATTTGACTGACCTGATTATTAGGGGCTCAATACAGAAGCCCCTCTTCATCTAAGGAAAAACTATTTGTTTGCAAGATTGCTGTATCCCCCATGAGTGGCGACAAATGCCATCCGCTGGAAACAAAGTGCTGACAGGCTTTAGCTCTGGTGTCCACCTTTTATTGTCTATGAAAGTTTCTCAGTGAAATGATCAATAGTAGAGTAGCTTCAATTTCCTCAACATCCAGTGCAATGCTTTGAGGTATCAGATGGCCCAATGCTGCTCTCAGCTTCCTTGGGAATACTCCTGACACGTCCTTAGTTCTCAGGTATGCACTCATGAATTGTCTTAGGGTTTCCTTGCTTTCTGTATAAGCTGACATGAAGAAGTTCCAGGAAGATAAGTTAGTAATTACAAAGAACCCTTGCTTCAGGCTTCAGCAACAATCATGGGAAAAGAAACAGAAAACTGACTCAGAGTAATGCCCACGATTTAAGCAACAGTGAGCTCACACATAACCACAACTGTCAAGGGGGCTCCGGACTGGGCAGTGTTTCCTTCTGGTGTTCGCAGGGTTGCTATGAATTGAACTGACTTCATGGGACCTAACAACAGAAATATACCTATATTTAAAACTACACAGAAAAGCTGGAAACCTAGTAAAGTCATTTAAAAAATGATTGCAATTTCAAAATATAAAATGCAACTCTTTTTCAATAGGTGCCCTTTACTGTTTTAATAAGGTATCACGACTTAAATCCTGAAACAAATGATTAAACTTAACCACCTATGTCTTTACAATGTGTATGAAATATCTCTCCAACAAATAAGCTAGCTGGAAGAAGAGTGTTACTGTACGTGAACGTAGTTCTTGAAGAAAAAGAGGCCTGGTAGCACTGTGGATTAAGCATTGGACTGCTAATAGCAAAGTGTGCATTTCAAACTCACCATCCACTCCATGGAAGAATGACGTGGCCATCTGCTCCCATACAGATTTGGGCTTATACTGTTGGTATGCAACGGATTCACAGAAAAACCAAAAAACCACTTTCATTGCCAGCGAGTCCATACCTACACAGAGCGATCCCATGGGATGGACTGTGAATCTTTATGAGAGTAGAAAGCCTAGTCTTTCTTCCTCGGCATAGCTGGTAGTTTCAAACTACCGACCTTGCATCTAGCAGTCCAAACCTAATCACGACACCAGCAAGGCTCTTTGGAATAGAGGGAAATCATTCTTTAAAATTGGAACTGTGAATAAGGACTGCATACTAGACAGCATTAAGGAATTAATTTCAATTGTATGACAACCATATTGTACTTACATGGGGGAGGGGGTCCTTATCTTTTTACAGATATATCCTGGAATAATTTGGGCTGAAATGCCATGAAGAAAAAGTTTCCAGTATGACATATTGATAGACAACGCCGCTACTAAAAATAAAATTAAAATACCACTGACACAGACAGAGGCAAAGAGCAATACTAACCATCTACAACAGACACAATTAATAGAGAAATGTTCATAACAGTAAGGAGGCTTTAGCCCATTGACTTAAAAAAACAAAGAAAGTGTGGGATATAAAAAGACTTTTCCCCCAGCTTTGTCTCCCCCCAAATTATGCCAATCATTAGAGGCTATTTGCTAGCATATGATGGGAGGTCAGATGCTTAGAGACATCCTCCTTGAAGGCAGTCCATTGCCAGACTACTGTCATGTCCCACCATAAGAGGGGACCCTCCCTGCTGTTAAGGACAATGGGCTACTTTTCCCTAAAAGCTTGGGCCATCAGTCTGATCCCTGTAGTTGGGGTTTATACCCTACTGATAATGGTTTCTATAGTGAGCCAGAGAACAGGTCAAACCTGCGCAGTGACATCCAAAGTTAGGCTGCCATCCTGAGTCTAGGATCCGCCCATCTTGTCACATTATACCCCCAATCCCTCCTCTTCTTATAGCTTGTACTGCTAGGTTGTCCCTCTCTCATTACGGTAGTACCTATAGTATAACCCTTTCCTGTGACGTATGTCTTTACCTGTAATTAGTGGGCTTGCACATCCCCAAAGATATATAAGCCTTGGCTAACAATAAAGAAACTCTATCCCTCACCTCCCTCATCCTAGTACTCCCCCCACCCCACCCCCAGTTCTCTCTCCCTGTTCCCTTTCTCCTTGTTCTCCTTCCCTGATCTTCTCCAGTTCTCTCCCCCCCACCCTCACCCTGCTCTCTCCATGTGGACCACCAAGCAGGGCTGAGGTGAGCATGCTACCATGTAATGTGTCTGACTTCTTTATTTCAATCTCTCCTTATTCTCTATGACTTTATTATAATCTTTATATATCTCAACTGTACAATTGCACCTATTGAACCTGTGATTTGTTGTGGGGGGCTGGCCCTTCACCGACAAGAAAGAATAACAGATTTTTTAGAAAGTATGTACAATGTAACCAGTAATGTTAAATGTGAAAAATATTATGGATACTTTTATTGACCTCTAGCCTATTAGGAGGTATGTTAATGCTTTTTAAAATATTACTACTTCAATTTCTTATAACACCTCTTTCAGTCATGCATGAAGAACACTTTTGCCACTTGCTCCAAATTTCTAGCTTGACTAAGAAAGAGTACAAGTTTGCACCCATTTATAGCCACCTGCTTTTCCCTCATCTGGATTTTACCCTACAAGATGAGGAGAGCAAATCTGATCAGTCATGTAGCCATATTTCACTCATAGATATTTTCTATGCCTAGATGCATTACAAACACAAACAAAATAGAAAGTATTATCTTCAAGTCAATTTACACTCCTGGAGAACCCATGTGCGACAGAGTAGAACTCTCCATAGGTTTTCTTGTCTACAATCATAGAAGAAAACTGCCAGACTTTCCTCAATGGTGTGATGAGGTGACTCCCATTCCCAATCGTTCAATTAGGTATCATATACCACTCACATACCTTTTAAAATACATTGGGCATGTATTTTTAAATACATTGGGCATGTATAAAATGAACATTTTAAAACAATAATAAAAAAGATCAACAAGACAACAAATACAGCTAGACACAATCTCTACAATGCTGACAGTGAAGCTGCCCAGAAAAGCCAAATTGTCATTAAATGCAAGAAAAGTAAATGATCAAAGAAAGTGAATTATAATAGAATGTTTCAGTATTCCATTATCAAAGCAGGACAGAACTCATGAAGGTAGAGTCAATCTTGATTCATAGCGACCTTATAAGACACAGTAGAACTGCCTCTGCGGGTTTCCAAGCCTGTAACTCTTTACAGAAATAGAAAGCCTTGTTTTCCTCCTGTGATGTGGCTGGTAGTTTCGAAGTGCTGATCTTATGGTTAGCAGCACAACAAGTACCCCACTCTGCTACCAGGGCTCTTTATGACAGATGTAGGGAATGTGTTAGTCTGGGTACATTAGAGAAACAAATCCACAGAAACTCATATGTTTAAGAGAGTTTTATATAAAGGGTAAGTGCACATCAAGAAAACATCCCAACCCAAGTACTGTCCAAGCCCACAAGTTCAACATTAACCCATATGTCGGACACCAATCCACAAAGTCCTCCTCCATCTCACAAAACACACACAATGATGCTGACTGCAGGAGGAAAGCCAAATAAATGAATGTGTAAGCATCTCGGAACTGGCAGGGGTCTCCACATGGCTGCTCCAGCACCCAGGACTGCATCGGGGTAGGTCCATGTGGCTTCTCCTTGGGGATGTCTTGCAGGAAGTGAGCCTTGCCAGCTGAAGCAGGGAAATGGCTAAAGCAACTGCACCCTGGTCCGACCATCACAAACAAGAGACCTGAGAACTAGAAACGGGAGGGTCACTGAGACATTTATCCCTCCACCATTCAGTTAACCCCACATGTGTTTATCGGTCAAGTTGGCACAATAAACTTTAACTAACTCAGGGAATAAAAATTAAAACAACATATTGACGGCCATCATCATTTTCAAATCATTCTCTTCCCACTTGAGCTCCTGATATCTGCTCCCCATTTCTTCCCCCTCATCTGCCTTCCCTCAGGAACCCTTGATAAGTTATAGGTTATTATTTCCACATCTTACATCATCCTCCATCACCCCTCACCCACTTTTCCGTTGTTCGTCCCCCTGGGAGGGGTTCTAGTTTGATCCTTATTGATCTGTTCCCCCTATCTCCCCTAGCCCTCTCCTAATCCTCCTGGTATCTCTACTCTCCATGTTGGCCCTGAGGGGTCTATCTATCCTAGATTCCCTGTGTTGTGGGCTCTTATCTGCAGCAGTGTACATGCTCTGGTCTAATCCCATTTGTAAGATAGAATTGAGGTCATGATAGTAGGGTGAAGGAAGCACCAAAGAGTTAGAGGAAAGTTGTGTGTTTCATCGGTGCTATACTGCACCCTGACTGGCTCATCTCTTCCTTGCGACCCCTCTGTGAGGGGATGTTCAATCATCTACAGATGGGCATTGGGTCTCCACTCCATGCATCCCCTCTCCCCCCCAGTCACCTTAGGTATGGTTTTATTCTGGATCTTAGATGCCTTTTAAAAAATAACTTTATTGGGGGCTCAATTGAATCAAGTATATTTGTATATATGTTGCCATCATCATTTTCTAAACATTTACCATACTTTCTATTTGAGCCTTTGGTATCAGTTTCTCTTTTCTCCCTCCCACCTTTGTGACCCCTTGATAAATTATAAATAATTATTGCTTCCATATCTTACACTGATCGGTGTCTTCCTTCACCCATATTTCTGTTGTTCGTGTCCCAGTGTGGGGGAGATTATGCATTAATCATTACAATTCATTTCCCCTTTTTCCCTCCTCCACCCACTTCCCCCTACCCTCCTGGTATGAGTTCTCCCATTTCTGCTCCTGAGGGGTTTATCTGACCTGGAGTCCATGTGTCATGAATTCTTATCTGTACCAGTGTGCTTGAGTCTATTCAGAACTGAAAGGCAGGACTGGGGTCATGATAGTTCAGGGTGAGTAAGCCTCTAGGAACCAGAAAAATATTGTGTGTTTCATCAGTGCTACACTGAGCCCTGGGTGACACATCCCTTCCTTGTTACCCTTCTGTGAAGAGATGTCCTATTATCTACAGGTAGGTTTTGGGTCTGTGCTCCAACCGCCCTCATTCTCAACAATGGGTTTGGTTTGGTTTTGGGTCTTCTGGTGCCTGTTACCTGACCCCATCAACACCTCATGATTGCACAGGCTGATGTGCTTCTTCCATGTGGGTTTGTTGCTTCTCTGCTAATGGCCACTTATTGAACTTCAAACCTTTAAGACCTCATATGTTCTACCTTTTGATAGCCAGAAACCATCTGCTTTCTTCACCACATTTGGTTATGTACCCATTTTATCTTCAGCAATTGTACTGGGAAGGTGAGCATCACAGAAAGCCAGGTTGTTAGAACCAAGTGTTCTTGCATTGACGGAGGACTTGAGCAGAGGCCCAAAGTCTGTCCACAAGCTCAGAGTATTGCCCTATGTACATAGGCCAATACCTCAATTTTTATGAATTAATATATTTATATAAGTGCACACTATGTTTATCCTTCTATCCATAGCTTTCCTGTTTCTTTTTACCTTCCTCCTGCCCCATCATCACACTTGCCCTTCTTTTGTCTCTTAGTAATTCCTGTCAGCTAGTTGCTGCTACTCAAGTACCCCCAGCATATATATATATATATCCTCCTCATTATTGATTTTAATTCCCCAGTTGTGCCCCGTCTATGGCATCGTGTGCTCACTGCTCATTTCCCCCGCCTCCTCAACCCCTCCACAATCATCAGTCCCATTGCTTTCTCCTCGGGCTTGCTTCCCATATCTATCGTATGTTGGTAGGCAAAACAAGAGTAGCGACAAAACAAAAAGAAAACAAAAGATTGAATAAAAAGTAAAAACCAAAAGAGAAAAAACAGGGGAAGAAAACCATTCCCCCCCCAAAAAAAAACATTGTTTTAAATGAATTACTTATTCAAAAGAAATAAGGATGCTCTGTGGAATAAAATAAAGACATAACTAAGACCACAGTGGTGTCGAATACAGAAATCAGTGAGTCTAGCAGCCTCATCCTTGCCATAGACCTGGAACAGAATGCTAATAAAAAGATAATGGGTAACTTACTAAGATTCTGAAGCCTTGGATTTTAATAGCCTGACAGGAGATGGCGGACAAGGCCTTAGCCTTGTAAAAGATGGAGTGTTAAAACTGAAATACCCAAACGAGTGATCAATTTAAAGAATGCTTTCTAACAGAGAGACAAGAAACAGCATCTGTAGCATCCTTGATTTGGGTTAGAGAAAAAGAAAATCTCTCTTCTGAAAATGCATGATTGTCCTAAGCTTTAGGGCTTGATTTGATTCTGATTGAAAGTCCTAGGAAACTTCAAACAGGAAAATTAACTTACGGAAAGAAATCAAACCCTCTCCAAAGAAATGTAACCTTTTCTCAGGATTTACATAATAACCCCAAAATGAATTAATAAGCCAAAATTACACAACCTACCAGAACATAGGCTTTTTATAAGAACCTATGAACAGAACAAACTGCCAAAGAGTTCTGATTTTGTGATTATGAGAAACATAATTTAAAATGAGGATGCTTATTAAGTAAAAGGGAAGGTAAATATGAGAAAGGAATAAAAGGTTTTAACAACCAATCATACTTCCTTGTGTGTGTGTGGCTAAATGACATTTTATTTTATTAAAAGATCATTTTATTGGGCATTTTCACAGCTCTAATAACAATCCATACATCAATTGTATCAAGAATATTTGTACATATGATGCCATCATTGTTTTCTAAACATTTACTTTCTATTGAGCCCTTAGTATCAGCTCCTCTTTTTTCCCTCCCCACCTCACATGACCCCTTGATAAATTATAAATTATTATTATTTTCCGATCTTACACCAACCGCTGTCTTCCTTCCCCCATGGTTTCCGTTGTTCATCCCTCCGGGTATGGGGGTGGTTATGTGTCAATTGGTTTCTCCTTCCTCCCCTCCCCTTCCCGCCTCCTCCTCCCCCTCCCCTCCTGGTATCACTATTCCCATTCCTGTTCTTGGATTCCACGTGTCATGAGCTCTTATCTCTTATCTGTACCTGTACACATGCTCCAATCTAGCCCACAGTGAAAGGCAGGACTGGGGTCATGATAGTGGGGGTGGGGTGGGGTGAGGAAGCCTCAAGAAACCAGAGGAATATTGTGTGTTTCATCAGTGCTATACTGAGCCCGGGTTGATTCATCCCTTCATTGTGACCCTTCTATGAGGGGATGTCCCATTGTCTACAGATGGGTTTTGGGTCTCTGCTCTAATCCCCCTCATCCTCAACAATATGGTTTGTTTGTTTGTTTGTTTGCTTGCTTGCTTGCTTGTTTTGGGTCTTCTGATGCCTGTTACCTGATCCTGTCACACTCTCATGATTACACAGGCTGGTGTGCTTCTTCCAGGCTCATTCCTCTGCTAGATGGCACTTGTTTAACTTCAAGCCTTTAAGACCCCAGATATTATATCTTTTGATAGCTGGGCACCGTCTGCTTTCTTCACCATATTTGCTTATGCACCCATTTTGTCTTCAGCAATTGGGCTGGGAGGGTGAGTATCACAGAAGGCCAGGTTGTTAGAATAAAGTGTCTTACATTGAGGGAGGGCATGAGCAGAGGCCAGAAGTCTGTTCATTATCGCAGTGTATTGCCATAAAAATATATGTACATAGACCAGGACCTCAATTTGTGTGAATTAATGTATTTACATATGTACACACTTATGCTTATATCTCTATCTATAACTTTGCTTCCTAGATCTTTCCTCTGTTTCCTTATAACTTTCTCCTGCCCCAGGAAATCAACAATGAAACATACAACTTTCCTCTAGTTCCTAAATGCTTCCTCCTCCTCCACTATCATGATCCCAATTCTACTTTACAAATCTGGCTAGACCAGAGGATGTACACTGGTACAGATAGGAACTGGAAACACGGAATCCTGGATAGATGATCTCTTCAGGACCAGTGGTGTGAGTGGAGATACTGGGAGGGTGGAGGGAGGGTGGGTTGGAAATGGGGAACTGATTAAAAGGATCTGCATCTGACCTCCTCCCTGGGAGACGGGCAACAGAAAAGTGGGTGAAGGGAGACATTGGAAAGTGCAAGATATGACAAAATAATAATTTATAAATTATCAAGGGTTCTTGAAGGAGGGGGAACTGGGGAGGGAGGGGAAAAATGAGGAGTTGATGCCAAGGGCTTAGGTTGAGAGCAAATGTTTTGAGAATGATGAAGGCGATGGATGTAAAAATATGCTTTACACAATTGATGTATGTATGGATTGTGATAAGAGTTGCATGAGCCCCTAATAAAATGATTGAAAAAACCAAAACTTTCTCCTGCCCCACCATCACACTCACCCTTCTTCTGCCTCTTAGTAATTCCTCTCAGCTAGATTGCTATTGATCCAACATCCCCAGGATCTCTATGTCCTCTTTGTTGTTGATTCCCAAGTTGTTCCCCTGTATATGGCATTGTTTGCTCATCACTCCCTCTCCTACCTCCTTCTCCCCTCAAGTCCCTCTGGAACCACAGGTCCCCTTGCTTTCTCCTTGAGCTTGCTTCCCATGCCTATCTTCTATAAGTAGGAAAATCAACAGCAGAGACCAGACAAAAAAGACAACAAAAGACTGAATAAAAAGAGGATTAAAAACAGATAATAATAACTAGCAAATATATATATATATATATATATATATCAAGTAAATGGTCATTAAAAAGAAGAAAAGCCCAAAATTAATGTCAAGAGTCTCTGAAACTTGTTCTTGGCTGTAGAAAAGCTAAAGCAACTGAAAGAAATGATAAAGCAAAAGAGCTTAGCGGAATATTTCCCAGGCACCTCAAAAAGATAAAGCATTAAAATGAAATTTGGCAAGACCTGAAGTTGAAGGGCATATGGAAAGAACACACTCAGTATTTCTCTAGATGAAAGGAAAAAGGAAAATGTGATTATTCAAACATGGGGGCTATGAGAGAGTTAAGCTGGATTCAGAAAAGGATATGGAAGGAGAAAAATCATTGCTGATCTCAGATGGATCTTGTTTGAAAGCAACACATGCCAGTAATCGGTTTACGTGTGTTTTATTGAATGCACAACACATTATACTGAACTATAAATAACTAGAATGAGAATTCATGAATGCTTAATACTGCTCATGTAGAGGCTGTATGTGGACTGAGAAGCAGTTCTCTGAACAAAGCAAAGGGATACTAAATGGTTTAAAATTTTTAAATTGTGTGTGGCAGGATTATTTACTGAGTGAATAATCCCTATGAGGAAGAATTGGGCCTCAAGATTTGAAGAGAGTTCACTAGCAACCTGTAATACACAAATGACACAATGGTGCATTCTGGAATCAAAGAAGAAATGAAGCATTTGATGAAGGTCCTAACATACCAGATTGAATTATAGATTATAACTCAATGAAAAGAAAACAAAAATTCTCACAATCTGACCAAGAAAGGATGAAAACATTGAGGTAGTCAAAGATTTCATGTATTTTGCTATAATCAATAATTATGGAAGGAGTGGTTAAGAAATAAAATGATGTGTTACATTGGGTAAATCTGCTTCACAAAACCTCTTAAAACCAATAAAAAGCAAAAAAAAAATTTAAGTCATTATGAGGACTAAGATGTCCCTGATCCAAGACATGGCATTTTTGATGGCTTCATCAGCTTTATGATGCACAGAAGGAGAGGAGGTTTAAAGAAAATAATGGATGCGCTGGTTTATCTGGAACAGGGGTAGAGTGGGGAGGGTGAGGGGAATAGGAGAGAAATAATTAATGTAGAAGGGGGAGCGAGCATTAGAACTGCTTGTGATAATGTAATATGCAACCCTCTTTTAAAGCTATTTAATGATGGAAGTGAATAATGTGTGAGTATGATACCAAGAAAACATTAAAAAAATAAAAGAAATGAAAAGAAACCAAATTTGACCTATGGTTACCATGGGTGTGGCAGAATTTGTTTAGAAGGCACTGAGTTTATGTTAATGTTTGTGGAATAATTTGGAAAAGGATATTAATAATGGTTGCATAAAATGGAGATATAACCAATCAATGGCACTGAATAAACATTTTTGAACTGGAGAATATTTTGTTGTGTATATTTTTGTCACAATTAAAAAATAATTACATGAATAACAATGAGTGCAAGGAAGATGAGGATGTTCTAAAATGTATTGTGGTAATGATTGTAGAACTCTTCTTGGTCTCACTGAACTATTGAGTGATATGATATGTGGATGAAGTGCCAAGAAAACTGTTTAAATAATATAGAATATAAGGCACATATCTGACCTCTTGACTTCATAATGGGGCAGGAGACTCAAACTCAATATTAACCACAGGCCAATTCCTGTGAGGCTGAGGTTAGAAATGCCTCCAACCTCCACTTTTTCTTTTTTAACCAATTATGACATCCACCATCCCTCCCAAGGCACATTGTAATTCTCTGCTGGGTTCATTGTAATGACCACACAGAACTTGCAGACTATAGTCATGATTATGGGGTTTATTAAGGAATTTAATAGATTTCAAATCAGGATCAGAAATGTTTAAGATACAGTTCTTCCTGGTCAGAAGCAACCCCTTCCAGCCATAGATGCAACCATACCTCTTTGTGGTACTCACCATTGAAGCTGCATGGCCCCTTGGCCACTGTCCTGCTCAGAAAATGTTACAAAGCTCCTTTAGTGCATTGATAAATGCCCAGAGGACATGCCCTTCCATCATAAGCCTTCAGCTCAAAGATACTCAGCTCTAACTCCATAGGTGAACAACCCTAGCTACTCCCATTAAGTGTTTGGAGGCAAAGCATTTTATAAGTGAGTCTTCTGGCTCAAGGGAGTTAGATTTCTTGTTCCTTGAGTGGGAAACACAATGCTGAGTCTCATGCTGTCAGTACTTCTACCTCTTCTACTGATACTTCTCAGCTTTCCTCTGGTGTCACAGCTTGCTTTCTCCTGGATTCTGGAGTGCGCATGGATCTCAGTGCGCATGGATCTCAGGGCAGAAAGGGCATCAGCCACTCCTGGCTCTTCCTTCTTGATGGTAATGAGATGCCCCCTCCTGCTTCAAAGATGGCTCTTTTTAAAGCAATGCATGGTGGGAAATTGATTAACCCCCTTGTTTAAAGTTCATACACCCTATTTGCATGGTCTTACAGATTCATTTAGTTAGAGTTCCAAAAACTATGTTTAGAAGAGCCATATCCAACAATTCACTGTACCAAATTACACAGTGAAAATTACTGAAACGATTGCAGATTTAATACAGAACAAAAATATATTATGAAAAAAGTTGAGGAGGAATCAAAGTATTGCAAAACCTTAATAAATGTCTAATTAGAGGAATAGGACAATGGACGAGAGAAGAGTTAATGAATAACTGCTAATGCAGATGCTGAGATGGGAAAGAATAGAATTAAACCCATAAATCACAACTTCATGGCTATAAATTTCTAAGTTATCAAACAATTCAAAATAAATTTAACATATTGAATTTTCTGATCTCATCTGAAAATGAAATTAAAATAGTTGACCCTAAAGAAATATAGGAAAACCATGGAGTGAAATAAACACATCTTAATATTGCATACTAAAATGTATTAAAATAAATATAAATAAATATAAAACTAGGGCAAAATGTCTATACAGATGTTGAAAAAGGATTATTTCAAAGCAGTTAGGGAATAGACTTGTTTACAACGACAAGATTTTCTTAGACTGTGACAAAGCAGATGAAATAATAAAATTACACCCTGATAAACACAGAAAATTAATCACCTCACAAATTGTAAATCATGGATGTCATACCATTTGTACTCACAATGGAAACTATTTGAAAATAAACCATTTACCTACTGAAATGGGAATAACTAAGATCTGTGATTTATCAATTTACCAAGTTGATAAAACATATCAATTTTTAAAATTACAAGTGTCAGAAATTATACATCTTTTTCAGTAACATATTTTGTACGACTGCACAAATACATCTTAAACAGCACTTTTGGTTCCTTAACTATTTCTTGATCCAGTGTTTTCTCATCTCTAGGTCAGTAGTTCAAGCAATAGCCAAAACAGTAAACATAATCTTGCAGTAGATATCAAGAGGGATTACTAAAACTTTAAAAAACATAAAAAGTTAAAGTACTTGTTCTCTGATAATTAAATGTAATATAATAGTTAAGAGTTTTGGTTTGGGAGTGAGAAACAAATTTTACATAAGTTGCCACATATGTAAAACGGGGGTAGTAATATATACCCTTGTTGGAGTATTAAATGAAAAAGAAAAGGCTTCTAAAGTGCTCAGCATGTTGACTGCCAAAGAGTTAATAAGACTAGCTCACCTCATTACACATGCTGCGATATTTATTTAGTAAAAAATATTTGGGAAATATACAAATAGAATGCAAGAAGTCACTCATGATCACCCCACTCAGAATAAAGAAATCCGATTAAAAATTACTTTGGCAAAACAAAGTAACATTCTTTTTTTTCCTCTTAAGGAATAAAATTCAATAAAAAACGCTGTGAACAGTTTTGAAGTTGGAGTTCTTGGGTGACAGACATGGTTAAAGCAATCCACTGGTAACCAAACCTTGGCAGATGGATTCTATCTAGAATCTATTCAGAAGTTCCTCAGAAGAAAGGCCTGGCAATGTAATTCCTCCCTAAAAAATCAGTCATGGACAACTCTGTGGGGCACAGTTCTACTCAGCAACACACGGCGGCATCACCATAAGTCAGAGTCCAACAGCTGTTTTGCTTTGTTTCACCAGATCAGTATGTCTGGGCGGGGCAGAGGCAAGTAGTTGAAACTTCAGGAGAGGCTCATACAGCAAGCAGAAATCAGGGTAGGATGATGTCATGGATATGGTAATCAAAAAAGATTTCACCAAGGAGGGGTCATGTACTGGGCCCAAATTTTCCATAGGCTTCAGATCATTAGAAAGCCATGGAAGGAAGTATACAGCCCAGAGCCTGAAGAATCTGCTTTTGAGAGAAGAAGGATTTGAACAAAGGCTTTCATTAGAGAAAGTAGTAAATAATAAATAAAAAGTAGATCTTATGGTGATTTGTCTCAAAAGTCAAGTAGGGAGGTTCATGACCTTTAGAATATTTCATATGAAATAAGTATTTAAATCTAGAAATAGGAAGACTAAAGGTAAATATGAGACTACTTAAGAAATTAAAAAAAAAGACATCGGATAGTGTAAGACATGACAAAATAATAATAATTTATAAATTATCAAGGGTTCTTGAGGGATGGGGAAGTGGAGAGGGAGGGGGAAAATGAGGACCTGATACCATGGGCTCAAGTAAAAAGAAAATATTTTGAGAATGATGATGATGGTAACAAATGTACAAATGTGCTTGACCCAATGTATGGATGTGATAAGAGTTGTATGAGCCCCCAATAAAATGATTTTTAAAAATAAATAAATAAATAAAGACTAGAGTCAGGAATTAAGACAGTTTGCAAAAGCATGCAGTACAAACATTGAAGAAAGCCCTAGAAGCTCCACAATCCCATTCCTCATTGCACTACTAGAAAAATGACATGGCGGTGGGGTAGAAAGGGGGGACCGATGACAAAGATTGACGTAGAAACCTCTCCCTGGGGGGTGGACAACAAAAAACTGGGTGAAGGGAGACGTTGGACAGTGTAAGACATGACAAAATAATAATAATTTATAAATTATCAAGGGTTCTTGAGGGATGGGGGGAAAGAGGGAGAAAAATAATGAGCCGATACCAAGGGCTAAAGTATAAAGAAAATGTTTTGAGAATGATGATGGCAAGAAATGTACCAATGTGTTTGACAACAATGGATAGATGCATGGATTGTGATGAGTTGTACAAGCCCCCAATAAAATGATTTCTTTCTTTTAATTAAAAATAAAAATGACGGCATTGAGAAATGTCAAAAAGGAATATGACAATAAATATGACAATAAAAGACACCTACTCCTTCCCACCTATCCACTTCTCTGACATTTCGTATTTACAAGAGTTAAACAAAACCCCTCCTATTTTACACTTTTAAGAGTCCTGGTAATATGGTGGAATAATGCAATATCAACAGGTCAAATCACCCTCATGAGAAAAATGAAGGCTTCTACTCCCATAAAGAGTTACATTCTCAGAAACCCACAGGGGTAGTTCTACCATGTCCTGTAGACTCACTGTGGGTCTCAATCAACTTGATGGCAGGCAGTTTTTGAGTGACTTCATGCATTGATGCTGAATGTATGACAGCTACAAATACTGAGTTTCAGGGCAAGACTAACTCTGCCTAATAAGATTGGTTTGGGTCAATTTGATTCTCAGCAGTTTGGCAGTTGTGCACTGATGGAATTTGGCAGTAATGTAATGAGGTAGCCATTTTGTGATCTGATGTGATTTTCCTCAATTTTAATATAACACAAATTTACGCTTAACAATCTGATCTTTGGAACCTAAACAAGCTGATAACTTAAAAATGGGTATAAAATTGGAATTTCAAGGGTATTTTGACTCTTAAAATGTTAAAATGAGACACAATAGACAATGGTTAAAAAGAGAAATTTGTTTTCCAATAACAGAGTTAAAACATAATCCCAACAGTGACAATTGGCTACAAGGTAGAAAGAGAATAAAGGAGTCAAAAGCTGGTTGATCATTGCAATCAATCTGAGGTTGGGGAAATAGAAAATGGTCTTAGCTGTAAGAGGCCCCAATAAAATGATCTTTAAAAAATGGTCTTAGATATAAAAACAAGATGCATCAGTTTGTAAAACCAATAAAGCATTTCCCAACACACACCCCTGTTCTCCTTCCCCACTCAGCTCAACCCCCATGATAAAAAGCTAAGTAATAACCATCTTTGAAAAGTCCTCAGGAAGCAGTAACACTCTGGGTAGTTTATAAATTTACATTACACCAATGGATCCTCCAGACTTCAAGTGAATGCATCTTTTGTGATATTTTTCTCTTCTAAGTACACAACTTCTGCTTGGCATCTATACAGCTGAGGATGAAGGAAAGAACACCCTGAAGTCACCTGATAAATCTGGATCAGTGACAGAGATCTACGTGGTGATAGATGGTAGAGCTGCTTCACTCATCATAGGTAAGATTTCAAGTCTTTAAACTCACTAACCAATATTACTAAGATAGAAGGCATAGATGACCCCCTCTGAATATGCTCTTCAGACCTGAAAGGTTGAGTGCACTGCACAAAAGTGATGATTTATTAGAAATCTGGATGATCCTATTTCTGACCTGGAGCATGCCCCATTCTGCCTGTTTTCTGGTTCCCATGTTTCCATTTCAGTATTTTTCCATGTACACCCACTCTTCAAGGAGCCCTGCTGGCATAGTGGTGACACATTGGGCTGCCAACCACAAGGTGAGAAATTCACAGCTACCCGCCGCTCCAAGGGACAACGATAAGGCTTTTTACAGTCATAAAAATTAGTCTCAGAAACCCAAGGGGATGTTTCTACCCTGTCCTATGAGCCGTAGGATTTTTAGGAGTCATTGTGTCACTACGAGTCAAAATGGACTCCATAGAGTGAGTTTGGTTCTTCAGTTATCAACACAGTTAGATTCTAAAGACTGGGTCATTATGTGAAAATTGGCATTATGCAAAAAGGGAGTGGTCATCAGATAACAAAATGGTCTGCCAAGTTACAATAATTCATAACTACTTAGAATCATAGCTCAGTCAAGTTGACACATAACCTCAACATTGATTACTACCTGATGTATAACTGGGATGAATGAGCTAAAGAGTTGGATGGATTTTTTGTTATAAATATTTTTGTTATAAATGTGAAATCTCAGATAATGAAACAGTCATTACGTGAAGATGACAAAATCACTAATGATTATGATTTCCTAAATATTCCCTTTATCAAAATGTTTGGATAGTCAACAACTCAACTTTTGGCATTTGTGGAATTCTGTGTGATTCCCACATGGAGGCCTATGTCATAAGTTTTAAAGAAAACCACCAGAAGCCCAAGGTCACTTAGGCTGAGATTTCTTGTTGGATTTTCTTAAGGAAACAGACTTTTTCAGAGCTGTAGAATGAAAGTCAGCCACTTAAGGAAACATCAGTGAATCCCATCAAATGCAGCTCCAAAAGGAAATGAAACTGCTCCATGAAGAGAGCAGAGATCCGGAGGCCAAAGCTGTCTTCTAGACAGTACAACACAGGCCTGGGAAATGAAATGCCGATCAAAAAGGAATCTATCCTTGCAGTCTTCTCCTACAAAATATGTTACATCTCCATGTACAAAGAGTTCACATGAGCCCCAGGTACCCACCAAAAGAGGTCTTGCGGCTCTACCTTCCCTACAATCATTAGATTCACAACCTGAGTTTCTGCCCAATCCTCTGTCCCGAGCATGACACTAGACATTATTCATATGTCGGAAACGAACGCCCTGCTGGTTGCTGGAAGAGAATTAGGAAGCCTTGTCCTTTCTGAGCTGTACTACTTGATTTTAAGCAACCAGCTGGGGAAATTCCAGGCTTAATGAGCCCTTCCTTTGTCCTTGGAAGAGCCACGGAATGCAGTTGACAGGCAGCAAGAGTTGAACAGGAAGCTTGCATATCCTCGGTAATTCTTCATTCAACATCATATTTTATAGTACCAGTTACTGATGGCCTGGCAGCTGAGACACTATCTCCCATCAATTCCCCAACAAAGGAGGACCAGATATGACTACTTTATTGGCCACACCCTGAGAGGTCTTGGAATGAAAGCACATTCCCCACCAGCACCCCCCCACCCCCGCTTAAGGGAAAGAAGTGCATGTATTAGCAGGTAGGTACTAGAATTCAGTGATCAGAGTTTCCGGAGTGTCTCCTCTGAGCCAGGCATCGAGTCTGATCTATAGAGCTAGAGCAGACGGGTATTAATAATTCCTGACACCGTCTGCCTAGGCGAAAACAGCTCTGTGCACAGGAGAGCTCGAAGAGCAATGACAAAACCTTTGTTCTGAGAAAACTGTATGAGAAAAATTCCCAAGGAGGATTCTTTTAGTGATCCTGTAGTGCACTCACTGGCTGTCTCAAAACTTGAAGTAGGGATCAGAATGCTGGGATGAGGATTTTGTTCAGTGATGTCAACAACTCTGCGGGTGCTACGCTCATCTGATCAAAAACTGAACCCATGAGGCTCCCAGAGTATTAACACAGAAAGCAATTTTTATCATTCAAACAAAGAAATAGGCAGCAGAACCATTTTAGCCACTTTGGGATCAGTCACCCTTGATTCAAAAAGGTGGTAAGGGCAAGAGTGGCTCTACAACTCAGGTTCCACCTTGAACCAAAGGCCTCAAAGGGAGCTTCTTGTAGTTGAACTCTGACTAGGTCGGTTTATTAAGCAGCTGAAAAACTCTGCTGTGTCTGCAATATGAGCATCCTGCCTCTCCTTCTTCTAAGACAGATTTGTTTGTTCTTTTGGCAGTCCATATTGTATTCCATGTTCCTCACCAACACCATACTTCAAACGCTTCAATCCTTCTCTCTAGTCTTCCTCAGTGGATAGGCCTAACAATCTGCCTTTAACTCCCCCTGGGACACAGTTCTGCTCTAAGCACATGGGGTCATCACCATGAATCGGAATCAACTCAACAGCATCTATCAGTGACAATAAACAGTATATCATTTAAGTAATGGTTAGAAGATATACAAGACAATAGCTTTATAAAGCCATATGAGACCACTTAAACAAAATAGTAGGGAAATTCCCTTTTCTTTTTGTGGCATGTTTCCGTGAACTTTGCGAAGTCCCTTCATAGCTATTACAGTCAGTTTGGGCCTTATCTCAATTGGTTATATATTTCTTTGTAAAGTATAACATATGTTATTATAAATTCTACCTATTTTTTAGGTTAAACTTTTTTGTAACCATATGCACAGTGGAACAATAATGATATCATAGTATGTTTATTATTATTCTCACTATCAGAAAATATTGAAACATTCAACAACAATTGTGAACACACTTGTTGTTGTTGGATAACTTACACTACAGACACTTGTGATAGGTTTTCTTGTGCCAACATGGCACCTGTCAGAAGACATGGGTGGGGTTTAGCCTGTCAATCCGGTTGCAGCCTGATGACCTCCTTTGGAGGCATAATGGAGATAAATGACTCTCTGGAGGCCAGTCCCCCTCTCTCTCTGCCTTTACCTTCCCGTGGGAGCTACTCTGAGACCTACACGAGCCCCGTGATGCCACCACCTCCATTGGATAAACACAACTTTGCACCCACAGGCCTGTGATCTTCCTGCATTCTGCAGCACTGTATGTGGCTGTGAGTCTGAAGAGGGACTTATGGACCAGTGTCAGACTTAGGGACCAGTACCAGCCTTAGGGACTTGAGTTGGGCTGGGTTAGGATGTTTTATTGATATACTATTACTTCTTGGTAGAAAGCTCTTTCTTATACATATATGAGTTTCTCTGGGTTTGTTTCTCTAGTCAACTAAAATGCTGTTTATCATCTTCCCATCCATAGTTCAGCCTATGTCAGTCCAGGAGAATCAATCAAAGCACATTTGCACATTGACTCCCTTCTCCCCTTATCTCTTTGTGACCACATTTGAGGCTTTCTATGATCCAAGAACACTGGCGGATAGATGTGTTTTAAAAGAAGAGCCCTAAAATATTTTCCAAATGTGCTTTCAGAATAAATTCTACTGGAGAAGGCCCATCTGTGATAGAAAATGCTTCTCAAAGAGGAGACTAAATATTTTTTATATAAAAGCTTTTTCCTGCGTAAAAGAACAAACTTCAAAAATAAAGAAAGAGAGAAAGAAAAAGCTTCATGTTAATATACTTGTGACCAAGAAAACATTTAATAATTACATCAGTGTCATTTTAAAATATTATAAATTATTATTTAAAAAACAGATATTTACTTTGTATAAGAAAATTGAAAAATTCTAAAGCTGACTTGTTCCCTACCACCTTCTTACAATCCCACTTATAATTCTCCTCCTTCCCCCCCGCCCCCCTCCATTGCTCATAAACACTCTGTCTAGGCCTTACTAGGTCCTGAGAAAGCCTGATTAGGAAATATTGGTGATGAGTTTCCACATCCAACAATTGAAATACAAAACTAATACAAACAGTCCAATCCCAAGTGAGGTCCTATTTATGTGGAAAAATGTCACTCCTTTCCAAACTCACTGTTCTGGAATAAAGACATATGTGCATTTTTCATTCAGAATTTCCCTTTTTACTTTAAAACATTTCTCTAGAATCTCTTTTTTCCTCAAAAATAACTCCAAAATATTATTAGCTAGGGGTTTCCTGCACATTCTATTTCTCAAGTAAATGAGTCATGCTGTGCTCTAAGACACATTCTACTAATGAGATTCTTTATCTGAGCTGAAGCAGTGGGGACACCCAAGTCCAAGCAATGATCCACACAACAAAAACAATTGCTTGGAACCAAAATATGTGCTCATATGTGAACAAGGTGAGTATACTTGGAGGAATATATCTACTCTTTCTTTTGCACTAGATCCCCACCCTACTCACACCAGTACTGCCAGGAGGATGCATCTTCACTCACAGCTGTGCCTTATCTAGTGTGAAAAATTATGGGAACAGCATTTTAAATGCTACTCTACATTGCTCAGCAAGATGTATCCTTTACCCCGCCCGCCAAAATAAATGAAATAAAATAAAAAGCCCTTCAAGGTTATTTCAGGTATGGATGAGGGTTTCTATAGTATTTGCAAATTTAAACACAGATAAGACTAAACATATTGCCACTAGAGTCTTAGCTCATATGGACCTGAGTTTATTACAGACAAACTGTGTTGAAACAGGCTTCAGCCAGCTTCAGACAAGTTGTGTAAGTCACTCACTTTTCTTTGTTTCATTAGGGTATCTTCAAACGAAAGGTCGGATCAAAACAGTAGCTTCTGCGGGGCTCTGAAGGGCCAGTCAAAATCAAGGCAGCGAGGTCAACTCAGAAGATTCCGACTGCCTTTTTAAATTGCCAATTAAGTAATCTTGATATGACTCTGTCCAAAGACACATGAAGGTTATGGGGGCTAACTATGAAGATTTTAAAAGAAAATTTAAAACCGCATGGCTGAGAAATAGGCCAGGAAAGTTGAGCCGATGCAGTTTTCTCTCTACACAATAAAACACCTGCTCATTCTTCAAGAAGAGTGAAAACTGTGCTGTGAACCTTATCCATCTGCCCCACTGTCCTGGTCAGGCGCCTCTAGTCATCTTGCTACTCCCAAACTCAAACAATGTTGAAAAGTACCATTATGTGTGCCCCTCAAGGATGCGAAGACTACCATTTGGATGTGGTGTATCAAAGCGCACAGAATTCTTGGGGGGAAGGGTTAGAGATGGAAACATCACCAGTAGAAGTGTAGAGACCTCCAGAAACAATATAACACTTGCTGCAGAGGATGTGAAGAGATTGGAACCCCCATGCTCAGGGAACTGTAGAGCTATAGGACTTCTGTGAAATGCAGTAGGGCAATTCCTCAAACAAAACGATACAAATGACCATAGGGCCCAGCAGTCATTCTCAGTTTAAGCCCAAGAAATTAGGAGCAGAACATGAGCAAATACATGCACCCTTATATTCATTACAGTATTATTCAGAATAGTAAGAAGATGGAAACAGCCTAAATGTCTATCAGGGGAGGAATAGATAAATATATTTTGATACATATACATAATAGATAACTACCCATCACTAAAGGATCATGATGAAACTGCCAAACACCTTATGACATGGATGGATATGGAAGATATTAACTATGCTGAGTGAAGTTAGTCTTTTGCTTAAAGACAGATACTATAGTTATAAATGAGAAATCAAGATAAAAGGGTTTCATACCAAAAGAAACAAAGATCATTACTGGAGGGCAGGGTGAAAGGGGAGGTGTGTTAGGCTAGGTTCTCCAGGGAAGTTAAACCACACACACCATTGGTTTAATATATATACATTATATATAATATATATATATATAAAGAAATATCAAAAATGGCTCACAGTGGACAAATCCAATCTGGTTCAAGTCTATGGGTCAGACGTAAACTGAAGGCTGTTCCTGACTCCTGTAGCTGCAGGTGGGGGATGAACAGGAAGCAGGAAGAAGAAGCTGAAAACTGGAAGCCCACAGGCTAATGGGGGCTGAAATGTATGTGTCAGAGATCAACCAGAAGGTGGGCCATGTGCTGATGGCTCCACGGATTAACAGGTGATGTGTTAGGAGGGAGATGAACTAGATCCAGAATCTAAATCCAGCAGTAGGAATGAGCTAGCTTCCACATCCTGACAGCTTCGATGAAGAGCAAGCCACAACCTGCATGTAACCTCCCTCAATCCTATCAAGGATGTAACAAAATTTAGGAGGCCTGTTTTCCCCACCACAGCTTGGCTTCATTGTAAAAGATTGCATCACATAATGGGAGAATCCTGGCCTATCCAAGTTGACATAAACCTAACTATCACAGGAGGGAAAGGAAGAGGACAGCAAAAAAATAAATAAGTACTGACAAAAAAAAAAAAAGGATTATAATGACCTACATGTAGGACATGGGGGCGGGCGGGAACAGCTTCACCCTGTGATATTTTGAGGATCTTGTAGCAATACTTTTTGACTTTCAAGAGGCTTCAAAAGTTTCATGAACAAAGGAATTATAAGATCATGGAATTTTTTTGAATCCCTATCATATGTATGGGTGTGCTTCTGTGTTTTTAATTAACCAGTTAGTGAAGTTATATTTTATTTCTATGTATTTTATAAATACCTTTGGGCTTCTAAAAGTTTAAGGGGGAAAAAATCCAATATTTAAATCAATTTTTCCATGAACTTTTTGAAGACCCTTTAATTGCCCAAACCATAAAAGCCAAAGCTGTTAACATCAAATCACACTCCGACTTATAGCAATCCTGAGGGCAGAGAAGCATCGCCCCATAAATTTCCCCAAGGTTGTACATCTTATGGAAGCAGACTGCTGCATCTGACTCCCCTGGTGCCTTCGAGCTCTGGAACATAGTTAGCAACTGAGTGCTCAACCACTCTACCCCCTGTGCTCTTTTGGGTGCATCTATTTCTACATACATGTATAAAATACACACATGGTTGTTCTTGTTGTCCTGCAGTCGATTTCCCGTAACCTGACCCCATCTCTACAGAGAAGAACCGCTGACAAGGTGCTTACCAGGCAAGGAGAGATGTGGGTACACCTGTTTGCCAAGCTACCTTTGGGTAGGTTTGAGTCACCAACTATTAGGGAAGCACTTAAACATTTCTATCACCCAGAGAAGTCAACATCTATGCTTTCACTGTTATTATTTGAAACTTTTCTAGTTGGTTTTAAATAATAACAATCCAAAATAACAAAGTAGAACTGACTCAAAATGTTTCCTTTTATATGCAGATGAGATGGAAAATACCAAGGCTTCCCTCAGGCACACCATAGTTCTCAAAGTAACTTTTTGTTGAAATATTTTAGAGGTTTTATTTGTAGTCGATTTGCTCAATGCAATATGTCTTTTGATTTCTTGACCGCTGCTTCCATGGGCATTGATGGTGGAGCCAAGTGAAATGAGATCCTTGACAATTTGTCTTCTCTCTGTTTATCATGCTGTCCAGCTGTGAGGATTTTTGTGCCACTCTGAAGTGTAATCCATACCAAAGGCTGTCGCCTTTGATCTCCATCAGGAAGTGCTCCAATCTGTCTTTGCTTCCAGCAAGCCAAGTTGTGCCCTCTGCATATCACAGTGTTCATGTCTCTGCCTCCGTCCACAGCCCTGTGTGTATGTACTTGCATATGTGAATAAGCTATTGCACATGCATATGATGGTGTTAATATACAACAATGAAAATAAATGACCAAGCCACAAAAGGACATGGAGAAACTTTAATACTGCTAAGTGAAAAAAAAAAGCCAATCCGAAGAAGCTGTATATTTACTATATGACTCCAACGACATGATGTTCTGGAAAAGGCACAACTAGAGAAACAATAAAGAAATCCGTGACTGCCATAGGTTCAGAAGATTCGGTTGAGGAATGAATAGGTAGAACACAGGGCATTTTTAAAAACAAAATCAAACTCACTGCCACTGAGTCAATGCTGACTCAGTGTGGGCTTCTGTGACCGTAACTGTTTACAGGAGTGGAAATCCCAGTCTTTCTTCCTCAGAGTTACTGGTGGTTTCAAACTGCCGACTGTGTGGATAGCAGCCCAATGCGTAACCATGATACCAGCAGGGCTCCTCAAGGCATCTTTAGGACAGTAAAACTATTTTGTAAGACATTGTAATGGTGGGTACACGACATTATACATTTGTCAAAACTCATAAGATGGCATATCACAAAGAGTGAAGCATAACGTAAACTATGGAAGTTCTTTCATAATAACAATTGGCTCATCAGTTCTAACAAATGTACCACACAAGTGAACGATTTTAATAATAACAGGACTAAAATATGCAGGGGAGGGAGGCGGCACAAGAGAACTCACTGTACTTTCTGAATAATTTTTTAATAAACTTAAAGCTGCTCTAAAAAAATCAAGTCTATTAAGAGTAATAAAAGTAAATATATACCTACAGTACAGAAGTGTTTGATCTCAAAGCCTGATATGACTCACAAATTTGACTTCCTAACTCATTCCTGCTTTGCCGAATTTATTAAATATGATGAGGTCTTAAGATTCGATTTTTTAATGGTTAAATTCTGGATCTTTGGTTTTGTATGTTCAAATTTGTATTTAAAGAATCAGTCTGCCTAGCCAGAGACTGCAGAAAAATATGGACTAAAAATATATCACATTTGTATACCACAGTATAGTTTATAATTATATAAATTCTTCGTGACTACACTTGCCTCATAGTGCACCTGCCTCAAAGATTGCAAAACTAAATTTAAAATTACAGGTAAAGTCTCTACACATAGTTTGTTCCCCCCAAATAAAAAAGTCTTGTTCTTGTTATTACCGATTTTGTTTCCACTAGTTTGACATCCTTTCTCTCCGTTTGCATTGAGAGTAGTAGCCACAGACTCAGTTCCCTAGGATGTCCTTTCTCAAGGACATTAAGTGATGCACAGTGAATGAGGTCCTCAGACTATAATCAATGTCCTTCCAATTTCTCTCTGTTTCCTGACTATATCGTTCACTAGGATCAATCAGAAATAATATTACATAAGATTTTTAATGAACTTTTTTGAACAAAAATTTAATGTGTGCTTAATTATCCCACTCTTTGAAAATTATATTTTCTCTTCCCGATATTTTCCTGTCAGTGATCTCAATTATTCCTATGTTTCGTTACTTCTCAGTTGCAAAGCTATAATTTTAACTCCTCTTTAAAAGAGTTATTATAAGGCTGTCAGAACTGAAGAAAAAGTTGTTTTTTTATTATTTTACAAAGAACTATTGCCTCTCTGAGTTGAAGATCCTCCTTTCTCAGCAAGCGTGGGGCACATCTACATGGGTCTAACAAGAGGAGGCATAAGATCCATCTGGGACCATGCAGAGATTATTTAAATAACTAGGTTGTCATTAATTTGGAATAAAAGGAAATAAAATGCCACCCTGGGTTCAGCAGAAAAATGTATTCTGCTAATTTTATACTACAAAATGTTTGTGATCTTAGCAACAAGCCATGGCTCATAGCCTCTCATCTGTTTTCATGATAGCTTCACGGCATATTACCATCTACACTGAAAAATACAAAATGATTTTGAGCTTTAGCAACTAGCAACTGGCAGTGGTTAACCAAGAAATTATTGCCTTCACCACCTTCGTAGCACACAGGACCCCAATTCTATTCATATTTTGCCCTTAAAAATCACAACTTTTCTCACGAATCAGGTCCTCCATTAGATTCAAAGGAGATGGCCGCCCCTCTAGATCCAGGCCAGGAATGAGACACAAAGGGTAAATGTTTTAAGCTGCCAGGAGAGGGCTATCATTCTCAATTCTGAGGAGAGTTTAAAGAAGATTCTAAAAAGAGATGATACAAAAGAGATGTTCACCGTCTGTTTCTGGATGTTATACCTGTATGTTGTTGCTACGAGGTGCTGCCCGGTCTGTTCTAACTCACAATGACCCCATGTACCACGAAACAAAACACTCCTGGTCCCACACCATATACAGTAATCACTGGTCTCGATGATCCCAAGGTTGCAACCACCGTATCAATCTATTTCATCGAAGAGCGTCCTATTGTTTGCCAACGTTCTCCTTTACAGGCACGGCATCTTCTCCCAGGGACCGATTCCTCCTGCTAACATGTATGAAGTACATGAGACAAGATCCTGCCATCTTTGCTTTTACAGAGCCTTCTAGCTGCACTTCTTCAAAGACAAACGCGATCACTTCTGGCAGTCTACAGTAGATTCGATATCCGTTGCCAATATCATGATCAGAATAATCAGTTCTTCTATGTTCCTTGTTAAATGTCCAGTGTCCGCATGTGTATCAGCAATCAGAAATACCGTTGTTTGGGTCAGGCACACCGAAGTGACATCTGTGCTTTAAAATATTCCGCAGACATCCTCTGCAGCAGTTTTCCCCAGTCCCGTGTGACATGTGATCTCTTTCTTGTGGTGTTTTCTGGCTTATTGCACTTTTATTTGAAGTGGATGGAGATCATGAGTTTTGCATTCAATGATTCATACACATTGTTTCATTTATTCATTGCAATCTCCTCCATGGAACATGACCCATCCCATCTCCTCCTTGTGTTTTCTGTCTCTGTCCCTCCCACTCCCAACCCTTCTGAAATTTGTCCTAGGGTAAATGCTGCCCCTTGATCCCAAAGCATGGATGACTCTAAGGTGTGACCACCTAAATTGAGTTATTGTTCCCCATTTTGGCAGAAGACCTATTTTGTAGATCCATGTTGGCAGAAATTGAGCCATAGCAGTGAATTCCATATCAGACATAACGGGTAACCAAAGACCAGAGTCTCTGCGGTTCTACCAGTCTCTATCCAACCATCAAGCCTGGTCTCTGATGATTTTAAGTTTTATTCTGTGTTGTTCTCCTATACTACCAAGGACTTTTTAAGGCAATCCTTTTCAGAGCAGATGGTAGTGGTATTCAAGCACTACGACATTCCAGCGTCATGAGATCAGGGTCACATTGTCGATTAGTCTATTGGACTAATTGTTTCCATGTGTTTTTGATTCTTATCACTCTTCTTTCCTCAGGACTATGAAAGATCAGTAGTCGCACCATAAATGGTCACTCACAACCATATACTATACCAATGGCTACTTAGTAATATGGAGGTGCCCTGGTAATGCAGTGATTATGTGTTGGGCTGAGATCCACATGGTCTGTAGTTTGAAACCACCAGCAGCTCCTGATGAGAAGGATTGGACTTTCTACTCCTGAAAACAGTTACAGTTTCAGAAACCCACAGAGGGTCTTTTTGAGTCAAAATGGACTCATTGACAATGAGTTGAGATACAATAAAATAGGATGCTAATTTGTGGATTATTGCAATAAATGGCATGGGGGCTATATCTCACCTCCATAGGCTTCCCTATTGCCTGAAGGCAGGGGTCAGACGTATCTCTATGCTCCGTCCATCTTCACCTATTCTGACACCACCACTCTACTTCTATGCTGGGTTTGATAATTCATTGCAATAGCCACACAGAATACAAAATGTTCACTGTGTGTTATGTGGGTTTGTTAGAGGAGTAAACAAATTACCATAAGTCCGGACCAGTAAACAGGAAGGATTCAGTCATTGGTCCATAGCAACAGCTCTCCTCAGCCAACAACCAGGTCTCTTTTTTCTGGTCTGCAGCCTCTCAACCACCCTGGGCCAGGCAGCCTGGGCAGGGCAGCCTGCCTGTCTCTTTGGTTCACAGTCCCAATTCTTTCCGCACTGTTCCCTGTCCTCTGCCTCATAGTCTAGACTCCAGTTTCTGGTGCCTCTGGTATTGGCCTCTGCCACTTCAAACAGAGATATGGAAAATCCTCTTCTGATGGTCCTCGGTTTCTCCCTGAGTGTGCAAAATGGCTCTTCTACACAAAGAAGCAGCTTGGATGGAAGTGTAGTTTTTAGCTTTTAGCATACCAAACCCTGAAAAAAATAAAGGATGGTGACTCACATGACACTCTCTATTAAGGAGAGTCTAAAGACACAACCTCCCTGAATCATGCAACAAAGAATGCTCTCCAAAATGGGATTATACACACAGGCAGAGAGACTGACAGGAGAAAAATCAAGGGAGATGAAAACAGTGGGGGAGAGGGCACCAGTAGCGGTTGGTACCTTTGGCCATTCAAAAAGTCCATGGGGTGAGTGGGTAAGATGCGGGGTCCTAGGTGGATGTTGTCTGGGGTCAGGGAACTGGATCTGAAGTCATTTGTCTTCAGTCAGATGGTAGCCAAGGTCAGGATGCTGGTTCCCAGAAGGAGCAATGTTAGACCCAGAAGGCAGCTGGGACATAGCGGCTTGCTATAGGAGTTTCTCCCCCGCTCCAGAGGGGACCAGGGACCAAGTACTGAGTGATCTTCTGTCAGATGAGGTAGAAGGGGCTCACCTTCAGAAGTGGGGTTCATGCACCTATCCATGAGGATCTCAAACAGAGCAGGAGCTGTTCAGAGGTTGTGTGGGTGTGGGGAGGTGGTGGAGGAAGGTGTCTTCAGCTGCTGGCGGGAGAGGGTGAGGACTGACCACAATTCTGGTCACTAAGGGTATGTGAGGAACAAGGGAAGATTCTTCCCTTCTTGTTACCAGGCATGGGTGTGCCAGGCTGCTGTCTTGATGAAATGAGGCATGCAAAAGTCCCAGATACCTGTGCCCTGAGTCAGGTCAGCTGACAAGTCACCTGTCTGTCTTCCGCCTTGTCACTTTTTTTTCAACTTCTTCCCCTAGTCAGTAATCACACCTTTCCTCTGAGGCTCAGAGTTCTAAGACAATCAACTATTGTGGTTTCACCTGCTCTCTCATGCCTTTGTGATAGAGGGTCTGTCTAGAGTGACTGCTTGCTTAGTTCGCCATCTTGCTGGAAGTCCACATCATTTTATTTCTTCACTGATACTTCCATGGTGTTGTTTGTGTGCCCAAGTGAAATGAAATTGTTGACCATTTCAATATTTTGTGTGTTTATCACAATGTTGCCTATTGTTGAGATTGTGAGAATGTTTTTTTTTTTAATGTGGTGATGTAAGCCATGCTGAATGTTGTAGGCTTTGCTTTCATCAGTCCGTATGGTAGGTCCTTTTATTTTAAGCAAGCAAGGTTGTTAGCTACATACTGTAGACTGTTAATGCATCTTTTTCCAATCTTCATGTCATGTTCTTCTTAATACTGTCCAGCTTCTTGGATCATTTTTTCAGTTTGTGTTAGTCAAGGTCCTTGAGAGAAGCAAATCCAGGATACTGAGGATTAGATATATGGATACATTTATATAGCGAAAAGGAATATAACAGCAAATTAGTCCATACAGCAGCACAGAGAGCTCAGTCCAAGTCATTTTCATGGTACAGTAAATATCCGGAAGTCCCTTCCAAGTCACAGGGCTACATGCCTCAGGCCAAGGAAGCAGACAGTAGAAAGATGAAGTGGGGAGGTAGACCAGAGGCCAGAAGGGCAGTGTGGCAAATCTAGCAGAGATGGAGCCTTATTGTGTAGTGATATGAAATGGCTGACTGGATGGATGCCTTCTAAGGTGGTAGCAAGGGGGGCAGAGTCGCCCCAAAGGCAGAGCTGCAGTGTGGAACAGCAGCATGTCTGCCATGGTGCATGGTGGAGCAGAGCACTGCACGGGCCACAGGTAGCACAGCACACGTGATGAGGCAGGGCAGCTCAATCAGGCAGCACCAGCCAACAGGGAGAGAGCAAGAAAGAAAGAGGGGGGCCAACCTCCAGAAAGTCACACCTCCAAAAGAGGTCATCAAACTGTGACCTGACTAACAGGCTAAACTCCACTCATATCTACTTACAGGTGCCATGTTGGCACCAAAAAACCTGAACTAGCGCACTCAGTATAAACATTGAATAAGAGTAGAGAAAGAAGACAACTCTGATGTACACCTTCCCTGATTTTAAATCATGAAGTATCCATTTATTCTGTTTAAACAACTGTCCCCCTTGGTTTCTGCACAGTTAATTGTTCAGGAGTTTCCATTTTCCACAATGCTATCGAGCATTTGTTATGACCCACATCGTCAAATAACGAAAACACAGGTAAACATCATCCTGGGATTGAGCTCCTTTCAGCCAAGATCCATCTGCTATTAGCAATTTTATCTTTAGTTCCATATGTTTTTCTTAAACCTAATCGAATCTCTGGTAGTTTCCTTTCTACATATTATTTCAATTAGTTTTGGATTATCTTCAAAAAATGTTTCCTGTGTGTGCGCAGGGGCAGTGAATTTAGTCAAAGTCTGAACTCCCAGCAAGTGACCTTTCCCTACATGGGTCTGGTGGGAAGGCAGAGGCAGACACTGAAAGGATTCACCAATGAGTAATTGCAAATAGGATTTCCTGGAGCATCATCTTGCTACATATAAAAGGAGCCCTCTGAGAAGCAGGAGTAGAAAGCTCATTACCAGCAAAAGCCAGGAGTGGAACATGTCTTCTGGTCCTGCGATCCCTGTGCAATAGACATCTTCCTTCAGTACTATCAATGCTTGATGGCATGCTACCTCCTATTATGGTATAAATGCTGAACCGTTCTCTTTAGTACTGTGAATCTGTGTATTCCTTCTTTTGATGCTTGCAATAGAGGGAAATGAAGGTGAGTATTAGGCCCGCCTCTGACCTCCCTAGTGTTAAGAAGCAGGGATCAGACATGCCTCTACACTCCATTCTTCTTCACCTATTCTGACCCCACCATTCCTCCTACATCACTCTACATCAGGGGTATCAAACTGGCGGTAATTTTTGTGGCCTGCAATGCTCTGAAATAAAATGAAAACAGAAAAAATTGTTATGAAGAAAATAGCACTTATGGGAATCGAGGCAATACTGTACACACAATTCCATTGTTAACCCTAACTACTGAAGACCAGTACATACATGGCCCAGTGACTTTTCCGTGGGCCTGTGGATGTGTATAAATGTGCTGACTCAGTTCCGGCAACATTTGGAAGCAATATGTCTGCCACTCTCAGTGTCAAGTAATGTAAACAGATCCCAATAGTGAAGAGGTTAAAAAGAGCATTCAGGATTGTGCTGTTATGAATCATACCTAGTGGCAGTGCTAGTTAACATTTTTAGAGGGAAGCCATTAAGATTGTGCATGCTTGTCAGCTGTCCAACATTTTGTGTTTTTATTAGTTACTTTGTTATATTTTCCGGTCAAAGCATAAGAGGAAAGTGAAAACTAGTAGGAGGAAAGCGATGTCAAGTTTCAGGTAAAAAAGAATAATTTTAGTTTTATAAACATATTAAATAAAATAAATGTTTAAATAAAAGCAATTATACAGTATTTTAATTATCCTATCCATATTCCTGAATCCTCACTTTAAAATATAAATTTAGCAAAATTTGTAAATGTGATGTGGCCCACGTGAATCTTGCCTGTGGACACCCCTGCTCCACCTCCATTCAGGATTCAATAATTGGTTGCAATGGTCACACCAAACTCCCAGCCAATACTCATGGTTCAGGAGATTTATGAGGGACATTAACAAAATCAGGATCGGCAAACAGTAGAGAAAGCCATAGGTGTCTTCAGCCAGCAGCCAAGTCTCTCCCAGGCATCCTCAAACTATGGCCCGTGGGTCACATGCGTCCCACCTAGGACATTTATCTGGCCCGCTGGGTGCTTTTGCTCCATTTTGTTTTTTACTTCAAAATAAGATATGTGCAGTGTGCATAGGAATTTGTTCAGTTTTTTTAAAACTACAGTCCAGCCCTCCAATGGGTCTCAGGGACAGTGAACAGGCCCCCTGTTTAAAAAGTTTGAGGACCCCTGCTTCTAGTCCTCAGTCAAGTGGTCCCGCTTTGTTTCCATGGGCTGGGCCGCCAGCCCACTCAATCCAATGGTTCCATGATTTCAGACCAGCTAGGAGATGGAACCCCATAGTCCTGGTGCTGCTCTTTTACGTGCCTGTGCCAGCGTCTGATGACTCTTGTCTGCCCCATCAGATGGAGATCTTACACGAGCTCTTCTTAGATACTGACCATTAATGCTTTCTTTCAAAGGTGACTCATTCTTAGAGCCAGGGGAGTGGTAATGAAAACTGACCAATCCCTTTAACTGGTGTTATATGTGCCCTGTTTGCATAGTCCCACTGCAGCATTTGTGGGACTTACAGAGAATTGAGTAGAAGAGCCATATTAGGAAAGCCACACACCAGAATACTACCTGTCTTTTCAATAATTTGCCCATAGGATTCGTTAATACTGTAACCAGAGGTTTGAATTGTTCTTCTCATAATGAATCGTGAAAAGATCTGCAGCTAGAGCCAAAAGGGAAGAAGACCTACATCATTGCTGAAACTGAAAAGAGAAAATCCAACCCTCGGGTTGCAATTTTAAAAGATATCTGCACAGTGCTATAAAACTACTGCAGCCTTTTCCAACCTGATCCCAGCACTAAGGCTCCTGCAGAGAAATGAGGTAAGAAGAAGGAGGGCGATTGTGTTATCAGTAAAGTGGTGACCAGAGAGTACATTATCAACACTCACAAGTGCATTACTGGCATGGGCTTTAAGAAGGGTGACCTTCTGGCCCTCAAAGAGATTCAGAAGTTGGCCATAGAGGAGCTGGGAACATTAAATGTGTGCACTGGCAACAAGCTCTAGTTTTCTAGACCAAGGGAATCTGGAATGCCTTGTACTGTATCTGTGTCCAGAAAAAAACAGAGGAGGAAGTCTCCAAACCAGCTCTGTACATGGCGTATCTACCGGCCCGCTACCACATTCAAAAACTGACACTCAGTCCATCTGGATAAAAATGAACAGTTGATTATCAAATAAAATGTAAAAGCATTAAAAAAGAAAGATAAAAACAGAAGGAGGGAAGAAGGAATGGAAGGAGGGGTCAAGGAAGGAAGGTTGGAAGGAAGGTAGGAAGTAAGTTAGGAAGGACGGATGGAAGGAAGGATGTTACAAAGGAAGGAAGGAAGGACAGAAGGGAAAGAAACTGTAGCAGCCATCTTGCAACCATGGACATTAGCCAGAAAAAGTACTAAGCATTACTGAGCAGAGAGATGAAATGGATACGATTTTGTAAGAGAAATCTGCTGAACTGACTAACCTTGGAATTGCCTATCTCTATAGGTTTTCCTTTGTAAGACAATAAACTCTTTAATGATTAAGGACATTTTGGGTTGATGGTTCTGAACTAGCAGTGAAATCACCTAAACTGGGCTTTGACAATGCCATGCTTGGCAAGGACCGGCATTTTATGCCTAGCATTTTAGTGTTTGGAAGAGAGTTTCCTCCCATACTTAGAACATTCCAGACCTGTTCTCTGCTAGATTCCAACTCTTTGCGAGCTATTATAACTTAGAAAGGAAAAGAGATTGAAAGTGTTAAGGAAAGAGTAGACAGGAAAACATTTTAAAACATAGAACAATATGTAAAACTCACCATAGAGGAGTGAGGATAGATAAAAAACCGATCCTGACTTGTAGGTTTCATTAAATTTATCATTGTGGCATACCTGCCCCAGATTGTTTAATGAGGCATGTGACATGAAAAACAGTAAGAGGAGGATAGAATGATAGCCAGACATAGCCAAGATGAACTCTAAGAGATATAAATGTGAAAATACTGACTTACGTCCTAAATATACAATGGGAAAATTTAGTCAAAAGATAAGGAAACTCTAGTGGTTGTATTTGTTCAAAAATACCTGGAATACATGTAGCTGTCATAAATATTATATTGGTATCTTTCACTAAGTGAGCATAGTATATACATAGACTTAAGCACTTAGTACATATCAAAATCATCTAGACAGCTGATAAAAATGTAAATCTCTGGGCCCCAATCCAGACCTCTGGAGTCACAATGTTCTAGGGCTGGGCCTGGATTTAAACATTTCTTAACATCCCATAATCAACAGCCAATGACACTGGTCTTAACTCTAGATCAAATGAGAGCTGCTGAATTGGATTTGAATAGATTCATCAATGGGTTCGTATTTAGTTCTAAAAAGCACCATTTCAACAATAAAAGGCATTTAACATTAGGAATATTAAATATTAGAATATTGAAGAATCTCTTTTTAAAAATAATTTTATTGGGGGCTCTTATAGGTCTTATCACTATCCATCCATCCATCCATTGTGTCAAGCATGTTTGTACATTTGTTGCCATCATCATTTTCAAAACATTTTCTTTCTACTTGAGACCTTGGTATCAGCTCATTACCTCACCCCCTTCCTCCTTCAAAACCCCTGGTAATTTATAAATTATTATATTTTCATGTCTTTCACCGACCACTGTCTCCCATCATCCACTTTTCTGTTATTCGTCTTCTGGGGAGTGGTTATTAGGAGTCTTAAAATCATGTCACATGATGATCAAATGAAAAGGTGCAGGAAAAAGATTTAGAAAGAACCCAGGAAGTCTTATATCTCTGCTAAAAACTAAAGATTTTACATGTGAAAGTGTTTTGATATTGTTTGATAGTTCTGAAGGGATAAATTAGAACTCTAATGAGTGGAAGTTAAAAGGTAACTGATTTTAGATTAATATAAAAAATTCTTCTGAATCCATTAAAAGTTCAGTCAAGCATTCCATAATGCTCAGCTACCTAACATAATCACGGAAGAAAAAATGGGTGCATAAGCTGATGGTGCCCAGCTATCAAAAGATATCGCATCTTGGGTCTTAAAGGCTTGAAGATAAATAAGCGGCCATCTAGCTGAGAAGCAAGAAAGTCCAGATGGAAGAAGCACAGCAACCTGTGTGATCATGAGGTATCGAAAGGATCAGGTATTAGGCATCAAAGACTCAGAACCAAAAAATCATATCATTGTGAATGAGGGGGAGTGTGGAGTGGAGACCCACAGCCCATCTGTAGACAATTGGACATCCCCTCACAGAAGGGTCACAACGAAGAGATGGGCCAGTCAGGGTGCAGTATAGCACCGATGAAATATAAAACTTTCCTTTGATATTTTCCTTTAATGCTCCCCCACACCCACCCTCACTATCATGACCCCAATTCTACCTTAAAAATCTGGCTAGACCAGAGCATGTACATGGGTACAGATAAGAGCCAGAAACACAGGGAATCCAGGACAGATGAATACCTCGGGGCCCATAAAGAGGAAGATGGGAGTAGAAAAGAGGAATCGATCACAATGATCTCTATATAACCCCTTCCCAGGGGCATGGACAACAGAAAAGTGGATGAAGGGAGACATCAGTCAACATAAGACATGAAAAAAGAAGTGTTTGTGAGGGAGGAGAAGTGTGGAGGAGGGAGGGAAAAAATAAGGAGCTGATACCAAAGGTTAAAGTAGAAAGAAATGTTTTGAAAATGATGATGGCAACAAATGTAAAAATGTGCTTGACACAATGGATGCATGTATGTATGGATTGTGGTAAGAGCTGTATGAGCCCCCAACAAAATGATTTTTTTTAAAGTTCAGCCAAGGAAAGGACTGCTTTGGGGAGCATCATTACAAATGCTCCCCAAAAGACAAATGTCATCAATAAGAAGATAAGGGAACTAGCCCTCCTTCGTGAGTGGACTAGAAAACCTCTAAGGTAACTTTTAACTCTGAGATCCTATCATTTAAAAACAAAACAAACCATCACACTTAATTCCATCAAGTGAATTCCAACTCACTGTGACCATGCAGTAGAGAGCAGAAGTCCCCCATAGGATTTCCAAGGCTCCATCCTGATGGAAGCAGACTGCTGCGTCTCCCTCCTGCAGAGCAGCTAGTGGGTCCCAATTGTGGACTTCTTGGCTAGCACCCCAGAATGTAAATGCTGTGTAGCCAGGACTCCTTGATTCTGGTCTCTTTTTAACAATACATCACTTAAAAGCAGCACAACAACAGCCCAGAAAGCATACCTGGAAT
>NW_022106084.1:10959411-10960894 GCF_000313985.2 Echinops telfairi
ATGTCCTATGTCTGGAAAAAGAAAACTTGGGAATCTATTTGTTGTCATATTTAGAATGATATTGTGCCTCAGATAAATAAAGCTAAGTCAAAATACCTGACACCAAGCTCTGTCAGCAGAGTAGTTAAAATATCCAACTGCGGAAGCTCACAGACATCGGAAATCTACCTTTCTGGGCAAGTAGATAGCATCATGGAGTTGAGAACACAGTCCTTGAGCGAATAAATCTGGCAAGTGCTGTTCTTATGCCGTCGTACTTAGAATCAGCAATACATCATTTGAACAGCTCCTCTGCCATAATAGCATGTCTAGAAAATATCTTTTAACTCATGAAAAAGATACATGGAGAAGAAAGTAAAATCAGAGATCTGGGTAAAAGCCATAGCAAAAATGTACATAAATTATCCTACAAGATTATTGTTTTAGACAAATTGGCCATTAACAAATAATGAAATTCCAACATCATAGAGCCTCCATGTCAATTCCACAGTTGAAATCAATTATGACATGAGCCAAGATAGTTTCAAGAGCAATAAAGCATGCTGTAATCATTGACTTAATAAAGTCATAGTCAGTTAAAGAAATCAATATGAAAATTTCTATTTATAAAGTATAAGCAACTGTGATCATTTTAATTATTTTTAACTGTTTTTTGAATAAAATCTGTATATGACCTCTAAAAAATAAGGTATTTATAAAGAGAGGTGTCCGCCTACCCCCAAACCATGTTATCTCTTTTACCTCTGAGCCTTAGCAATATTTTACCACATCTAGAAATACTATCAATTATCCCTCCTATACCTTCTCACTCCTAATTGCCCTTATTCTTTGATTTCAGATATATATGTATGTATATATATATAAAACAAACAACAACACAAAGTACTCCCACCCTGGGGAGAGTGGCAGGTCTGCCTAGACCACAAGGGAGCAAAGTGAGAGGGAGAGAGACAGACAGAGAGGGAGAGAGAGAGAGAGAGAGAGAGAGAGAGGCTGACATCCCTGCTCAGAGCAGCCAATTCACAGAGAGGACTGTAGGGGTGGCCCCACCAGGAGACAGGGCCCCCTCACTGACCCACAGTGCTAACTGGACAGCACTGAAGACAGAATGCAGCAATTGTGTTGGGGCTGACTCCTCCACACCGAAGCAAATCATGAAGTGGGGGCAACAGAGCAGCAAAGCTTGCAGAGCAATAAAGCCCTCCAGGAATCCTGAAAATAGACTACAGACTCAGCAGACCGGACTTGGCACTTCACCAGACCTGACTGGAAAACACTCATAAAGGTCAGCAGATGAACCTGGAACTATTTATAGGCTTTTTGTTTTTTCCTTTTTCTCATATCTATCCATATAAGATAGTCAGGATAAACAATCTCCAACAGAAAACAACAGGGCAATGGCTCTGGAGGAACATGGGAGAGGAGGAGGTGAGAGAAAGGGAAGGGGGAGCCAACAAATTCAGACACAAGGGAAAAATGAGAG
>NW_022106084.1:10961706-10962734 GCF_000313985.2 Echinops telfairi
CTCACTCTCTCACTGCCTCACTCTCTCTCAGTGACTCACTCATTTCACTCTCTCATTGCCTCACTCACTGCCTCACTCTCACTTTCTCACTGCCTGACTCTCTTACTGCCTCACTCACTCACTGCCTCTCTCTCATTGCCTCACTCTCTCTCACTCCCTCGCTCTCACTCCCTCGCTCACTCTCACTGCCTCACTCTCACTCTCTGTCTCACTCCCTCACTCTCTAAAAAAAAAGAAGAAATAAAAGAGCTTTAAGATAAACAAGTGGCCATCTTAGCAGGGAAGCAACAAAGCCCACATGGATGGACACACCAGCCTGTGTGATCATGAGATGTGACAGATCGGATATCAGGCATCAGAAGACCCAAAACAAACAAATATACCAATGCAAACAATGGGGTTCAGAGTGAAGACCCAAAGCCCATCTGTAGACAATTGGGCATTACCTCACAAAAGGGTCACAAGGAAAGAATGAGACAGGCAGGGTGCAGCACAGTGCCACCAGAACACACAACATCCCTCTAGTTCTTTAATGCCCTCCCACCCCCACTATCATGACCCCAGTTCTTACAAAGCCAACTAGACCAGAGCATGTACACTGGTACAGATAAGAGCTCTTGAAACACGGAATTCAGGACAGATAAACCTCAGGAATAGTAATGGGAGTAGCAATATCATGAAGGTTGGCAGAAGGTGAGGGAGAATGGGAAGAAACTGGGAATTGACTGCAGTGATCGACATATAACCCTCCTTCATCCCAGGGTCGATGAACAACAGAAACATGGGTAAAGGAAGACAGTGAACAGTATAAGATATGAAAAGAATAGTAATTTATAAATTATCAGGGGTTTATGAGGGGTTTACGATAATTTATAAATTATCAGGGGTTTACGAGGAGGTTGGGAAAGAGGAGCTGATACCAAGGGTTCAAGCAGAAAGAAAATGTTTTTGAACACGATTATGGTAACGTATGTACAGAGGTGTTTGATATATTTGAGGTCTGGATTGTTATAATAGCTGTGTGAACC
>NW_022106084.1:10964246-10967972 GCF_000313985.2 Echinops telfairi
CACACACACACACACACACATACACACACACACACATTCCAAGATTGTAAACTCCCCCTGGGTGAGAATAGAGTATCTAGTTTCTTCCCAAGAACATAGTGTAAACTTAATATAGTTTGCATCAGTGAATATAATGTCATAAAAAGAAGTAATTAATTTTTAAATTATTGCTACTGGCTAAGAAAAACGGACCTCTTCTTGAATATTCCTCACTGTTTCATTTTCTCTGTTTTTTCCTCCTGGCTAGGTGAACAGGAAGTTTCAGTCCTTCTCCCTGTTGGAATCATTTAAACTTTGTGCACAAGTCCCTCGAGACTTTTTTGATATTGATTCCTCTACTTCAAGGGCAGATAAAATGAATAATATGCGATCCATTTTAAATCATTACTGTAAAGTCTTGCCACATAAAACGACCACAATGGCAAGTGGTCAAGGCCAGGAAATGCATCCATCTGAGCACTTCTAGAAATTGTCAGATGAGTGGATCTTTTGCTTTCTCTCTCCATTTTATATATTTTTAAAAGTCAGTTCAGAAAATTTCAATGCAATCAGTGCTGTGTAAACATTTTAAAGCCCGCCCCATATTAGGAAAATGCACCTGAAAATCCCCATCAAAATGGCCAAGCATGTGTGAGACTTGTCTCCATTTTTCACCTGTTGACAACAGCAGGGACAGAATGCACCAACCCACTGAATTAGCTATTGTACTTAGCAAGTTGCATTATCCTGCTAAATTGAAATACAGGAACAACTCTGACATTTGTCCATTCTACTATGAACCCGTCACATTTAGTTTCCTTTAAGACATAATAACACAGTCTTAGCCAAGTGTAGAGTTGAAGTTATTTCAAAACTCTAAGAAGCTAGCTGAACCAGTGGCACGGATGTGGGACCAGGCCAGGCTTAGTTTGTTAACCAGAGATGGCCATTTCTGATCTTCTAGATCCAACAGGAATCTCTGACATAATTTAATGTAAAAGAAAACTGTGTCTTGTGACTTGAGCGCATGGCTTATGGTGGGATGAAGGGCTCTGTCACTGTGAAGAACAGCATCAATTCTACCTGTCTGCAACTGTGTTGTCTTGTGTGAATCCTGCACTGTTGCTCCAGTGTTCATTGTGATGCACACCCATTCTCTATGCTGGTTGCCGTGGTCCTCTCTCTACGTTGGCCTGGCACTTTAGAGCCTGCGTAGAAAGCTCTAATAGACACTGAGGGAAACAATAAAAGTTCATAAATCACACCTGCCTCCATTCTCATATCTGCATGACTCTAGTCGAATCACCTTTTCATACCCTGTGGACACAGCAAACACAAGGCTTGTCACAGTTCAACAGAAGAACCTGGGGACCACAGATTCTTATACTGATACCAATTCTCTCTTTCACACCAAGATCCACCAAAATACTGTGAGGTGAGTTGACTCAAGGGTTAAAAATAGCTGCCTTGAAGTAATCCTCCTCAGGTGAATGCAAGTTTATGGCTTATTGCCCACTAGCAAAACAATCCTACAGAAGTGGTTTGTAGCAAGCCTGCCCATAGTGTTTCACACATTTCCTTGCCTGGCTAATCTAGATCTCACACGAATGTAGGCTTATTCATGCAATTACCCTATGTTATTGCAGGAGACAGAGAGAACTGTGTTATCTTTAGTCATTGCAACTGGGGAAGAAAAAGGTGCATATGTGGTGGAGTGTGTACTGGACATTTAAGGACATAAAGAAGATTGGAGGGAAAAAGAATATTAGAACAGAAATGAAAGATTGGCTTCCAGCTGTGGTGCTTTGGAGAAGTAATTTAAATTCTCTTCGTGTCAATTTCTACCTGCCTGCAAATATATTATTTTATTGGAATCTTACATAAATACTGTAAAAGTTGGTGAAGATTTTATAATTAAATATATTATTTTCTCCAAGTGTATTAACTTGTCAGCACTGACAGGAGCCTTTCATAATTTTATAAAATCATTAACACCTCTTACTCCTGTAATAAAATGTAAAATTAAAGGAAAACACTATTTCAATAATTCCCCCCTTGATTCCATTTCAGCCTCAATAACAATGATGTGATGGAACAGCACAGAACAGCCGATAACCCATTGTGAAGCACCACACAAATAGCCCTGATGGACATGGGCCGGAAGAGATTCACTGCTGAAACCTGATACATGATCGAAAAGAGAAAGTAAGCTTTCTAATTATCATATCAAATCACATGATATCCTATCACAAAGAAAAACTCTGCAACTCATAAACATAGGTAACCTGGGTTTGGTTTTCTCAATGAAGTAGAAAGATAGCATTAAAAAGTCAGAAGCTAGCAACCACTACTGAAGGAGCTAGCTCTACCACTAAAGTAAAATTGAATTCAGAACCAAGCCTAACTGAGGCACACCTGTCATGCATACCCTTCTCCGCAGCAAGAAAAGTTTCCAAAGACACGAACCAACATTTTGCTTAGTCAAACAGAAATGGGAGAACAAAAATCAACGAAGAAACAATATGAATAAAAAAGCCAGATGAAACAATTTCAGCTCTTTTAAGGAACAAAAAAAGTGGGAAGTTAATGACAAAAAAGGCATTGGCAGCTTCCTAAAAGCTCTATCAGCTGTTTAAAATTCTTTGAAATTATTCCATTTTAAGATGATTTATTCAAGCTCAAAAAGTTATGACAAAATGCTAATTTTATTACTATAATTTATGAGGGCATGCATTTTTCTTTTATATTAAAAAAGTTTTATCACATTTTAAGGAAATTTTCTGTCCAACATCTTAATATATAAGAAAAAAAATTACTCATGTGTGTGTAGTAAAAGAAAAATATATTATTTTCATCTATGATATAAATTGCATTTAACTCTGTAGGTAAAATCTCACACACAAACTGAAAACAACAATGAAAGCTATTTTCATTGAATTCATTTTTTGACCCTTTAAAAATGATTATTGGAAAACTATGTGAATGATCATGCATCAGACATACTGAATCCTTTAAAGGTCAGTTTTGCTTTACAGAGAAGTAAAAAATTCATGACACCTGTTAGAAAATGGCAAACATAACAACATAGTGGGTCAGCAGCAAAAATGAGGTTGACCGCATAGTTACTTTCAAAGAGAAAACAACTTGGGGCTCTGATGCTAGTGGGATACTATCCTGTACACATAATCAACGTTTTCTGAGAAGGCTGAAGAGAAACCTGTTGTTATCCTAGGCATCCATTAGAATTCCGAGAAGCTATGAATCCTCCAGAGATGCTCCAATCAGGCTCCAGACCTCTGAGGATTTCTTTGTCATTCAATATCTGAAGAATTGCTATCCATACTCTCTACTCCCACCGCCCATCATCAGCAATATTCAAAAGCTATACCGAGAGCAAGAGATTCTTCAGGAGGCTTAACCACTTGGAAATTCACAGGTACATAGGCTAGGGTATGGAGGTGGAAACCAGAACATGAAGAGTTTTCAATATGAAGCTCAGAATGCATAACTTGTTTGAAGAATCCCTGTCGAGCATGGAGCATGCACAATATTAATGAAATAGAATGACCGGTCTACTCTAGGGGAGCTGAGGGGTATGGTGAGCCACATATTTGAAAAGAATAAAAAGGATTTGGTACACCTGTTCTCAGAGATATTCTAGAAAGCCCATAAAACAGAAATGGGAGGTTGAAGAAGAACAAGGGCAAGTGGTAGACAAAGATGAGGCAGAAACTCAGCATCACCCGT
>NW_022106084.1:10968859-10971351 GCF_000313985.2 Echinops telfairi
GATTTTTTTAAAAAATGATAAAGAACAGAACAGGATTTCTGTTTAGCTGACAGCTTAAAAAAACAAAATTAAGTATTTTGATTACATATAAAAATATTAGAGTTAGAAAACTAAAATGGGCATATTCTGCTATATTTTAAATTAATAAATCATTTTGTTAGGGGCTCTTACAGCTCTTATAACAATCCATACATCAACTGTATCAAATACATTTGTATATATGTTGCCAAAATCATTTTCAAAACATGTTCTTTCTTCTTGAGCCCTTGGTATTAGCTCCTCTGTTTCTCCTTCCCTCCCCTAACCCCCCACCCTCAAAGACCCCTGATAAATGATAAATTACTGTTATTTTAATATCTTACACCATCCACTGTCTCCCTTTGCTCATGTTTCTGTTGTTCTTCCCTCTAGACTGGGGGTTTATACATCTATCATTGTAATCTGTTCCCCATTTATCGCCCCTCTCCCACCCCCATCACCCCCACCTTCCCCCTACCTTCATGTTATCGCTACTACCATTACTGTTCCTGAAAGGTTTATCTTTCCTGGATTCCGTGTGCTAAAAGCTCATCTTGGTACCAGTGTATGTCTAGCCAGATTTGTAAGGTAGAACTAGGGTCATGATAGTGGGAGAGGAAACATTAAAGAACTAAAGAAATGTGTGTTCTGCCAGTGCTATGCTGAACTCTGGCTGACTCGTTCCTTCCTATGGCCCTTCTGTGAGGGAATGTCCAATATTCTGCAGATGGACTTTAGGTCTCCACTCCTACCCCCACCATATCCATCAATATATCTGTTTGTTTGGGGTCTTTGGATGCCTAATACCTGATCCTGTCGACACCTCATGATCACACAGGTTGATGTGCTCCACCCATGTGGGTTGTTGCTTCTCAGCTAGATGGCTGTTTGTTTAGCTTCAAACCTTTAAGACCCCAGACATTATGTCTTATAATATCCAGTACCATCAGCTTTCTTCACCACATTTGCTTATGCATCCCTTTTGATTTCAGCAATCGTGTCGGGAAGGTGAGCAGCACAGAATGCCAGGTTATTAGGACAAAGTGTTCTTGCATTGAGGGAGTACTTGAGTGGAGACCCAATGCCCATCTGCTACCTTAATACTTAACTTTTAAATATATGCATAGACCTATATCTCTATTAATATATTTACATTCTGCTACTTTAAAGCTTAAAAAATGGTAAAAAATAAGCAAGCCTGAGTAGAAATACTAACGGATTCTATATACAAAAGATTGAACGAAACCCCAGTCCACTGCCTGCTCCAACGCATACTGACTATTAGGACACAGTAGAATAGTGACATAGGGTCTCTTGGACTGTAAATATTTACAGGATCAGACAGCCTCATCTTTCCTCTGTAGAGTAGCTGGTAGATTTGAACTGCCCACCTTAGGGTTTGCAGTCCCACCAAGGCTGCTTATTAATGAGAGAGGAAGCATTAAGAGACAAAAAAAGGAATACAGGAGTCACTGTACCAAAAAGAATTGGCTGGTGTTCAACCGTTTTAAGAAGAAGTCTATGGTCAAGATCTGATTGTGAGGATGGCACGAGTTGGACAATGTTTTATTCTGTTGTACAGAAGGTCATTCATCATACATTGGAATGGACTTGGTGGCACCTAACAACAACAAAGACATAGCTAAGCTGGGAACTGAGAATGCTGTACAAAACATAGTCTTAAAAATGCTATTACTTTCTGATGATAATGCATGATTTAGCTTAGTGCTTAGTAAGGCGAGGTAAATATTGAATTGACTACCCATGGGTTCAAGGGATTTTGCTTTACGTAAAGCAAGACCAACAAAAATGCGTCCCTGTCCTTAAGTCAATTCCAATGCATAGTGACTCTATAGAAAGGCTCTGAGGGATCCCAAGAGTAAATCTATAGAAAGCAGAAAGTATCATCTTTCTTACACAGAGTGGTTGGTGAAGCTGAACTCCAGACCTTTGGGTTAGCAGCCTAAGACACATTCCACAGTGCCACCATAGCTCCACATTGGTTTGTATAATAAAAAAGTTTAAGACGACTGAAGTCTACAAGGTACTGATAAACAAAGATAATATTGGAGGGAAGGATGAGGTGAAGGGTTGGGTTTGTAATGTTGTGAAATAAAACATAGTCACCTGAGCATACCCTGAGCCCTACAGAAAATAAAGTAGAAGATTGTACTAAGATCTCCTCCCTAAGGACAGCACAGAATGTCAGACTGATCCAACCATTTTGACAGTGTTAGAAAGGAACACACGGAGACAAGTAGAAATGATCCTTTGTGAGTGGAATGGATTGATCCCATCACATCCATCAGTCGATCACCTAATAGTTTGGTTCACAATAAAATTATCAAAACAACTGATTTTAGACAAATCCAGAAAGCAGTACAAAATTTCAGTGTTAAAATCATAATATCTCCTATAGTTCTTGAAAGAAACATCAGTTATCAAGTGAGTGGAACATTATAATTTGCTAACAT
>NW_022106084.1:10972552-10974124 GCF_000313985.2 Echinops telfairi
GCCTCCACTGTGACCAGGACTTATATTTTTAATGCCATCTATCACTCTCGTATCTTGTTCTTCCTTTGAGGGGGAAATGGTCTTTAGAATTTAAATTTAAGAATTTATCAAGGGGGGGAGGGAGTCCACAACCTAGAAGATGATGAATATTCTATCAGCAAGGGCTTGTTTTGCATTGCCTATTAAGGTAAATTATCTGTACCATGTAATTTGAGAGGCTTACTCTAGTGGTACAAACAGTTTAAACCAAAAGTTTGGTGGTTCAAGTCCTCCCATAGGCATCTTGGCAGAAAGATCCAGTGATGTCAATTACTAAAATCTGCCATTGGAAACTCAATGGTGCTCCATTTTCCTTTTGACACACAGGACATTCTCAGGTTGACTCCACACTAGGTTTTTCATTTTGTTCTCATCTTTGCTCAGAATAGAGTGGTGGTCAAGAGAATGTTCTCTGCAACCATGCCACCTGGGTTCAAACAATCTCCCTTATTGAGGTTGGGTACTTAATGTTTTTTTGTTTGTTTGTTTTTTTGCCTCTATTTTTAATACAATACGGGATTGCCTTACATTTTTGTCTCAATTTAGTTTTCCCAAACCTGAGCCTGGGACAATTTTTCAGGGTGCAAACAGTTTAGTGAGAAAGTGTCTCCAGGCAAATTAAGAAAGACACTAGCATGAGGCAGAGTTGCTTAAGGCTATATTATCAAGGCTGCTTCTGAAGCATCAGGGACTTAATTCAACTGGGACACTGAATTTACAGAATTCCTCCTAATACTATCAACTTAAAGACTGGAAATCTGGAGTGTTTACCTATAAGCTCTAGTGCACCTTTAGTTAAGTACTGACCTAGTAATATTAAATACCCATCATTTTCAGAGTAAGGTCACAGAGAAGTCCAGTGTCTTTGAAGAGACCCCCAAACAGAAAATTGATTGGCACATGGTATATTTGAGATGAGACATTCAGCATGAGTCTGTGCCTATGCAGTGAGGGATGAGGCTGTTTTATAGAGTAAAAAATCAATTCAAGTACACAAGTACAGAGGAAGACAAACATTTATGTTAACTGTGATTATCATTATGATAGTATTTATTGTGTGACAAGCATATGACCAGTAGTCTGAAGCACATAATTAAGACAAAACACAACTGTAGACAGAGAGATCTGCTCCTAATATCAGACAAAGTAGGAAACAACAACACTCTGCTCAGTGTGACATGATTAAGAAAGATTTTTTTCCAGAAAATTGAGAAAAGTTTTCACAGAGGACATGTCACCTGTACTAATCTGGAAGAATACACAGGAGCGGCATCGTAGAGGGGAACATTTCAAGTAGTGAGAGGAACATCCAGAGAGACAAGTCACAATTCATGAAAGGAAAAAAATAACAAACAGAGAAAAGAAAAGGTGGCTGGCAGCATCAGGTTCCGTGGGTAGATGTCAAGCACTGAAATCACAGCAGGAACAGCAAAGTCACGGCCATCAAGGACTGAAGGGCAGCATTTACTTTACCATCACCTTAACTCTATTGGAACCAGGAACAAAGGAAGAATTTGTGTTTTAAGAAATTTC
>NW_022106084.1:10975285-10976651 GCF_000313985.2 Echinops telfairi
GCTCTTTGTACCCAACTTTCACAAATTGTTTCAGTATGACAAAAATAGAATGGCAACACTGAAACCAGGCAAAATGTTCCATGCAGAATATCAATAACGGATTTTTTGGGTCTCAATTTTGAGTTTTTGTTTTTTATGATGTTGTTTTTACCATATCAGATCACTCTTCGGCCATGAGTTTTCTAAGGATCATGAAAAATCCTTGTGCTATTATTTGGTATCATAGAGTTAGTTCCAATGCCTAGAGAGAAGGAAACAAAGTCCAGTCCTGAATCATCCTTACAATTGTTATGTTTGAGCCCATTATTGTGCCCACTGTGTCATTTCATTTTGTTGGGAGCCTTCCTTTATTTTTCACGCTGACCCTCTACATTAGCAAGCATAATGTCATTTTCTCAGGACTGGCCTTTCCTGATAACATGTCTAAAGCATATGAAAAAAAGTCCCATCCTCCTAATCACTTTTAGGCTCTACTTCTTTCAAGACAGATGTATTTGCTCTTCTGGTAGTCCATGGTACTGTCAATATTCTTTATCATCACCACAATTGAAACACCTCAGTACTTCTCCAGCCTTCCTTAGTCATAGTGCAGTTTCCACATGCATACGAGGTCATTGAAAATACCATGACTTGGATCAAGTGCACCTTAGTCCTCAAAGTAATAGCAGATTTGCCCAATGCAATCAGTCATTTGCTTTCTTGAATATTGTTCCATGGGCACTGATTGTAGATCCAAGTAAAATGAAATGATTGGCACTTTCAATTCTTTCCCTGTTTATCATGACTTTGTCTGGTGGTATACAGTAGTGAGAATTTCTGTTTTCTTTTCATGGGATTGCAATTCATACTAAAGGCTATATAGAGTCCGTGCTCTTCAACAGTGGGCACTTCAAGTTTTCTTAGCTTTTAGCAATCTATGGTATGTCATTTACATTTTGGAGGTTGTTCATCATAGCCTTTCTTTCACTTCCTCCTCTGAATCCATCTGAATTTCGAAGAGATCCATGTCAATGTTCTGTTGCAACAATTTTTGAATTTTTTGAAGTAAAAATTTAAACTTGCACACAGTATTAATGCTATTGTTCTATAATTTCTGCATTCTGTTGGGTCACCTTTCTTTGGAACACAAACAAATATGTATCTCCTCCAGCCAGGTAGCTGTTTTACAAATGTCTTGGTGTAGAAAATTGTTTCCAGTGGTGCTGCACCATTTATGATGGTGCCTGGCTATCAAAAGATACAGCATTTGGGGTCTTAAAAGCTTAAAGGTAAACAAGCGGTCATCTAGCTCAGAAGCAACAAAGCCCACATGGAAGAACACACCAGCCTGTGTGATCACGAGGTGCTGAAGGGATCAGTTATCAGG
>NW_022106084.1:10978098-10988339 GCF_000313985.2 Echinops telfairi
TGCCATTCTTGATCCCTAGCTATGTTTTGATTGCTGAGATAAGATTTTTCAATGACTGATCCTTCCTCTTTATTTCCAATTTTGCATTTTAACCACCAGTAAATATCAACACATATTGATTGCATGTCTTATCAATTTCAGAAATCGGTACGATTCTTTAGTTTCTTAAACACTGGCTTTTGTAGCTGGTATAAAATGTTGAACAATTGTAGTAACTTGGCTTCCTTGTACGTGTGTAGATATTATCCTATCACAGATAGCGTAACACTTTAAGATAGATTTTGTAACATTCTTTTTCAGGATGAATATGACACCATTCCTCTTGAGTTTGACAATCCCAGTCAGTTTTAGCTCACTAATACATATGACATTGATCTTCACACATCCCCTTTCATGACTTCCAATTTTCACAGATTCATATTTCATATATCACATGTTCCTATTGTAAATGTTTATGGCTAGTTCTTCCCATTTTGGGTCAAGACCCATCAGCAAATGAAGGTCTCGAAAGCTCTGCTCCATTCACATCATTAAAGTTGGAGTAACTCTCCCCAGTCATATTTTAAATGCCTCCAACCTGCTGAGCTCATCCTCCAGAACTATGCCAGAAAAGGTGCTACTGCTGCTGCTTCTAGTGTTCCCAGTGACTCAGCAATGGAGCATATACTTCTTCTTCCTACACTGTTGTTAGTCTGGAAGCTCCACTGAAATCAGTGAACCATGGGTGACCATGCTGCTATTTAAAATACTGGGAGCATAGCTTCCAGTAGCACACATGATACAAGTCATCACAGTATGACAAAGTGGCAAATGAGCAAAGAAAGCATCCTCTTAGGTATGAATGAAACCAGCATCCTAGGTACAATCTTCATATTTAGTTTAGAATGGGCCGTTGTATAATATTTAAATCAATAAGGGGTTATAATTTGTTAAAAAGACCTAAGCCAGTCTCTACAGTTGGTAGAGAAGATGAACTTTTCTGACAGGCCATGTTTTCAGTGAATTAATAGCACTGGTTTTCCTGCCTAATAAACTGGTAACATGAGCACCAGATCTTCTTCTCTTCTATTAAATGAAACTATTTCCACTGCCCTCCTACCACATTCTTTCATTAGGCACGTACCTTAGGTCAGAATTTCTTTTACCAATTACAGGCCTCATCAATTCCCCAATATCAGTTTTTAAAGGCAGTAGTAGGAAGTTAAATTTTCTCTAAGTAATGAGCAATTCCATTAGAAAAAAAAGAGAGATAAAAGAGTGATTTAAAAAATTAAAGGGAAAACCCTAGGACTACCTTGTGCCTGGGCCTCTGAAAGGCACTGGTGATGCTGGCTGGCATGGAGACTCAAAATCCAGCTTAAGAATGAGCTGTGATGTTCACCCAGACAACTTCAAAATCCTTTCCACAGAGGAAAACAACTGAGTACTGAGAGAAGGAAGATAAGCTGCCAAAGAGCTGTCTCTAGTCACTCCTAAAGACTGTCCGCCTGTCAGTGAACAACTACATACGCAGGGAGGTGTGATCTTAGGAGCTAGAGATCACCATCTAGTTGGAGCTGTAGCGAGGGCAGAAATATATACTCCTGATAACTGCTAAGAGCTGGAAAAAGATAATGGTGGAGAAAAAATAGAGAGAGTAACTGAGATGCTGCATTAACCTACAAGTCAAGGAAGGCCTCTTTGGGAGACTGGAAGAAGCATATGGCCTTGAAAAACTCTTCAGGAGAGCATTTCAAGCTGAGAGAACAGGAACAAGTTCAAGGGCCATATCTGAGGGACAGGAAGAAGGTCAAGTTCACTTGAGCAGGGTGAACAATGGAGAGAAAGGAACAAGGGGAATCAGCAGATACTCAGAGGTCAGACTGTGTGGACATTTGAACGATAAGCTTAGACATTTCTACGGAATTCTAAGTAAAAGCCCCTGGAGGTCTTTGAATAGAAGGATGGAGTGCTCTAACAATGTCTTAGCTTCTTTGGCAGCTGTATAGGAAACTGGTTTTAGGGGAGCAATAATGGAGACAGGGGATGATTGGAGATGGTGGTTACACCAGGTAAAAGATGATGGTGACTTTACCAAGACTGTGGACATGAAGTTGGTGAAAACGCAAAAAAAAGAAGAAATCTAGTTACAATCAACATATTTCTGAGTCAGGGTAGCCCCAAGTGTGTCAGAGTACAGTCATGCTTCAGGGGATATTTAATGGCTAATGGTTTGGAAGTTGATCACCAGGCCTTTCTATAGAGATGCTTCTGAGTGTATTCTAACTGCCAGCCTTGATAGCAAGTATGCTTCTCATCATTTGCACCACCCAGGGACTTCTGGAAATGTCTAAGACATGAGGGCAAGTCAAAAAGTTCTGCTATTAGGGTTCCAGTTCAAATATGCATGGATTTATTCCATGAACAATGTGTTCTGAAGGCTCACCGATTAATGGACATCTACAGACTCAATAATATAGTTGTCTTCATCCCAGTAGGGTATCTCCAAAACCAAACAAACAAAAGGTCCAATCAAAACAATATCTTCCCAGGGAACCTGATAGGCCAGTTAAATTCAAGACAGATCAGCTCAGAAGGTTGACTCAGAAAATGTCAACTATTTTGGAGGGACTCCAAAGGGGTCATCGTGATGGACAAACATGGGAGAGACATGGGGGCTTATTATATCAAAGTGTTTTTAAATTGAAAATTGCCTTGGTTAGGAAAATTGTATCAAATATACATATTTGTTCATCATAGCAACGCACCTGCTCTTTCTTCAAAGGCTGTCCTATAAAAATTCCATTGGTAAATTTTACCCAACCCACTCTACAACCCTGATCAGACATCTTTATATTTTTCTTGTTAGTCACAGAAGTCAAAGTGCATTTAAAAGAAACAAGATCTGAGTCGCTCAATGATACCAAAACTGCTGTTTTGATGCGGTGAAAATTAATGCAAATATCTAATGTATAGAGCAGGGGCCCTCAAACTTTTTAAACGGGGGGCCAGTTCACTGTCCCTCAGACCCATTGGATGACCGGACTATAGTTTTTAAAAAATTATGAACAAATTCCTATGCACACTGTACATATCTTATTTTGAAGTAAAAAAACAAGTGGGGCAAAAACACCTGGTGGGCCGGATAAATGTTCTCGGCTGGCCGCATGTGGCCTGTGGGACATAGTGTGAGGACCCCTGATATAGAGTCTCTACTATCGATCTAGATGGATGCTATGTTTAGAACGAACAGCTTCACATTTAATATCTTTGTTTAATAAAAACACCTATAATTTTGTAGCAATGTCTTTTTAACTCATTCTCATATTTTGGAAATATGTTTCAAACTCTTTCAGGTAATTTCAGGTGAAATAGAAGCAATGGAAAAACCAAGAGTTGCTCTTAGGTTTGGCCTTACTAGCTCTATAAATGGTACTGATATAAGAAGATGATAAAGATAAGAATATTTTAGACACGTTAAGCTTAAGAATCTAATATGGAATTCAACTGGAAGTGTTAAGTAGATAATTTGGAGACATGATTACAAGAAATACAAGCAGCAAAATGGAGGTTGAAGATGGGAATATGAATTTGTAAGTCATTCTGGAATAGATAGTTGTGAAACTCTCTTAGCAAGATCCAGAGCTGTGTCCTATGTGCAGCGCAGATATGAGTCCTTGTGCTGGGACCAACAGGATTCCTATGTCTATGAAGCTGACCACAATGTGTGCCTGTATCTGGGGTGGGGGTGAGACCCAAAGAAGTGAAAATACGTAATGGAGGGAAATAAGAGCTTTCAAAGAGACGGAAGCAATGTGCAGTGGGAATCTAGTCAAAGATGAAATTAATTCTAATTGAGCTTCTATCTGTACCATTTATAGAGCTACTAAGGCCAAACCTAAAATCTCTGAGAGGGTGTGACATTTCAGGTGGTTCTGAAGTAGTATGTAAGATATAGGTGGATAAAGAAGGAAAGGTTTCAAGATCCAATGTGGGCAATAGCAGAGAGACAAAAAAGTGGCTAAAAACAACACTATGATGGACAGGAAATAGTGAACAAATAAACAATGCACTCTCCATCGGGAAAGGAGCTTAAAGTCTAAATAAGAAGACTCATTGTACACTAATAACGCAAGTGGGTCAAAGAACAAGGTAGATGAAATAGGAACGCAAATTATCATCATGAAAGCTGCTAGGAAAAGACCCATTCTCAGCATTCAATTGTTTTTAACAATTGAGTCGAAAAAATGTGCGCTCTTAGAATCTTTGGATGGAAAGTGAAAATTAAGGGCCTCTTATTAGAATGTGGATCTAAAGGAAACTGACCAGAAAGCCCAACTAGGCTGTTTTGATGGATAATTCTCACCTGTACATAGGCCTTGTGTTATCTCTTGTGCTTTGTCATATGGTTTGCTATTAATTTGATTATAATTAACACCAGCAAGGAAATTAGAGCTCTACTGTAACACCAGAGTAGACATAAAATCTAAAGGTCAGAATCTTCTCATAAGAAACTACCTTATTTACATATACTTTGGAATGCAAACCATTGCCTAGAAATAGAATCTACAAATGACAGATTATCTTCTTCCCACAGGCTTATGGACTTGCATGTCAAGAAAACAGAACTCTCCTGTCAGCCACACATCGTTAATGATTAAAAAGTACATGGACTCCACATTCAGACACATGTGCACACACATAAACAGCCATTACAGCTCTCCGTATACTAGGCATGCTATGATATTTCTAGAATTGAGATCTACTGGGTAAACAAACTACCCAGGAATGGCTCTCATTTGCAAACAGCTTAAGCACCAATGCAATATGATTGCTAGAAAGCAGTCATGCTAAAAGATACCGCAATTCTGTATTCTGAATTACAGACGTGTGAGAAGGAAGTCCTTACATGTGGCAATACATTAGCAAGGAAATGCTCTTTCAGCGGTTGCAGAAGGGCAGTCACTAAAACTCCTGATGTCCCGTTTCACCATAAGAGAATGCAATTGGTCTAGATGTTCAGAGGATGTATGCTCCCACGGACAGCAGTAGTGGATACCCGCCTTCCAAAAGCCATGGAGTTGGCCTCAAGTGTCCTCATACCAGGTGGTATTTAGAACTGAGACAATGCTTACTGATGGAAAGCCACTATGGGGTTTTGCTTTATGCCTTACCTTTGCTTTTAACTTTCTGCCAGTTTCATTTTTAGGAAAACAAGAGAAGGATCTACACCCATAAATACAACCTCAGAGGCTTTTCTTAAACGCCTTCCTCACAATGCTCAACAATTATTTCTCCCTCCTACCCAGAGTAGGTGACTTCAGAATGCACAGAGAAACCCAGGCCATCTGGATGTTGTATGAAAATAGCTTGTTTCTGACGGCTGCCTGTCACCACCTGACCCAGGGCACTCTTGATGCAGTCTGCTCACACAGGAAACTGCAAGATCAGAGAAGAAGGCACCTTCTGCCTCTCTCCTGGCCAAATGTGTGCTCTGACATTACTTTAGCCTTGGCTTGAAGATTTCAATAAGAGGCAGCACCTTGCCTCTCTCCCAAAGGCAGGTTAATCAGATTTAGGCAGCACTAATAATCACAAAACTCTTCTGCCAATCTCAGTTGCAATCTGCTTCCATGCAACTTTCATCAGTTCTTCCTTGCTCTGCCCCTGGGGATGACACAGTGATCCCTCTACCGTCAAACGCATAATACATCTGAAGGCAGTGCTTGTAAGTGCTTCCATCACAAGTATTACATAAGGACGTTTTCTGTTATCACATCTATGCACTCTCTCTTTCTGTTTTGGTTTCTAACTTGGTCACTCTATCGATAACCTGTCTCTCTGAATCACTTACTTGTTTTTGTTCCACTTCCTCTTTTTCAACAGAAGCTTTGAAATTTAGTTTGTTTGTTGAGTATCTTTTCTTATGCTATTTGCCATTTATAGTTCTTCTTTGGTGAGGTGTCTTTTCAAATCTTATGTCAATATTTTAAGTGCATTTTTTGAGTTTTAAGAGTTCTTCACACACCAGATAGATAGCTAGATGCAGTATGCATCATCCTTTATCGGATACATTTCCTAGTATGAGACTAGCGTTTTCATTGTTGTAGCAATATCTTTCATGCAGAAATTTTTTCTATTTTAATACATTCACCCTCTACATTTTTTTTTCACTTTCATTGGTTATACTTTTGCTGTTGTATCTAAAAAAACATTTCCAAACCCAAGATCACTTAGATTTTGCACTATGCTTTCCTGGACAAGTGTTGTAATTTTGCTTTTCACATTTAGGCATTTGATGCACTTTGCATAGAATTTTGTCAAAGAGATAAGGTCTCCATTCAGTTTCTTTGGCACAGACATCCAATTATCTCACCACCATTTGATTTAAAAGGCTATCTTTTGTCCATTGAAGTTTATTAGTTCCTTTGGCAAAGACTCTTTCTGTAGGTGGGGAGACAGCCTGGGAGCCAGATCTGAAGCCCTCTGGCTTTGGTAGGAAAGAGAATCCAGCTCCACACCATCCCAAGGCATTTGTCACACGGCATATTTCACTTCAACCTATTCTGACACGAACCATCACTCGCTCCCACGACACTTTACTTCTCTGGCTGGGTTCAATAATTCATTACAATGGCCACACAGCGCTCACAATTATGCACAAGTATGGGGGTTTATTGAGGAAGTTAGCCGGTTCCCACAAGTCAGGCTCATAAAACACTAATTCTACAGTCTTTGGTCCACAGCAGCACCTCTACTCAGCCAGGTGACCCTCAGCCTCTCAGACATGCGTGGTCTCCTCTCTTTCCATATACAATTTGGAATCAATGTTTCAATAGCTACAAAATAGATTCCTGGAAATTTTACTGGGGTTGCATTAAATCTATAGGTCAAATCGGGAAGAATTGATAAGTTAACAACATTAGTCTTCCAATACATTAATATCTCTCCACTTGTTTATATATCAGCATTTTCTAATTTCTTATATACAGGCTGTGATAGTTAGGTTTGTGTCAACTTGGCAGGGCTAGGATCCCCAGGAATTTGGACATAACATAATGTCAACAACTCCAGGTGACACTATGTAGCAAGGCAATCCCTTACTAAGGTCACAGCTTGATGATGTATCTTTAGGAGTACGAGCTATTTATATAGAAACAGGTACTGTTCTTTGGACTTGAGCCAAAGTCCCATCGTTTCGCCTGTCAATCTGTGGGATTGACAATCCTGGGTCCCACCAACAAGTGGGAACCATCAGGACCTAACATGTGACCTGTCACCATCCTGCTTTGTCCTCCTGCTTCAACCCCCTGCCTCTCGGCTCATCTTCCTTATTCCTGGTTCCCTGGCTCCAGCAGCTGGGTGAGTCAGGAGGGGTCTGCAGTTCAGCACCTGAAACACGGACTTGAGCTGGACTGGCCTTGCCCCCTCTGTGTAGGCTGTTCTCTTGGTATACAGTACTTTCTTATCCATATCAATGCCGCTGGTTTTGCTTCTCTAGAGAACTCAGGCCAACACACAGGCCTACCTCACTTTATTGGACTTTTCACTGTTTTGCTCTTCACAGATACTGCCCTTTTAACAACTTGCAATGTGGTGGTGACCCGGTATGAAACAAATGTATTGGCACCAGGTTTTCCCACCGTAAGTGCTCACTTTGTGTCTCGATGTCACATTTTAATAATCCTCACAATATTTCAAACTTTTCATAATGTTATTACACATTTCATAGATCCTAGTATAAACATAACTTTTATATGCCTTAAGAAACCAAAATATTCATGTTAATTGCTTTTTGTAATACTCAGTTTTTTGCAGTGATCTGAGGTGTGCCTCAGATCTATTACATGGTGTTGCAGTGGTTAAAGTGCTTACCTGAAAACTGAAAGGTTGGCACCAGCCACTCCATGGAAAAAAGACACAATGTTCAGCTTCCAAAAAGAGTACAACCTTAGAAACCCATGGAGAAGTTCCATCCTGAACTTCAAGGTCATTATAAGTTGGAATTGACTCATTGGAAAAAGGGTTTGCTTTTTTTTGTTTACATATTTTTAGGTTTATGCCAAAGAATTTCAGTTTGTTATGCGATCGTAAATGAAAATCTTTAAATTCAAATTCCAACTGCTCACTGCTTCTGCCAACTTCTTTGTTCAAATCAGCTCTTTATTAAATCAACTCTTCTGAAGCGTTATTCAATTAACGCAGTTAGCTGTTTTATTATGTGTAACATGCTTGTATATGGTCTATTCTATAAGAGATCCTAAAAAAGCTTGTGAATATCTTTCTAAAATCAACACTCTCATAGACCTAAGTAATCCCTGGGTGTACCAATCTTGGAAATGCATAACAACAAGAATTGAGATTAATTTGACATTATTCCTGGGGATGAACTTTTATTTCTAAGAGCTGACGAGCTACCTATTCAATAATTGTTCTCATAAGCTTGTAGAATATTTCAGTATGCTCAGTAATTTTCAGAGTTCATCTTTTTCTTTCTGTGGGGAGAAGGGGAGTTGGGGAGGGGAAGCACCTCCCTACTTTCCTGTGATTTTTCAGAAATTACTACCAGTACTTCCCTAATCATAGCTATAAATTCTTACTGTACCCCAATGATGTAATATGCCTGACCCTGGAGACTTGCATTAATTTAAAGCAGGTGATTGCACTCTAAACTCTTTCTTATCGAGATTGCTAACAGCTGGGCAGGGTCAGGTCTGTTAACTGCTTGCTCTGGCCAAGAGAAAAGTTGGTTGCTACTCATAGAGGACACAGCATTGCTCAGTATGTGGTCTACTCTGGTGCTTTTCAAATAGTAGCGTGCATATATATTACCCAAAACAACAACCACAACACCTCAACACACATCGAGTTGATTCAGCATCTATACAGAGGAACTTCAGGCAACATCCTCAGAAATCTCAAAAAAAGACTGAATCTCCAAGAGTTTGGTAATTTTTTGTGATTTCTTCTCTCATCCTACTAGATTTTTAGGTCATATTGTAAATTTAAATTATTTTACTCAATTAGGGCCCCAAAATTGTATAAATTTGAGACTGAAAAAAACCCTTTGATCTATCTGTGAAGAGGATGAAATTCAGGGCATTTAAACTGGAGATTAAACTCCAATGTTGCCCATTATTAGTCAAATGAAAAACAAATTATGATCAAAGATTGAAGATTATCATAAATAACTGAAAATCAGTTCAACCTTGCTTTTATTTGTCAAGTAGCTACAATGCAAAGCAAAACAATATATAAGAAATGGGGCAGGTGGGAATTGTGCCTCTCTGCTGCTTTCTACCTATCTCTTTGGCAAGTGTACAATGTTTGATGGGCTTGGTAGTTTGAGTGGAGAGAGAGGCCAAGCTAGGCAGAGCTATCTACAACTGTGGACTTTTCTATATGGCAGACAGGCCCTTGAGAGACTTCCAATACTTCCCACCTCTTGATGTTAGGTCTCGTGTGTAAACTTTTCCCTTTAAATGTGGGCAGGATATGTCTTATAACCAACAGAGTGAGGCAAAGGTAAAAGATATAATTGAAGTGGCTACATTACAGCAGACATGGAAGAGAAGTGCTCCTGGTGAACTTGAAGAAGCAAAGAGCTAGATTGTGAATTTCTGTGAGAGTGACATGTATCACGAAACTGTGATTGGCCTCTATGAGCTGAAGGCCTGAGCTGAAGGCCTATAATTGAAAGGAACTAAATCCTGCCAACAACTTCATGAGCTTGGAAGAGAAGCCCAAACTTAAGAAAGAAATACAGATCAGGCAGCACCTCCATTGTAGCCTGGCAAGATCTCAACCAGAAGGACCAACTAAGCTATGCCTGGCTCCTGAATCACAGAACTGTGAGAGAATAAAAATGTGTGTTGTTTTAAGCCCCCAGACATGTGGTAATTTTTTTACACAGCCATAGAAAACTAATATAATACATCAAACCACACTGGAACCTGAAAACCACTTGCACTAATGAGGCAATGATTCTTCTTCTGAAGGGGTAATGTTCCCAAGCCTAATATTCTGACTGCAGGACACAAACCTCTAACTGCCAGGACACCTCTCTTTCTCTGAGGTGGTCTTACAGAGACAGGTGTTTTTCCTGGATATCCTTTAGGGGATTACCCTGTACCAGCTAAGTAATTTGTGAAGACGAGTTCAAAAATGAAAATAGGGAACTCTTGTACTAAAAACATTAAATATTTCAAGATGGAAATAGCAGAACATGAAGCCAAGTACAAGACTCTTCTGGATACCAAACC
>NW_022106084.1:10988767-10991417 GCF_000313985.2 Echinops telfairi
CCTTCTTGATATAAAGTTACTTATTTTACTTATATGAGTGCCGCTGGTTTTGTTTCTCCGAATCCAAGAATATTCACCAAAAACATCCTCTAAATTCACTGCGATCTAGTCAATTCGTTCTCATAGTAACTGTGTAGGACAGAGTAGAACTGCCCTTGTTGGTTTCTGTAAGCATTTACGGGAGTAGCAAGTCTCCTCTTGTTCCTGCAGTGAGGTGGGTTTGAACTACAGATCTTGCGGTTAGCAGTACAATGCAGAGCACACTAAGCCACCATGGCTCACTACCATATTAGAGATCATTTAACCTGAGCCTGCATGTAGTAATCTATAGAAAATACTGCTGTTATATGCCATGAAGTCTGTTTCACCTCACAGAGTGCATACACAGTAGAGCTAAGCTCTGCCCAGTCCTGCGTGGTCCTTACACCACCACGGTCTGAGTACAAGGTCCTCATGAGAACAGTCAAGTACACTGGATTTCTAATTCTGTGCCATGTTTTCTCTGTGCAATGGTATTCTCTGATTTTAGACAAGATCTTCCTTATATCAGCCATGGTATCTCTTGTTTGATGCCATGTTTTTTTACACAGCCATACATTTTTAACTTTGAATGCTGAGTATATTTTTTATTTTTTGCTGGTCTCTGTTGATGTATGCTGCCACTGCTTTTTAATTACTTTCAGCAAAATTTTGCTTGCATATGATATTAATGTTAGTGTTCAGTCATTTCTGCATTCTGTTGGATCACCTTTTTTTTCTGGAATGGGCATAAATATAGATCTCTTCCTGTTGGCAGACCAAGAAGCTGTCTCTACATTTCTTGGTATAGACTAGTCAGCACCTTGAGTATTGAAACCCTTTGTTGGAACATTTGTACAGTGTCAGGGTACATAAGACATGGTTTCAATGATTGAAATTCCATCATCTCCTGAGGTTTTTCATCAATATATCATTTCAGGTTGAATTTCTTCTTATTGTTGCTTCTTGACCACACACTACCCTCCTACATAGTTGTATGTTGACCAATTATTTTTGGAACAGCAGCTTGGTATATTCCTTCAATCTTCTGTGGAATTCAATAGTTTGCTCATAAACTCACTGTCAGTGATTCAACTCCAACTCATCACATCGCTGTAGTACAGGGTAGAACAGCCCTTTGGATTTCTGAGATTTTCAATCAGCAGGAGTAGACTGTCTTCTCTTTCTCCCACAGAGTGGCTGGTGGGTCCAAACAGCTGACCTGTGGCTAGCAACTCAACGAGCATCTCACTAGACCCCCGGGACTCCATATTTTGCCCAAATAATCTTCAATATTGTAACTAAGGACTCAAATATTTTCTTTTGTTCTTTGAGTTGAGAAATACTGATCATGTTTTTCCTTTTTGGTTTCTAACTCCTGATCAATGCACGTTTCCTTAATGTCATCCTGTAACTCATAGGACATTTGTTCATTAGTGTTCAATACATAAACTCTAACCCCGAGGTGGTCTCTAAATTCAGGTTGGCTATACTCAGCTGCTGGCTTAATCCTGCTGGATGATACTGAGCATTTCAATCATCCCTTTCCACAGCTAGGGATTTTAATTTCTGTGTATTCTCATCTAGAAGGTTTATATGTATAGTTATCAGTTATGTTGTTGAAAAAAAAAACAAGTTCTATACAATTCGTTTTTAAGGATTAAAGAGTATTGTTTCTTTTCTATATGTTTGTCCTCTTGGCCTACAGTTTTCTACAACCTGACCTTTATTTTGTTTACATTTTTTTGTGTAGATAGCATTTGACTTTAGATATTGGATATGAAGCTGGTTCATCTATTTTACACACACACACAGACACACACACACAAGCACACACATTCTTGCCCATCATCACCTATGAGTATAAAAACCAATATAGCTCTCAACGAGTATCATAATTTACCAAACTAATTTCTATCAAGTAAATAGGAAAGGGAGATTTCCAGGAGGATAAGAAGAGTTACTACACCCCTGAGCTTTAAGTGGCAAACTGTGACAGCCCCTCCCAACTCAGTCACGTGTAGAGCCATGGCCAAATGCCATGGCATTCTGAGATTGCATTCTAAATGTTTATCCCCAATGACTTTTAAATATAAGATACAACTACTGAAAGATTTACACACGCATGTTAGACCCACAAGCATGAGTTGAATGGCATCTGTGCATTGACCTCGGTTCCTAAACACCATTTTAACAGTGTTGTAATTACAGGACTGATGATTTTCAAACAAGTCACCAACAAACAAATGTGCTGAGTACAATATGCACATGCTTCTATGTAAATCTATAATATTCAAATCCATCAAGAATATAGGCCAAAGTAAATGACATATTAGTCATATTTTAAAGTTATAAAAACAAAATGACATTAGTAACAATTTTCCATTTCTTATACAAATCTATGACTTCAAGCTTTTACTATTATTAATTGTTTGGGATCATAATTAGCTAAGTTGAGGTTAATATAAAACAAATGAACAAGTTGTTACCTACTTAAAGCGATACTACAGGACAGAGAGGAATTGCCCCTGTAGGTTTCTGAGACTGTAAATCTTTAAGGAAGTAGAAGACCTCCTCTTTCTCCTGCAGAGTGGTTTTGAACCAATAACTTTGTGGTTAGCAGGCCAAAGCC
>NW_022106084.1:10993574-10995811 GCF_000313985.2 Echinops telfairi
TCTGTCCTGGATTTCCTGTGTTGCCAGCTCTTATTTGTACCAGTGTACATGCTCTAGTCTAGCTGGATTTGTAAGGTGGAATTGGAGTCATGACAGAGGGGGAGAGGAAGCATTAAATAACTAGAAGAAAGTTATATGTTTCATCAGTGCTATACTGCACCCTGACTGGCTCATTCCTTCCTTGAGGATATATCCAATTGTCTACAGATGGGTTTTGGGTCTCCACTGCACCCTCTCCCTCCTTTCCATCGATATGATTGTTTGTTCTAGGTCTATAATGCCTGATACTTGATCCCATCAACACCACCTGATCACACAGGCTGGTGTGCTTCTTCCACATGGACTTTGTTGTTTCTCAGCTAGATGGCCACTTGTTTATCTTCAAGCCTTTAAGACCCCAAATGCTATATGTTTTGATAGCCAGGCACCATCAGCTTTCTCCACCACATTTGCTTATGCACCCATTTTGTCTACAGCGATCATGTCAGGAAAGTGAGCATCACAAAATGCCAGGTTAATGGAACAAAGTGTTCTTGCATTGAGGGAGTACTTGAGTACAGGCCCAATGCCCATCTGCTGTCTTAATACTTAACATATAAATATATGTACATAGATCTATTTCCCCACTGTTATATATAAATATATTTATCTATGTACATGCCTATATTTAGATCTCTATACATGCCCAGTGCCTCCTAGTTTTTTACTCTATTTCCTTTTACTTTTGTCTTGCCCCACTATCATTTTTTTGGCCTGCATTCAGGTTTCAGCAATTCCTCTCAGCTACATTGCCTTTGATCAAGCACCACTAGGCATTTTATGCTCTCTTCACCATCAATTTCAGATCACTTGTTGTTTCCTTGTCCCTTGGCTTATTGGCTACCTCCTTCCTTTCCCAACCTCCCCTCACCAGTGTCCCCTGGGAACCATCAGTCCCATTGTTTTCTCCTAGGGATTGTTTATCCAGCCTATCTTATGTAGATAGACATGCAAAAACAGTAACAAGCACAGAAGTATTAATTATTTTGAATTAGGTTGGATACTATCCATATGGCAGAGTTTATGTTATGAGGAGCATGGAAAAGCCATATATAGATAATTTTTATCGACCTGACTTCCTTTCTCCACTTTTCTCTTAGTTTTAATCCCAAAATTTCATTTTTATATGTCCCTTGTAAAGGATTATTTTTAATACCACATTTTGCTTCAGTGGGATTATGATACACAGAAATTTAAAATCCTCTGTATACTCTGAAAAACATGAAAATGACAGGAGATATACTTTAGAAATAAACTCAGTGCAATAACACTTCCTGTATGACATTACCTGCTGTCACTACATCCCCTCCAACTCTTTTCAGTCATTGTCATGGCTTCGCAGCCGAAAGGCTAGGTTCTCAGAAGAGACAGTCAATATAGAGTGAGGTGAGAGATGGCAGAATGGAGGAGAGCATGTAAAAGGACATTGTTGGACTATACAGCAGGTGAGAGAAAGCTTTTTGAGAAGAAATTACAAGACTGTTGTGCTAGGCTGGGTTATCTAGAGAAACAAATCCAGTGATACACTTTCATGTATAAGAATGAGTTTTGTATCAGAGAGTAATTACATATCAAGAAAGCCTTCCAGCCCTGTCCCACTCTAGCCCACAAGTTCAATAAGTCCCTCTTCAGCAGGCTAGTCATGCAGAAAACAGAACCGGGAAGCAGGAAGATCACAGGCTGGTCGATGCAGAGTTGAGTGGATCTGAAGTCAAGGGCAATATGGCAGAGTATCAACAGTTTCCAGAGTTGGGAGGCTCAGATGAGGCCATCGTGGGAGGTAGGTATAGTCCCAGTAAGCAGGAAGGTGAAGGGGGAGAAAGAAAGAAGGAGATTCCCAGTTTCTCCTTATATGAAGGCCACACTCCCAAGGAGACAATCATCAGGCTGTGACCTAACTGACAGGCTGGACTCCCCTTGCCCCCTACACTTGATAAAAAATTCAAATTGATATAAAATCATCAAACTACAAAAACTGTTAAGGCTAAGAAAATGTCTTGGGTCTTTCGGTTTCAATTCCAACATGTATAAACTTTCTAATCATCATTCCTGTGATCTTCCTGCTTCCCGGTTCTGTTTTCTGCATGACTAGCCTGCTGAAGAGGGACTTATTGAACTTGTGGGCTAGAGTGGGACAGGGCTGGAAGGCTTTCTTGATATGTAATTACTCTCTGATACAAAACTCATTCTTATACATG